>NC_081565.1:8156304-8487380 GCF_022355385.1 Mustela nigripes
TACGGGGGAGGTAGACGAGAAGAAAAGGTACTGAAGACAGACAGAACTGCAAAGAAATGCTAAACTGCAATCCGTAGTCTGCTGGTTAATATTAATACCAATATTATCATTTTTAAACTACTGTGTGTGTGTATGTGTCTATACACACACACACGAAGAGATAGTACAAAAATGCAATTATTTAATGTTGTTAGAAACCCAAACTGTCATCGTAAAAGAAATCATACAAAAATCAAAGGAGTTAAGCTCCCAACACTGTAATGTTAGATTTGAGTTGGAAAGATCAACATTGTGTCAGTCACATGCCAACAGGATAATGTGATATGACAAACAACCCTCAAATCTCAGAGGCTTACAACAGCAATATTTATTTCACACTCAGGGGTCGGTAGAAGGGCTGCAGTTCAGTCAATCTCTGCTGGGCTCACCGGGGTGGGGCCAGGTTAGGCTGGAATTCAGGCTCTGGGTTCGGTTCAGGTCATGTCCGCATTTGCGGACTCAGGCTAAACAAGCAACAGCGACCCACATATCACGGAGAGTGGGAGTCCCAGGAGGGCCGGTCATGCCTCTCACTCACCACGCACCATGCGGTCACTTATGCCCAAGGCACAGGGCCAAGCCGAGAGTCAATAGGATGAGAAACAAACACCACCCACAGGAAAGTCATGACTAGGATGAAGAGGGAAGGAAGAATGCGGAGAAAGAACACCACGTGCCCTCATTATGAACTCCTGATTTTTCCTGTTATTTTTTATTACCTTTTGAGAGAGAACACAAGCAGGCAGAGGGAGAGGGAGAGAGAGAATCCCAAGCAGGCTCCACGCTGAGCACACAGCCCGACACGGGGCTCAATCCCATGACCCCAAGATCATGACCTGAGCAGAAACTAAATCAGACACTCAACCAACTGAGCCACCCAGGTGCACCAGAACTTCTCCTTTGGAAAAAGAGGCATTTCTTCGCCCTGGCCACCAAAAGGGCCTAAATGCAACTGCAGCCTCTTCTCCAGAGCATCCTTTCACCTAGACTGTGGTTTCTGAATATTCATCTCCAGCAAAAGAAACCAGGACCCTGAAGGCACACCCGATTCCAGGTCTACAGCAGGAGTTGTATGACGTAATGTTGATACAGCTCGTGGTGCCAAAGAGCAAGAAAGCCATCCATACCAGGAGACCTTGCTAAGAGGATACAGGTGGTGACATGACAGGGCTCCCACTGGCTAAATACAGGACAATTTACATATCAAAAAGAATAGTGGCTACAACTCACTGAAACAGAGATGCCCGGTCCCTCTCTAACCCTATGGGATCCACATCTCCAAGGATGGAGCCAGGCATCTGCATTTCTTTACAGAGCTCCCCAGCTGAGTCTGATGCACAGGTGGCACTGAAAAGCACAGTCCACAGGCTTCCTGATATTCTGGGAGCACAGGTGACACATGGTGTCTACCTTGCTCTCAGATGCTGGCTTCTTCTTCCTAGGTAGTCTTGTTGAACTTGTAACTGTCCTTTATTCATATCCCTCCAACTCTGGGGTGGTCCAGCCACAACATGGCAGGCATCATCAAGAAGAAAAACTCCAATTCTCAGTCTGCTACCAACAATAACAACAGCAAAAAAACTGAGGCAGTTCCCAGGATCCTCCTTTTAACCACAGTTTTGACAATGACAATGAGGAGCAAACTCTTCTATTTTTAGCTAATATAGATCCAAGACATTCAAGTTTGGGGTTTCTCCAGATACCTCAAAGGAACTAGTTTTTAATCCTCATTCTCTATCAGAATCACCTGGTAACTTTCTACAAAACTTTCTACAAATGGTAACTTTGTCTGGGCTCCAGGCCCTGACCCAGAGATCCAGATTCAATGGTTGAGGGTGGAACCTGGGCACCCCATGTTTCAAAGGCTGCCAGGTGATTCTGATATGCAGTCACAACTGACAACCACAGATCCAAGCAAAAATTGTGAAAGCAAAACATTTCCACCTTAATGTCTTATCATAATTTGAATCAAGATATATCTTGGTTGAGACACCTTCCAAATCTCAATGTCCTGGGGGAAAGCCTTGGTCTGCCCCTAGCTGTGCCTCTACAGAGCTCCCTACCATCTTCCCTCCTACAATGAGCCTGAGCAGCCAGGCCAGCGTCCCTGGGCACACGCAGGTTCAGGATTCAGGGCTCATGGCGAGCAGGGCTCCTCTCTCAGATGCTCAGGACAAAGAATAAAGATCCACATGTCTAAAGAGCTCCAGAGCAAAGTTCAGCATAGAATATGATCACAAATAGCTTCAAGCGGAAAACTAAAGCAACCATCACACAATTACGCCCCTAAATGTCTCCAAGAGGTAGAGTTGTTTTGTTTTGTTTTTTAATTAGAAAGACTAGGTAATCTCATGTTAGAAGATAACAGCAAAAGATTAGAAGTCAGCCAATTCAAAACAGCAAACATAGCTCTGCTCCCCAAACCCAATGAGCACAGCACACGTGCGCGTGCACACACAGTCCTACAAATCACTGCCACGTCTTCGCATAAGTGCTGAGCGCAGCTAGAAGTACTAGCTTCCTCTTAATTTGCAGTAGGTTAGATGCCAGCTCTCAGAAGGCCTGGATCCTTTGTCTGGCTTTGTATTAAAATATGCTGCTTTTCTCAAAGCCTTAACAGCTACCATACTATGAGAGGAAGGGCTGCATGTCAGAGAGCTCTGGAATTCACACCATGGTTGCAGCAGACATTTTCTGACTTATCACCCCACAAACACCCCTCTTCTCTAACACGTGCACCCCATCCACCAGACCAGATCCCCTCAGCTGTGCTTGCTCGTCTTGACCACATACTCCTGGCCTGGGTCGTGAGCCAGCACGAGTCACATGGCTCCGCCGGGCTGGACTGAGAGCTGCTGGTCTCAAGTCTGCAAGGTGGCCTAAAGAAGGATCATGTAAATGCAAGCCCCTCAGAGCACCAGGTTGGACCACGTGAACAGACAGGAAAGAAGGCAGGAAAGCAAAGAGAAGACAAAGCAGAGGCAAGAGGCAGAGACAGCTTACGTCTCAGTGGCTCTCCAGCTGCCTGAACTCCATGCTCAGGGATTCCATAAAGTGTCCCTTTATCCCCATGATAAACTCCTCTTCTGCCTATTCAGCTACTTTGAAATGGATTTCTATTACTTGCCAACAACAACAAAAAAGAACCCTAACTAAAACAACTCTAAAGCCTTGTTATCAACTACTAAACATTTCCAGGATATTTTTAAAGACCAAAACCAACTTTTTTCTCTCTATTGAATATGCTGTTTCTAAAAATGTACATATGCTCTTAATGTAAATATGTGTATGTTTTGCTGTGGCAACTGGTTTCAAAATCAGAAACAAGGCAACCACCAGAATTTGGGATCAACAAAAAGAAAGCTCTCCAGGAAAACATTCCCTCACATCCCATTCTCAACAGCGACCATTCTCGATGGGAGGAGCCTGGGAAACGGAATCAGTGCGGGAAAGCCTGGCTCAGGCTTGGAGGCCTTAGGCACCACCTGCCTCTAGCCCTGCCAGAATGGACCAGACCCACTGACATTCTCTGCAGAACCCAATCACCGGGCTCAAAGAATGAGCACCTTCAAGAATGAGAAGCTCCTGGATGCACTCTTTAATACGGGCTTAAATCAACAATGTGTTTATAGAGACTTCAAGAGAGAAACCAAGAGTCGTTCAAACTTGGCTGACTAAATTTCCCCTTCCCAGCCACAGTGTTTAGAACAATTTGAAGGACAAAGTACAGACCTCCGGCTGGATGGCTTTAAACACAGGTATGTCCATTAACGTGATCTGGCTCTGCAACAAAAGAGAATCAGCGTTAGAATATGCTGGAAATCAAAGATAAATTTGAATCCACACGGAGTAATAACACACTCTCCCTTGAAATAAAAATCAAGAAAGAATAGAATAAAAAGTTTCTAAAATGCCTCTCCCATCCCTCCCCCCTCATAAGCCCTCACCCCACACCCCTCTTTCTTTAATATGAGACAAACTCCCAATCTGAGAATGGATGACAGTCATTTGGAGGGTGGGACGGAGATTAGGGGAACATTTTTAGTTTGGATATTTTTGTCCTATTTGAGTTTCTGTTTCAAGCATGAATTACTTTTGTAATTTAAAAAAATTATAGACACAATATTAAATAGAATGCTAAACAGAGACACTATCTATTACTCTAAATTTAAATTTTAAAGAAACTGTGGCTTATAGAAATTGTACATTTCTTCTGAAGTCTAAGCCTCCTCTAAATTATACAGTAGAGTGTTACTCGAGATGCACCCTTGGACCAGTGCTCGACCGCAAACTATTTATTCCAGCCAGCCCACAATGAGATAACTACAGAATTTGAGAACAAGCATTTGGGAACTTTTATAACAAATTGCCACAACGTTTTTTTTTTTTTTGTTTTAATTTAACTTTTTTTTTAAATATCTGTCCTCAACAGATGGGAAATGAAAAAAACCACAGCTAGCTT
This sequence comes from Mustela nigripes, assembly GCF_022355385.1. Taxonomy (NCBI): domain Eukaryota; kingdom Metazoa; phylum Chordata; class Mammalia; order Carnivora; family Mustelidae; genus Mustela; species Mustela nigripes. Next base: position 8,160,806 of record NC_081565.1, read on the forward strand.
GCGAAGCACTAATGTTGTAAATACAGAAAATACACATCTAGTTAAAGGCTGTTCCCACTGTTAGCTGCTCATCATGCAACAGTAAGAGAAAGCACCATTGCTGACAATCTTTTCCGGGCAAGGTGTGCACTGAGCTGACGGCCCATGATCTACCCATCTCTGTATGTCACCTGGGATGCCCGGTGTGAGTTAATAGACATGTCTGTGATAGGCAAAGGAGAGCCAAGGGCATTTGGATGCCTCCTAACTCAAGCAGACACCCTGCTCATGGCCCACAGGTCAAAGGGGTTGCTGTGATGCAGTGGAACGAACAGGGGCTCTGACATCACCAGGGCTTGAGTGCGTGTCTGGATATCACTGCTTAACACGAGTATGTTCTTTGACACGTGGTTTAACCTCTCCTAGTCTCAGGTGCCACATCTAGGAAATGATGACAGTTATCCCTGTCTTATAGGATCCCTGGGAAAATTCAAGAGCAGAAGTACAGAATGCCTGGCATCTGACAGGTGCTCTCTAGATATGCATGTGTGTGTGTATACACACATATATACACGCATAAGAGCGTGTGCATCTGTGCACATACATATATGCAGAGAGAGAGACAGAAAGACAGATTACCTGTCAGGTGCCAGGCATTCTGCGCCTCCTATCTTGAGTTTTCACAAAGATTATCTATATACTGTGGACCCTTGAACAACATGGGGATTAGGGATGCCAACCCTCCATGGTCTAAAATCTGCTTCTCAGGATGCCTGAGTGGCTCAGACAGTTAAGCAACTGATTCTTGATTTCGGATCAGGTCATGATCTCAGGGTTGTGAGATCAAGCCCTATGTCAGGCTCTGTGCTCAGCACAGAGTCTGCTTCTCTCTCTCTACTCCTCTCCCTCTGACCCTCCATACTCACATACTCTGGCTCTGTAACATAAATAAATCTTTAAAAAAATAAAATAAAGTCTGAATATAACTTTTGACTTCCCAAAAACTTAACTACTAACAGCCTACAGTTAACCAGAAGCCTTACTGCTAACATCAACAGTTGAGTGACACATTTTGTATGTCAGATGAATTATAAACTGTAATCTTACAAAAACGTAAGCTAGAGAAAGGCAAATATTAAGAAAATCATAAGGAAGGGAAAATGCATTTACAGTACTGTATTTATAAAAAAAAATCTGTATATAAGTGGACCCACACAGTCCAAACCTGTGCTCAGGGGTCAACTGTGTGCACATGTGTGTTTCTGTATTCATACTTCTACATCATATATATGTGAAGTCACACAGATGGGCTCACATATTGGCATGTGAACTTACGCTTCCTGACCAATATATGAAATAAGGGAACTGTTAATTTGTTTGAATATTCAAGCATCAAAGTTGCTCTTAAAGGAGGCTCTTACTTAAGTCAACAAATAGTCATGAAAAAAGCCTCATTTCAAGACTACATTAGGAAAATGGCAACACACACAGTACGTCAAGTGTAACCACAATCCAGGGCTCAGGTGCAGAATTGTGGTCGCCTTTTGGCTAATTTAGAGGTGGTCCAAGACCACTGGATTCCCGAACAGCACAGGATGCAGGCCAAAGCATACTATCGTCAGGGCTGAGCAGAAGAGGGAAATAAGCAGGTGCTTCTGTGGACAGCCTCTTCGTCCCCTCCAAGGGGCCAGCGCTGCCACTAACAGAAGCTCAGCAGAGAGACAGCAGAGGCACCAGGAATAAAGAAGCACTTGGAAACTGAGCCCTTCTACCTCTGGGTCTAACCCCCAGTGGCAAAGGAGGCAGTGGACATCATCACAAGGTGGATCTGGTGGGCGTCAAGGGACAACTAAGGCCAGGAGGCCTGCAGGTCTGGTGTCTGGCCCAGAGCTATGCCCCAGGCAGTGCAAACACACGGGCATTTCTCCTGCCAGACCCATGGAGATTGCTAGCCAAGCCCCCTCACATTTGGATTAATTCTGCCATCCTGGGGAACAGAAAGGCCTTGTGAAAACAGGAGATTCACGCCGAAAGCTCAGAAGGCCTTGGAAATCTCTGCCATGGTTCAAGTTTACTCCCTATCCGGGAGAACTAGCAGGATGTTTGCAATGTCATTTACAACAAGAACCAAAAGTCTGCTAATGTGAAAATGAGAAAACTTCCTCTCCATCCTGCCATCACTTCTAGGGTTAGCTACTGAAGTTCCAAATGGTTTATTAAAATAGTGGCTTTACATTTCACATTTTTTTTGCGATGGTCCAAGTTTTGAGTATCCTAAATCCCTGCTCAGCCCCTAAGTCAGAATACGTATTCAGGTGTTTTATTCAAAATAAATGGGGCGCCTGTGTGGCTCGGTGGGTTAAAGCCTCTGCCTTCGGCTCAGGTCATGGTCTCAGGGTCCTGGGATCAAGCCCTGCATCAGGCTCTCTGGTTGGCAGGGAGCCTGCTTCCTCCCTCTCTCTCTGCCTGCCTCTCTGCCTACTTGTGATCTCTCTCTGTCAAATAAAGAAATAAAACCTTTAAAAAAAATTAAAATAAGGGGCGCCTGGGTGGCTCAGTGGGTTAAGCCGCTGCCTTCGGCTCGGGTCATGATCTCAGGGTCCTGGGATCGAGTCCCGCGTCGGGCTCTCTGCTCAGCAGGGAGCCTGCTTCCCTCTCTCTCTCTCTCTGCCTGCCTCTCCATCTGCTTGTGATTTCTCTCTGTCAAATAAATAAATAAAATCTTTTAAAAAAAAATAAATAAAATAAAATAAACAACAAGAGAGGTCTCCAAACTTAAAATAGACTGGCTGGTTCCAAACACACAATCTGAGGGTTTTCAGAAGACTTTCCCACTTCTATCCTTTCAATTCTGACCAAAAAGATTCAGAGTCCAGAACAAGAATATGTCAATACATAGGTAAAATCACCAGATTATAAATTTCATGACATTTTACTACAAAGCCAAACACATATGGAGAGGTTGCTGACGAGCAGTCCTTCCCAGGAAGTGTAGGCACTCCAAAGCAGGCAGTTTTACCAGAAGGGAGGGTGTGGGTAGGAGTAGGAGCTTGAGGGAAGTTAGGTCCCATCTCCCTTCATAGCAGCTCTCGGCCTCAGGAGATGACCATGACTGCAGGGGAGAGGCCCCGGCTCCCTGGAGAGAAAGGGCATTTCCGAGGGGTGTGGTGCAGCCCCCACAGAAATGCGGCCATCTTGTCTACCAGCAGCACTTGTCACGATGAGTTGTATGTAAGTGTTAAATCTCTACATCGTACACCTGACACTAACACTCCACTGTATGGTAACTAACTGGAATTTAAACAAAAGCAACAAGTGAGTGAAGGAATGAATGACCGAAACCCACCACAGCGAGGCACCCGTGCTTGGGCTGAGGAGCGCACTCACGAGCACGTCTCTCAATGGTTTCTCCTTCCACTGGGAAATAAAGCTTTACTACAGGACGCCCAGTGAAGCTAGTCATGCTGGAGATGCCTTCCTTAATCCTAACTTCTTCTCCCACCTCCTTCTTTCTTATCCGGGGCCCCCTAAAAATTCAGGCTTTTTAGGTAAATGGCTAATCTCCACATACTACAAAACACTTCTGCTGAGGTGAAGACTTCAGAAGGGAGAGAACTACTGAAGCACTTCACAACGTGGCCCTAAAGAAAGACGTGGTTCTGTGTAGGTAAATGAAATATACACAACCAAAAAGGAAACAAAAAAAATGTTTCCTGCATATGTTGAGAGTAGTGTTTCTCTAACACTGGTGACTAAATTCCCTTTTCCCAGCCACAACCTTATATAAAGGCTCTCAAACCCCCAAATAAACAAACAAGGGAAGCTGTTGGCAAATTAGTGGCATATTTTATAACAAAAAATATCTTTAAATTTGCATTTAGAGATCACTCCACCAACGCCTGACCAGGAGGGCTCACGGAACAAAAGGCAATCAGCTCCAGAGATATATATTCCTACTTCTACTCCTAGAGCCACAGGAACCATGTGTCTGGCAAATTTAGAATCGTAGTCAAGGAAATGCAAATTAAACAGGAAGATGCCATTTGTCGTCCATCGGCACCGTCAGGAGCGACAGGACTAGGGACTGCTCTGTTCTTTTTGGAAAGCAATCTGGCAGTAAACCATTCAAAAAGTTTTTTTTGAAAAGCCAAACTTATAAAAAGTTGCAGGAATAGAATGATGGATTCTATAACCTTCCACCTAGCTTCACTAATTAACATCTTGCCTCACTGGCTTTATCTCCATGTATGTAATTATACATACACATTTTTTTCAGAACCACTCAAGAAGAAAATGCAGATATCATGACTCTTCACTCCTAAACCTTTCAGCATATTATTTCCCAAGAACAAGAACATGCTCTAACATAATGATAAAATTATTACATTCAGGAAACTTACATTGCTACAATAGTAACATCTAACATCTAATAATAACATAATAACTAATGTTACTATTAGTAACATCTAATAGTACACTCCACATTCAAAATTTGCTAAATATCCCAAAACTTTTTTATAACAATTTTTTCTTGATCCAAAATCAAGCATTGCATTTAGATATTATCTCCTAAAAAGTGAAATGAGCATACTATTGAACAATAATCCCTACATCTACAGAAAGCAGAGCACTGGAACACAAGGAAACTATATATAGATCTACATTTAGATGCAGATAGAAAATTAAATGTTCACTGCACCATTATCTGCAGTAGTAAAAATCTGGAAGCAATATAAGAGACCATGAGGAAAATAATATAAGAGAATAAACAATATAAGAGACCATGAAAAAAAATACATATGGAATATATAAGAAAATATATCCAGATTCTGGAGTATTATGCAGCTATTAAAAATAGTGAATTAAAGGGGCTCCTGAGGGGTTCAGTCGGTTAATTGTCTCTCTCTTTTTTTTTTTTTTAAGATTTTATTTATTTATCTGACAAAGAGAGACAGTGTATAAGCAGGGGGAACAGCAGGGAGAGGGAGAAGCAGGAGCCCAACATGGGGCTCGATCCTAGGACCCTGGGATCATGACCTGAGCTGAAGGCAGATGCTTAATGGACTGAACCACCCAGGCACCCCAGAGCATCTGACTCTTGATTTCAGCTCAGGTCAAGATCTCAGGGTCATGAGATCAAGCCATGAGCTGGGCTCCATGCTCAGTGGGGAGTCTGTTTGGAATTTTCTCTCCCTCTCCCTCTGTTCCTCCCCAGCTTGTGCCCCTCCCCTTATTTGTGCATCAAATAAAAAAACCTTTAAAAATAGAAAATAAATAAATCTTTAAAAAATAAAAAAAAACTTTAAAAATATAAAATAAATCTTTAAAAAATAAAAAGTCTTTAAAAATAGAAAATTAAATCTACACATGTTGACCTAGAAAGCTGTCCACGATCTACTGATAAAGTTCCAGCATTGTTTTTTACTTTAGTTTCAGACTACTGGGAAGAAGAAGGATGGTAATCTAGCTGTAGATCTCTGACATCAGCCACAGCAACATTCTCCTAGGTAAGTCTTGTGAGGCAAGGGGAAAACAAAAACAAAAATAAACTATTGGGACTATAACAAAATAAAAAGCTTCTAAGAGCAAAATTAAATAAATAAATAAAATAAAACAAAACAAAAAATCAAAACTAAAAGACAACCCAATGAATGGGTGAAGATATTTGCAAATGACATATCCCATAAAGGGTTATATCCAAAATATAGAAAAAACTGATATAACTCAACACCAAAACCCCAGATAATCCAATTTAAAAATAGGCAGCAGAGAGGAGCAGACATTTCTCCCAAAAAAAACCATCCAGATGGCCAACAGACATATGAAAAGATGCTCAACATCACTCATCATCAGGGAAACACAAATCCAAACCACAAGGAGATATCAGCTCACACCTGTCAGAATGGCTAAAATCAAAAACACAAGGAACGACAAGTGTTGGTGAGGCTATGGAGTAAAAGGAACTCTCTTGCTCTATTGGTGGGAATGTAAACTCCATGCAGCCACTGTGGAAGACAATGGAGGGTCCTCAAAAAATTAAAAATAGAACTACCCTACAATCCAGTAATCGCACCACTGGACATTTACCCAAAGAATACGAAAATAGTAATTGGAAAGAATATATGCACCCCTATGTTTATAGCAGCATTATTTACAATAGCCAAATTAAAGAAAAAGCCCAAGTGTTCATTAACAGATGAATGGATAAAGAACATGTGGTACAAATATACAAGGAATACTATACAGCCATAAAAAAGAATAAAATCTTGCCATTTGCAACACCATCGATGGATCTAGAGGGTATAATGCTAAGCGAAATAAGTCAGTCAGAGGAAGACAAATACCATATGATTTCATTCATATGTGGAATTTAAAAAGCAAAACAAATGAACAAAGGAAAAAACGAGACAAAGCAAAAAATAGACTCTTGGGCACTTGGGTGGCTCAGTTGGCTGGGCGACTGTCTTCTGCTCAGGTCATGATCCTGGAGTCTCAGGATCAAGTCCCACATCAGGCTCCTTGCTCAGTGGGGAGCCTGCTTCTCCCTCTGACCCTCCCCCCACCCCATGCTCTGTCTCTCACTCACTCTCTCTCTTTCAGATAAATAAAATCTTTTAAAAAATAAAAAATAAAACAGACTCTTAACTATAGAGAACAAACTGATGGTTACCAGAGGCGAGGTAGCTGGGAGCATGGGAGGAACAGGTGAAAGGGATTAAAGAGCATACTTATCACGACGACCTTAGTAATATATGGAACTGTGGAATCACCATATTATACACTTGAAACTAATATAACACTATATGTTAACCATACTGGAATTTTAACATTTGTATTAATTAATTAATTAAAGTTGCACATGTGATTCAGATTGTATTCCTGTCGGATGGTACCGGTCTAGAGTGCCAGCCCTGGTTTTAAATCCCAGATAGACAGTGCCACTTACTCTCTGTATGAAGAAGTGATTTTCCTCTTTAAGCACTGACCTGCTCATCAATGTATTGGGAATAATAAATACACCTAAGTTATCAGGCTGATGTGAGAAGTAGATTACATAATGCATGTAAAGCACTTAAGCATAAGACCCAGACATGGGGGATGCCTGAGTGGCTCAGTCACTTAAGCATCTGCCTTCAGCTCAGGTTGTGCTCTCAGGGTCCTGGGATTGAGTCCCACATCGGGCTCCTGCTTAACAGGGAGCCTGCTTCTCCCTCTGCCAGCTTCTCCCCCTGCTTGCACGTGCCCTCTCTCTCTCTCTGACAAAGTCTTAAAAGAAAAAAAAACTAGACATGGCAGGTGTTCAAAAATGGGAGCTGCCCTTAATATTACCATCCAGCATTAGGTGAATAATCAGGAGGTGAAGGTTTTAGACCTGGCTCTGCCCATACCTGGCTATATGTTCCAGGCAAAAAATAAAAATAAAAAATAAATAAATAATAATAATAATCATCTCTTAGATTCTTCACTTCTTTATTAGAAAATCAGGAGCTAATAATCTGCTTCATCTGGTCATTCTGAAGACCGAGTTCTTTCAGTCTACATGTATTCACTGAGTACCAACTAAGAGCTAGGCACCATTCAGGGCACTGGGAAAAAGCAATGAACAAGTCAGATAAAGCTCCCGTCCTTAAAGAGTTTCTATTCCAGAGAAGATATATCACAAAAAAAATATTATATAATGTTATGTTGGGTAGGAATAAGAAATATGAAGAAACTGGAGCAGGATAAGGGAAAGGAGTGATGGAGAGCTGCCACTTTAGGCCAAGCCAGAGACAGAGACACGTGGAGAAGAGCCAGTAGGAGTGATGGAAGAGAAGCGCAGGGCCCTGTGGCAGGGGGACACTGGGTGAGTCTGGGTTAGAGGTGTAGCTGGGGAGCACAAAGCACAGAGATGGGGGCAGGAGAGGAGACTTGGCCAGACCACAGGGGGCCCTGGAGGCCTTGGGAGGAACACAGGGTCTCATTCTCACAGGAGGCAGTTGCTAGAGAGCTTTACATGGGTTTTTAGATGATCCCTTGACTATGCTGAAGGAGGTGATGCCAGGTGATGCCAGCACGGCACAAAATAAACGTGGGGGCCGGCAACAGCAGAGGGCTGAGACGCGGCCCTGTAGCTCCCCCAGTATCCTGGAGGGCACTAAACCTGTTACAGCAAAGGGGACAGGGAGGAAGCAGGCACGGCAGAGAATTACAGCCCCAAGACAGTGCTTGCAGTCAGGCTCCAGGTCACCCCACAGGCAAGACTCCTCTACCTTCACAGCACAAAAGGAAGAAACCGAGTCACTGCAAAACGAGAAGCCAACTTGGCATCTCCACCACAAGGAACAGCCCTCAGTCAGACGGGCAGAAACACACTGGCTGAAGAAAAACCAGTTTTTAAAAAAATGTATTATTACAAAATACTATTTTTTATCATAGAAAAGTCATCGTGAAAATGCAGAAAGCATGGTGCCTGGGTGGCTCAGTGAGTTAAAGCCTCTGTCTTCGGCTCAGGTCATGATCTCAGGATCCTGGGATCGAGTCCCGTATCGGGCTCTCTGCTCAGCAGGGAGCCTGCTTCCTCCTCTCTCTCTGCCTGCCTCTCTGCCTACTTGTGACCTTTCTCTGTGTGTCAAATAAATACATAAAATCTTAAAAAAAAAATGCAGAAGGCCAACAAAAAGAAACAAACAGAAGTAAAATTAAATTCCAACTAATTGGAATCCTACAACAACCAGAAGTTACAGTAAATAATGTTTGGCTATTTATATCCAGATAGCTATGAATACATAAACACCAAATCTAGACCTCTTCTTCTGCGAATATAAATAAGTGTGCATTGCATGTGCTTTTTAAAAATGGCACTGTTCTCTGTTAATGGTGCTGTAACTTGCCCCTTTCACTGACTATTCGTATATACTGCACATGACTTCCAAGGTGGTTAATTCGAGATTGATGGCATCCTTTTCAATGCTGCCTAGTATTTCATAAAGAATATTATATCCCACAGACCCTAAGGTTGGGCATATGGGTCGTTTCCAACCGGTTTTAACTAGCCCCTGTCGCAACCTGTTTTGGTGCCCAGACACTCACATCAGTTCTGTTACTTACAGCAAACTCCTCGGGACTCACTTTCAAGACATCGAAGACAACGGCATCGTAGCTCTTGCTGGCATAGTCGCAGCTCTGGCCCTCCAGAGAGTCTGAGCTGCTGCTGCCCTGCGGAGAACAGGGAGAGAGGGTGCCACCTGAGCAGTCGGGCTCACTGCAGACTCGCTACCTCCCACGCCCAGAGCGAGGACGCACACACGAAGGAAAAGCTCCTGCTGCCCACTGCTGTACCCCATTCCAGGCACCGCGCTGGGCACTTCATACACACACTCCTGTTTAATTCTTGAAGGAATGGAATACATGCTATTTTTACTCCCACTTTACAGATAAGGAAGCAGAGGCAATGCCATGTCCCCAAGGTATCACAGCCAGGAAACCGGAGAGCCAGGAGGTGAACCTAGTTTCGCCTACCCTCGATCATGGCCCCTAACTGCTTCCAGCCTGCTGTGTAGCTGGTGGGGTAAAAAGACAGAGCCCACTCTTCCTTTAGAGAGAACGGGACTTCATAGCTCAGGAGGCCTGAGGCAATCATCGGTCTTGTTCTGTCTCTCAAACGTTACCTAGTTTCACCTTTTTGTTGTTGTTGTTGTTATTATTGTTTTCTGGAAGTCACTGCAGAAATTCTTATACAAAATGTTAAACTAGCTCTCAAGGCTTATTTCATATATGGGCCATTTGGAATTTAAAAACCAGATTGCTGATGAGGTGAGAGGTAACCAACTGGCTTTGGAGACGGGTGTGAAAGTTATATTTAGTAGGGTCCCTTATTAAGGTGAACCCAGTGAGCCCTGCACAGACAGAAGGGGTCTCCCATAAAAGAGCACATTAAAACTCCCCAAATGTGGCCAGTTTTATGAAGCCCAACCCTGTGGGGATCCCAGAATGTTGAACATACCTTCTCCTCAATTTTATTTAATTTCATCAAACTCTACTTCAGGGAACCATTCAAACTTACCACCCAAAACTTGTGCCCTGTTCATAAACGGTTTTATTCGTCTCAACCCGTGAAGAGGGATTTTGTGGTTTCCAATAACCTCAATATTCTTGGACTGGGATTTAGAGAACATGATTTTATTAATTCTTCTTTATTTCACTCTTTCCAAAAAGGATATATCTGGAAAAACTTTGCAATCTTACTGGAAACTAGAGTGTTTTTAGGCCAGTGAGGGAAACCAACAGTCAACAACCAAGAATGTGAGGTTAAAAGGAAGAGCGGAAACACAGACCTGAAGATTTCAGTAGGCCTGTGTCACTGAAAGGTTTTACGAAGGAGGCTGCTATACCCAAAAGCTGAAGGTTATCTGAAGAAGCAGCACACCATGGTGGCTGAGAGCTCTGAAGCCATGCCTGGTGGGAACGCCAGCTCCACGCCAGCGGCTGCCCGACCTCGCACAAGCTATTCACCTGACCGTCTTAGAGCTCTCTAGAAAATGGCACCATAGGCAGCCCCTCCCCGACCCGCCCCCCACAGTGCTGTGGTACAGGTTATATACAGTGAAGCTAACAAAGCAGAGGGCAGAATCCCCCTCCCCAGGAGACGCTGATTCAAGGGACCTGGGCGGGCTTGGCTGTGGCTATTTCAGAAGTTCCCTGAATGATGGGACATTCTCCCCTGAGGAGAATCTGTGCTAAACTTCTGAGAAGTAACAAAGACGAGTCTTGAATGCATTTGAAACTGGCAGTCTGTTCTGCCCCTCGGTCTTGTGCACAGGCTCCAAACAGGCGATCACCTGCATTGCCACACCCACCTTCCAGAAAGTAAGCAGTTCAGGTGACAGGGTGGTTTTCCTCCATTTAGTGTCATCACGGTTGGGAGCGCTGGCTTGAGTGTCACAGGGGCCTGACTGTGAATCTCCCCTACTGCTGGCCAGCTGTGCGATTTAAGCCAGTTTATTCACCTCTTCCTGCCTTAGTTTCCCCAGTTTGCCTTCAGTTTCTGAAGCAACAGTACAGACCTGCTCGGGCTACTGTAAGGACTGGTGGGATGTCACGTGTGAACACACAGGACACAGGCCTGGCAGACAGGACAGCTGAGTCACGGGGGTGGATGTGCATGTGGTGTCAGTCACCAGAATTTACTGAGCGCTTCCGTTATATACGTGTTCTCTCATTCGACAACGCTGTGAGCACTTACCACGTTCCAGATACACACACATCTGCACCCACACACAATACACACGTGTCTACATGTATGTGTACACGCACGCACATACACACAGAGAGATCAGAAAAGACAGACATTTTCCTCTAGATGAAGTATAGATTATAAATGAAAACAGAAGTCTGATTTCCTCCAGTTACCAAACAGTCCATTCCCAGGATTTCAGGTTTTATAACTTTCGTGTAACACCCCATTGCATCTGACCCAGACACACACGCTCATACAAGAGGCCTTATTTAATCCAGTGTTGCCCCAAATACACTAGTGGTGGTGGTGACGATGAGGCAGTAACTTCATTTAAATCTGTATTGGCACCAGTGGGGAATTTTAAAAGGACTCACAAGTCTGTTTTCAGAAGCAGAGATCAAAATAAGGAATTTTTTAAAGGTTTGTAAGATATGAATAGGTTCCTGTGAATTTCTAGCTGGTCACACAGGATCATTTCAAAAGCCCAGCTCCGCTGAGAGGGACTGCACGTTCCCTCGCCAGTAGTCATGGGGGCCAGGCGTACACAATCAGCCAGGTGGCATCCCTGGGCCTGATGACAGCTGCTCCTCTTGCGTGTCTCCGTTCCATCACTGCACTTGGAAAACAAACCCCTACACCCCCTCAAAGCCCAGGGCAGGGGCCCTAGCCCAGGCCACTCTCAGACCACCAGTCCTTACAGCCATCTCCTACTGAGCAAGGTAAACAAGAACATGGGGCCAGTTGGAATCACTTCTGTCTGACTTCATTCTGGAATGTGTGACTTATTTATAATCAGCAGCAGCTTTTCTTGGGAAAGGTCTGATCCCATCTTGCCACCAAAATGGAATGTGGCACTTGCCACAACTGGACTGGGCAGGTGTTTGTTTTTCTTTGAAGAGAACGACTGCAGAAAACGGACTGATCCTCAGGGCTGACTGCCTCCCAAATCTCACGCCTGGTGTGGCCAAGGGCCTCCGGAGTGCTAAGAATGGTGGTATTCATGGAGCCTTGCTTCCTTGCTGCCTACAACTTAGCTGGGGCCTGGGTCCACTGAAAGGAGTCCCCCTACTCCCACCCATGGTCCCGATACTCACAACCCCTGTACCTGTGGAGTGGCGGAGGTGACCAACACGCTAGCCATCAGACCATTCCTCTTGTACATAGTCTCTGGGCCGCAGGGAGCTTCAGGGCAGCCTCTGTTGGTGACATAACCTGTCTGAAGAAGTCCTGCAAGGCAAGGGGGCTCATGAAAACCAGTTTCAAACTCAACTTAATCCTACTGGGGGCAGGGAGGGTGGCAGGGAACATTGTGCTAGGCTTAAACAGAAGACCATAAAGAAGACCTTTACCTTTTCTTGAATTTTCTTGAATTTTCTTTTATTCATTTATTTGGCAAAGACAGAGAGCGCGAGCAGGGGGCAGCAGGCAGCAGGAGAAACAGGCCCCCCCACTAGGCAGGAAGCCTAACGCAGGGCTTAGTCCGACCCTGGGATCATCCTGAGCCAAAGGCAGAGGCTTAACCAACTGAGCCCCCCAGGTACCACACAGCCTTTGTTTTATTTATTTATTTGATAGAGAGAGAACACATACAAGCAGGAGGAGGCAGAGGGAGAAGCAGGCTCCTCGCTGAGGGGAGTCCAATGAGGGACTCAATCCCAGGACTCCAGGATCATGACCTGAGCCGAAGGCAGACTCTTAATCGTCTGAGCCACCAGGCCCCCTGACCTTTGTTTTAAATGAAAGCTGTTAAAGAAGACAAATGGATTTTACTGCATTTCCCCAGGCACTCGACCACTTCATCAGGAGCAAGGTGATACTTGTGCAGTGCTCACCACGTGCCACGCACTTGGCGTACATTAACTCAACTGACCCTCACAACAGCCTTGGGCAGGTCCTCTTCTGCCCATATTACATGTGAGGAACCTGAACCGCAGAGAGCTTTAGTGCCTTCGCTCATGCTGTTTCCTGATCCCATCATCATTCAAAGCCCTGCTCAAACGTCGTTTCTTCTGAGTATCGTGCCCTAGAACACTCGAACCAGATCCAGATGCTCTCATGCCAGTGTGTACACACCCCTAACAGAGCATTCATCATAGCACTGAACATTCCAGAACTGCCACCTGCTTTTCAGCAGGAAAATGACCAGGAAAGCAGGGAGAATGTAACAGGGGAAGGAAAGGAGAAGGTGGGAGGCCCAGCTGGAAGCCAACTGCAATCACCCAGGCCAGCGCTGAAGGTCGTCTGTGCTAAGTGACGTTGTCACAGTGAAGTCAGAGAGAAGGAGACAGACTGGGAGACAGCGGGAGCAGAAACTGATGGGGAAGAAGGACAGAGGAGAACAAGCTAAGGATTATTGGTGTCTGGCCTGAGGTGCCAGAAGGATGGTGCATCCGTCCTCAAGGAAAGGGACACCGGCAGCACAGCAGATCTGTAGAAGGTGAAGAGCTTCATCTGAAATATATGCCGGATCCATGGTGTCAGAGAAGACCCACCCTGGAGGGAAGGTCTCGCCTGAAGCCCCCCGGGGAAGATGGTCTGGAGGTAGACAGAGAAGATCTCCACCCTGCCTGTGATGCTGCCAGAGCCTCAGCCACGAGGGCCCATGGCGAGCAACATCGAACACCAGAGAAGGACAGCGTCAAACACCTGAGAAGGAACGCCAGAGCGCCAGAGGCTCCGGCAGCGCACGGCTCCAAAGCCATGATGGCCATCCCCTCACAACCACTCTGCCGGCTTCCGTCAGCCGCGTTCTCCTCGGCGACAGCCTGTGAGCCGTCCACCCTCCCTCCTTCCTTCCCCCAGGCACTGAGAGGAACCAGTCTGAGCTATAAATGACATTTGGGGGCCAACTGGGGACCACCGGATATGGACATTTCAGAGGATACTGAATTACCATTCATTTTCTGGGGCATGAGAGCAACAGTGGGAAGATTAAGTAGGAGCGAGTCTATCTGGGGAACACGGGGCAGAATTCGGAGCTGAAGTGAGCTTGCGACTTCATTCCAAATCAATCCCCAAAACACGCCGCAGTCGAGATAAGGCGACCACGTCACAACGCCGACAACCGACCTCCACTGACAAAAGGTCACTGCCCTGCTCTCTCAGCCTTTCTGAATGCTCGATCCTTTTTGTACTAAGAAAGCAAAGGGGGAAAAAAAGCGCGGGTCGGCTAAGTTTTTCCTCCGGAGTCCAAACTCCCCGCCCATGAGGGCAAGGGGACGGACTGGAAACACTCCTTTGTTAATCACTGGTGTCCTCAGAGAAGCAGTGCCCGCTGTTACCCGGGACCCTGCGCCGGAGGCTGGGGCAGGTCTGGAAGGCAGCTGCACGAAAACAGGAAGAGACCTTTGAAAGAAGGTCTCGGTAGGACGAAGGGAAACGCCGCGGGTAAAGGCAAATCCAACCCACGGTGAGCTGCCGCCTCACTCCCGCCAGGACGGAGGTCACGGAAAAGGCAGCACCGCGTACACTGCTGCGGGGGGGGGGGGGTGCGAGAGGTCCAGCTCCTTTGGAAAGCAGTTTGGTACTTTCTTAAAAAATTAAAGTACACTTACCAAATGACCAGCAATTCTACTCCTAGGTAGCTACCTTGAAAGAAATGAAAGCCTATGTCCACACAAAGACACGCACATGAATGATTCATCAGAGCCAAAAGCTGGAAACATCTGAACGCTCTGCTGAGCGGGTCAGCAATGTGACAGAGGCACACGGGGGAAGAGGACCCAGCAATAAAGAAATGAAGTCCTGAGAGAAACCGTAACATGTATAAACCTCAAAAACATGATGCCAAGTGAAAGAGGCCAGACCCAAAACACTGTACTGTAGGGTGCCATTTTTATGAAATGTCCAAAAAAGGCAAATTCATAGAGACAAGAGCATATCAGTGGTTGGCTGGGGGTGGAGGCAGCCGACCGGTCTGCAAACGGGCACAAGGGATTTTTCTGAGGTGACGGAAAAGATCTAAAACTGGGTCATCGTGACAGTCCCACAGCTCTGTAAATTCACCAGAAGTTACAGAATTAAACACTTGGAATGGGTGAATTTTACGGCATGTAAACTCCACTACAGTGAAAGCAGCAGCCACCAGCTCAGTTTCATGGCGGAGACCTGAACTCTCATGTTTAGCTGCCCCCCTTCCACATCCCTTTGAAATAATCCAAGAAATATTAAAATAGCAAAAACAAACTACATTAGCACATGACAAGAGAGAAGGGTTATTAATAAGCAAAAATCTTTGAGGAGGGGCGCCTGGGTGGCTCAGTGGGTTAAAGCCTCTGCCTTCGGCTCGGGTCATGATCCTAGAGTCCTGGGATCAAGCCCCTCGTCAGGCTCTCTACTCAGCAGGAGGACTGCTTCCTCCTCTCTCTCTGCCTGCCTCTCTGCCTACTTGTGATCTCTGTCTGTCAAATAAATAAATAAATAAAATCTTTAAAAAAAAAATCTTTGAGGAATTTCCAGTGCAGAAGAGACAGGACTGCGAGGAGGGGAACCAGCCCCTGGAGCAAAGGGAAGGCCTCCCAGGAGTCTGGTGGATGAGAACCTGCAACAGACACCCCAAGAGAAACTCGGAGACTTCAAAGTGGGGAATCCAGAAACTGAGGCTGAAAACAAAGCCAGCTTGAGAGCCCAAGGGGCAGCATGAGACCGGCTCAAGCTGCAGGCCTCAAACCAGACGACCCGGCTCATTTCTTCATTTAAACGGAAAAACATATTTCTTTATTATTGCATTAAATAAAAAGATCTGTTGGTGAGTTTAATAACTACCATAATTTGAAAGTAGTTATGAGCATAGATATTCTAAGAGTCCAATGATCATTGTGTGATATGAAAATACCATAAATTTTATTGGCAACAAAGTCGCAAGTACAATTATTATTATTGGGATTCACTGTCTTTATTAGTAACTGAGAGAAATGCTAAATTTCATTTAGAGGTTGGTGAAAATAAAGATGTCATATTTTTCTCATCAAAATTCAGTGAAGCCTGGTCCAGAAGCCCTGCTCCAGGCACTGGAGACATAAAGTGAGGAGGCCCTGCTCCTGCAGAGCTTACATTCCAGTGAGAAGTCAGAAAATACACACATGGATACAAAGAAGATAACTTTAGATACTGAGAAATATCTCAAAAAACTAAAATAGGAGGGCACTGGGCGGCTCAGTTGGTTAAGCCTCTGCCTTCGGCTCAGGTCATGATCTCAGGGTCCTGGGATCAATCCCTGCATCTGGCTCTCTGCTTGGCAGGGAACCTGCTTCCCCCTCTCTCTCTCTCTGCCTGCCTCGCTGCCTACCTACTTGTGATCTCTCTCTGTCAAATAAACAAATAGGGTGGAGGATGGTGTTTGTCAGGTCACCAAGGAAGCACACTCCAAGGACGTTTGAACTATACTGTGAACTGGAAGCTTAGGCAGGAGTCAGCCCATAAAAACCACCGTGTGTGCTCTGTAGTGGGCACCACAAGGGCAAAGACCCTGAGATGCACGCAAGCTCAGCAGGCCTGGGATGGAGGCAGATGGACCCAAGTGGGTAGAAGGCAATGGACAGTGGACAGACAGGCTGGGGCCAGAGCATGAAGGGCCTTGCATGCCATGGTGGGTGTGTGGGTTGCGTCTGGAGTGCAGTGGGAACCCTCTAGTGTACTGGAGGGTTTTGAGCAGGGGAGAGACAGGATCTGATCTTACGGTTTTTGAGATCACTTAGGCTGCTGGGCAGAGAACTGGATGAAGAGAGACAAAGTCGGAGCCTCGGAGGCAGCAGGGACAAGAGAGGATGGTGGCACGGACTGCTGGCTACAGGGATGAGGGATGGATCTGGGAGGGGTTCTGGAAAGAAACAGACAAGACCTGCTGATGGACCACAGGTGAAGCGAGAGGAAACGAAGGGAACCCAGGATGACCCCTAGCCTTGGGGGTCACGAGTGGATGACAGCCCAGTGTTGCTCAGCTGTCCATTCCTTCACACATCACCCACCCACCCACTGAGACCACTGGGGGACCAGTTCTGGGCATCTAGAGTCAGAAACAACACAACCCTGCCCTCCAGGGTCCTGCAGAGCAGTAGGGAGAACACCAGCAAGTGACACGTGCTCTAACAGATCCCGGGTTCACTCTGGGGGTCAAAGAAGACATCACTGAGAAGAACCCTTGAGCTGGCTCTCAAAGGACCAGTGGGAGTGTCTCAAGGGAAGGGCAGAGGAGGGTACCCTGAGCTAGTGTGGGAGCCCAGGGCAGAAAGGACTCCTGACATGCCCTGCACCAGGAGCACAAGGGAGCAGACTCCCCTCCTTACCAGACCACAGCCACGTCCATCCTAACACACAGCGGCCAATAAGCTAGGCAGGGATCCCCAGAGAGTTTAACAGACGGTCCTGACGCTGCAGCCACAGCCACAGCGTTCTGTCTCCTGGTCACTCCCCCATCTGTTGGGCAGACTTGGTGAAACCTCCCAAGCCCTGCTCTGCTCAGAGAATTCAGACCAGTCCTTGGCCTCAAGGAGTTCACACCATTATCCGCTCACCCGTCATCAGGACAATTTATTAAACACTCCGTTGCAGGCTCTGGCTGGGGATTTCCATGCATTAAAAAACATTTTTTTTTTACAGATGAAGAAATGGAGGTACAAAGAGATCAATGACACCATAACTTGGGGACACACTGACCGCAGCACGGCCGCTACTAGACGGGGCCGTCTGGCAGGGAGGCAAGAGCCCCAGCTCTGAGCTGGCCATCTGATTCCGAATCACACTAGAATCCCATCCTTCCGTCCTTCTCCAGCTCGCTCACCTCCCTCTCTCTCTCTCTCTCTCTCTCTCTCTCTCACACACACACACACACACACACACGCTGCTAATGCCTCCTTGGAAACCGAAACACTGCCGCAAAGCAAGCAATTCTCATGATGTAACTTCACAAGAACGTGGCAATTGTATCAGGACCACAGAACAATCCCTCATCTTGTTTCTGTATGACAGACTCTGCTCTCGTGTGTGGGCTCCCGGAGAGGGGAGGAAAATCCCATATGCCATGTTGGTTTCCTTCCAAACTTGCAGAATTCTCCTTCGACACTGCAGGTTCAGGAAACCAAGAAAATAACATGAGACAGTCTGGTGCAGACCACTGTTGAGAAGGCAGAATAACCACTTTTTCCTACGCGTATGGAGGTTGTTTCAAAGAAAATACACACATTCAGGAATGTTCAATTACAAGAGAGTGATCTCTTCCAAATGTTTTAGACAAGCATGGAAACAGATCCCAAGCCCCACTGCAGAGCCCGTTTCCCCAGCGTGGAGTGGGCTGCTCTCCGTGGACGTGGTGGGAGCTGGCTCCACCTTTGTGCATCTTGAACAGAAGCTGTGACAAGACGAATAAGAAGGAAACAAAGAGGGTTGTGGGCAGAACAACCCCTTCATCGCTCCAGGAGCGGTAAGTGTGTGTACGTTTGTGCACGCATGCGCACGCGGGCGCACACACACACACACACACACACACACAGAGCGTGCAGAGTTCCAACTGTAACCATCACTCTGGAGCGGGACCACTGGCCAGCAGCTCTAGAAAGTCCCCCTTGTGGGCGCTGGCAGGGCTGTTATCTCTGCCTCCTCCTGACCCTCTCCAAACTGGCCAAACCTCTTTTCCTGGCAAGCAGCAGCATCTGGCGGCTTTCAAAGAGAGGCCTGGCCACGTCAGCACATGTCAGACTTGAATGCCATCACTCACTGCAGCGCTCCCCGCCGCCCCCCTCCCCACACCCCGTCCCTTCCAAACCACCCACCAGATGTTCAACCTCCAACATCCCACCTTCTCACCGAGGGAAGGAGAGTGGGCTGGGGAGGCGCCACCACGGCTGTGCCTCTGTGGAGGAGAGAAAGCAGCAGGGTGTGGGAAAGAGGGCTGGCTCTAGGGGTGGAGGGCTGCAGATCTCACCAAAGAGGGACAAAACCTGTGAAACTGAGCGAACCCAGAGAGAAGCAGGAGGACTGCATCTTCTTGGGCAAGGGAAGAACCTACATTTATGGCGCTAAGGTAGGCGCCCGCAAACAGGCAGCAATCCGCCAATCCAGGAGATGGGCGTGGACTGAGTGCCCCACGTCCCCCCATTGCCAGAAACCTTAGTCCAGCCCAGGGGCACCTAACCTTTTCAAGGAGGAGGACTTCCCGAATTTCTCACATAAAGTAATACAGATACATGCTGAAATTGTATATGCTTAATAAAAAGGCATCAAATAAAAAAAAGAAAGTCTCCTCTCCCTACCACCCTTGGTCCCCGTCCCCAAAGTCACACAGTTCACATAGTGTAGGGTAGCATTTCTGCACACATCCATGCATATGGAGACAGAAGTAAACGCACAGATACATACGTAAACGTATTTCAGAGACTATCCTTTTCAACACACACACACAAAATTTAGTTCTATTTTTGGCATCTGTTGACTAAGGAAAAAACCCTTGGCAACGAAAAGCTGTTATAGATCACCAACACACTTAAATTCATCTGTGGTCTAATCATCACAGCAGTATCGACATCCACGCGGAACACGGCAAGGTATAGTCCCAGCACGCATCCCGCAGGCTGCCAGAGCCCGCGGCACCCGTGGATCTGGGGAGGTGATCGACGCCCTCCACCCACGCCGGATCACAGTGGCAGGTGAAGGCCTGGTGGAAGCTGAGAACAAGACAGCTGCAGAGCAGTGTCCGGGGCAGGAGAACAGATTGATCAGGAGCTGAATTCTCACCTGTCACTTACTCTATGCCCCGGGCAAGCTGCTTCACCTGCCCAAGCTCCACCTTCCTCGCCTGGTAAACAGGGAGACTCGTGATGCCCGCCTCGCAAATGGTCAAAGGGGTCCCTAGGATGCTGTAGCGTAGGAGCAGCTGGGAAGTGATGGCTGTGCCTGTGCCAGCGCCCCTCACCGCCAGGCTCACCCGCTGGGGCAGGGTAGGCACAGGCAGGGCTGCGTTAGCATAAGACCACAAGACATCGCACCAAAGTTGGGGCACCAAGAGAAAAGTGAGTGAAGAACACTCGTCTCATAAAACTAGGGAAGATTCACGAAAGAAAAGCAGTGCTGTGGCTGGCTGGACAGTTTTTAAAGTCTCTATGAAAAGGCCACAGGAGCTTTACCATCCCTCACGCGTACACATACAATTCTCTTGAAACCAAAGGCTCCTCCTCCATTCTGAAACAAGGCTGCAGAACAGAGGCGGAGGCGAGAGGTCCCCACGGGCAGCCACTAGCTGGCAGGCAAGGCCTGATTTCTCCATAGTGGGGGAGGCCGACTTGGGAGAAACAAGAGGCCTAAGGATCCCTAGGGGTGAGGCTTACAGGGAGCGCCGGGAAGCAGGGGTGAAGGGGAGAGCAAGAACGAGGGTGGTCTACCTGGAGCACGCCAGACCCCCCCACAGTGCTGGGGATACCCCGGAAAGCTGGAGAGTGACATTTCCCTTTCTGCATATTTGGGATGATGGTATTCTGGTCAGGGACCGGTGCCCGCTCCCTCTCCCCAACTCTGCACAGCCCCCGTCAGTCACCTACTTCCTCTTAATTAAGGTCCCAGGAGCACATGCTCTGGGGAAGGCAGGCAGTGTCGCCTGGACATGGATGGACGGGGTCCACCTGGGCAGCCATCAGCGGAAACAACCCTCCCTGTGGAACACGCCTGGTCTCTCCACCACCCGTAAGTCCAGCCCACCCAGCCTCTGCTCAAGGGCAGTGTCGGTGTCAGTGTCGGTGTCGGTGTCGGTGTCAGTGCCGTCCTCACACTCTCCGTGCGGCAGCCCCGCCTCCTCACAGTTGTTTCTTAACACAAACAGAGGGATCCTTCCAAAACATCAACCAAAAACTCACAGAACATAACTAAGAAGGGTGACCGCTCCTGTACGTAGAGCGCACCCAGCCGGAGAGAAACAGTCCGCACCCCAGACCTTTCCCTGGAAGGAAGCCAGAGAAACGCCCTCAACGATAAGAGAAGGCGCTCCCCGTCCCAGGCAGCGGCTCCTGCAGAAGCAGGCAGTGGGAAGAGGAGAAGGAAGTCAGCCAGGGGCATCAGCTAGCGCAGCACCGTTCAGGACGGAGCTGAGGACAGCCTGGGGCTCTGACGCACAGAAAGCCGGCCCTGCAAAGGGACAAGCGCCTGAGTCTCCCAGTCTCCTGGGGTGGAAGAGGGAACGCGGGAGATGGAGACTGGTGATTTCTGGGAACTTGAGGTGCCTCCTGAGCATGTTCTCAGGCTTAAAATGAACAGTGGAGAGCAAAATGTTAAAAATGCAAGAGAAAGAGGGGACCCCTGGGCTGCCTGGGTGGCTCAGTTGTTAAGCATCTGCCTTCGCCTCAGGTCATGATCTCAGGGTTCTGGGATCGAGCCCCACCTCGGGCTCCCCGCTCGGCAGGAAGGCTGCTTCTCCCTCTCCCACTCCCCCTGCTTGTGTTCCCTCTCTCGCTGTGTGTCTCTCTGTCAAATAAGTAAAATCTGAAAGACAGAGAGAGAGAAGGAAGGAAGGGAGGGAGAGAGGGAGGGGGGAAATTAAGAAAATTTAAAAGCACATCTCAGAAAAGACGGTAAAGTGGGACTGTGGTAGCTGCTTCCCTGCCCCTGGAGGATGGGGTTGGATGGTGGCCACTACTCAGACCTTTGCTAGAGGAGGGAGGCCCTGGGGAGACAGGAGAGCCTGGCTGGCACAGGGGGCACCCACGCCAGGATGCAGGGGCTCAGTGATGTCTCTCAGAGAAGACACTTTCGCCCTACGGGGATGTGAAGCAAAAGCACGAGAACCAGACCATTAATTTCCTCCACAATTAATTTCCTGAGGACCTGATGCGACCCTGAGGGCAGGGCGCTGTCCCAGGCAGGAGGACACTAATGAGACCCCACAACCAGCTGCAAGGAGGGATGGTGGACAGAGACAGGAACCGGAGAACCAACACTGGGAGGGAAACCGGAGGTACATGAGAAAAGCCGACAGCCCAGTTCGCAGCATCACACCTGGGTCAACTTCCCTAAGCGAATCTGAAATTCGGATTGAGCCCATAAGCTCCTCACACGTAAGCTGCATGAAGGGCACATGGAAATGCTGTGCACTACCGTGCAACTCTTCTGTAAGTCTAAATTTACCTCAAAACAAAAAGTTAAATTTAAAAAGCAATTCTATACCCTCACATCCCACCCCCCCTTGCACCCCTCCCACACAAACACACACACACACACACACACTCTCCACAAACAGGCCTGACACCGGGCTCCCCGTTTCCTGCACCATGGGGGTTACCTGAGAGGTGCAGCTCCGGGGACTTGCGGGTCAGACATCGTACTATGCCCGTTACCTGTGGGCCACAGACGTTACTACAGGAGACCGAGGATGGGGCTGGAAGACAGTTCACCACGTAGAGCAGGGGGTCCCTCCCTAGTCCCTGCCAAGGGCAGAGGAATTACTGGTCTGACTGGTGCCCCCCCAGGTCACTGACAGTCATATCTGTCTGGCGCATCACTAAATGCCCAAAAGTCCCACCCCTGTTCGAGGACCCCTTCTTCCCACTGCTGCCATGAGACCGGTGAGACTCTCACACGCACCCCGATGTGTGCCCGCCTGGCCTGTTCTGGTGTGCTGCTGGCCAGAAGAACGTAACAACCCCAGGCGTAGGTCAAGTTCAGGGGGCATGGGAAGTGCCACTGGGCAGGGAGCTCCTCATTTGCCTCCAGCAGCTTCGAGCAGAGAACCCTGCGCTGGATCTGGGCTGGCTCATAAGGAGGGCCATTCAACTCTTTGCTGTTCTTCCCCGTCGGTAGGTTGAACTTTGGAAATATCAAGGTGAAGAACAGGTTGGCAGAACAGAACCCCCACATTCTTGGGCCTTCCTCACAAATGTCACTGAGTCCCAACTCATCGCACACAGCCTGGCACTTCCCACCTAAACGGGAAGGAAGTTGTCTGTGAGCAAGGCGGGGTGGGCGAGGTCTGGCGGGAGGACAGAGAAAGCCACCTGGGCAGCGGCACGACAAAGCCCAGTAAGAAGAAAGGATGCGCCCCATGAGGTGGGAGCCGGCAGGTGAGGAACGTCATCCTTGGGTCTTGAGGCTGACTTCATTTCATATTGCACGAACAACTCTGCAGGGGCTAGAGCGCGGGCGGGGACCAAAGCACACAGAGGAAGTGACATTTTCCCACCAAACCATATAAGCAGGTCTATGTTCCAAGACAGTGAACCGGATCCACACAGCTGCCTTCCCCCTCCAAATCTTGTTGGGATGAAAAAACAAGAAGAATAAGAAATCTGTTGCAGTGTTGAAATACAGGGAAGGATGACATCACCAAACCAGAAATTCAGAATTCCTAGAAGATTTGAGGCAAATGGAATTGGACTGGTGAGAAGCTATGAGAGTTAGACATCTGGCCACAAAACTAACGGTCTCTTCTGTCCAAACAACACCCGGCTAGAAAACACAGCAGACTGAGAGCCTACTAACCAAACGTTACCTAGAGATAAACTTGAAAAGGAATGTACAGAAATCATTTGAAGCAAATTTTGATATTTTCCTAACAAAAAAAGAAGACAAATCAAAGGAGAGACATTTTGCTCTTCTGAATAAAGAGACAATATTGTAAAGACATCAATTCTCCCTAAATGATCTATAAATAAAATGCAAGGTCACTCTAAATCCAAAGGGGATTCGTTTTGGAATACAACAAATTGATTTAAAATTTCATCTGGAAAAATAATTTTTAGAAGCTAAGAAGTTTTGAAAAAAAGCAGTAGGATGAGAAGTGACCTGTCCTGCCAAGAAGCCACGGAGAGATGAATGGATTAGCAGGACAGAACACAGTGCAGATTGCAGGGTTAAGTACACATGAGACTTAACCTCTAGTCAAGATAGCATTGCAAATAGTGGGGAAGGATGGATCATGTAATAAATGTTGATGAAACAATTTACTATTCACTTGGGGGTGGAGGGGTTTGTTTAAAATCTTACCAAGTATCCTAAGAAAAACAAATTGAGCATAGAGAAAAAGAGAGAGAGACAGAGAGGAACCAAAAAACAGACTCTTAACTAGAGAGAATGCACTGACGGTTACCAGAGGGGAGGTGGCTGGGGGTGAACTAGGTGATGGGGATGAGGAACGGGTTTTGTATGTGTTGAATCATTAAACTGCACACCTCGAACTAGTATTACACTGTTTGTTAACTAACTGGAATTTAAATAGAAACTTAAAAAAGAATTTAAAAAAAATGAAATCTTCCTCAGTATCAAATATAAGAATAATATTTAACCAAACATAAAATCCCCATAAAAATCCCAGAGGAAACACTAATCATTATTTTTAAAGTAACTTTGGAGTGAAGAAGTCCTCTCTCGGGTGATACAAAAGCCAGAAAAACAAAGGAAACCACTGGCAGCTTTAACTACATTAAAAATGAAAACTCTGTGTAAGAAAAGACATCATGAAAAAGATGTAAGACAATAAAAACACTAGGGAGGGGGTGTTTGAAACGTCCCATGAGAAAGGATGAAGTCAGATCCTTAGTATGCAAAGAACTCCCCCAAGAGTCCAGCTCAACGCTGGGCAGGTGTGCTGCCTGGGCCGGGAGGGGCCTGTCCTCTCTGCTCTGGCTTGTCACCTGCAAAGAAAGGCACTACCAGCAGCACCTTTCCTGTGCGTGTGGCAACTACATGCGATGCTGTGTGTGAAGCACTTGGCCCCGAGTCTGAGCAAGGCAAGGAAATCATCGGACAGGCAAGGCGAAAGCATGTTTCAGCAAGGTCACGGGCTGCACTACCACCTGCAAAGAAGGGAAGAAGACACTGGAAAGCCTCTTCGGCGTGTTTCCGTATGGGCAGCTGGGCCACATCCACTCAAGGCACATTCATTCGAACCACCCTAAGCAGTTGCTTAAAATGACGAGATAGATCAGTATCTACGGACAGAGAAAGAAGTCCACCAATTCAGGACACAGCCACCCCTATTAACTCACGCAGCCCGGATGGACTGAAAGTCTAGTATGTGTCGGGTACTGCTCTAGGGGCAGGGCACAGAGCAGCGAAGGAAAAGCTGGAAGTCGCCGCTACATTCTAGCGGAGGCGGTGGACAATACATAAGGCACACAGTGAAACATACGGAGTGTCGGCGGAAGGTGAGAGAGGGAAAAAGTAAAGCAGGGCTTGGGGCCAGGCAGCGGGGGACGAGGGTTACGATTTGAAATGGGGAGGTCTGAGAAGTGCTGGACATGTTTTCAAACACTTGCGCACTAACGTGGTCGTGGTCACACTCCACTGTTAGTATCATTGCTTCTGAAAAGTGTACGGCACTTTCGGGACGCCTGGGTGGCTCAGTCAGTTAAGCATCTGCTCTCAGCTCGGGTCATGATCTAAGGGTCCTGGGATGGAATCCTGAGCTGGACTCCTTGCTCAGTGGGGAGCCTGCTTCGGCCTGCTTGTGTTTTCTTTCTCTCTGACAAATACCGTTTTTTAAAAAAAGTGTCCAGCACTTTCATTTTCCACTTTTTGTACACATCAGTATTGTTTCTTTTAAAGTAGGTGATAAAATAGTGCTGTGAGCAGCAGAGCATTCAGAGAGAAAACTGAACTTCCACAGACAAGCTCTCGGGGATGGCTGACGGCCAGGTAGTCCAGCCTGAGGGTGGAGTCGCTGCCCGGTGCTTTGGCACCACCTGGTGGCCATTTCCTGCCATGTCAAGGAAAAAAGGCAAGGTGCACAATTGTACAAACCACCACCTACCTGCCCTGTAGACGGGAACTAGAAGGAAAAAGGGCAGCACAAATGCAATTTCACCTGTTGGGGTAACAGGGTCGTAGCGAGATCTATTTAGCTTGGATTTTCTATCCTAGCTTTACAATGTTTCATTCATTTATGTGTAACTGCAATGGAGCCGTCCTATGGACAGCCAAATGTGCTCGAGGGGCAGAAAGGGGGAGGTGGGTCAGGGAGCACAGACCCATAAAACCAGGCCATCTGCACACATGTCCCCAAGAAGGCTGGGAATTCAGAGTGACAACTTCAGGTCACTCAGTCTGTGGAAGAGGAGGCTCTTCCCCAGTAGGAGTTCCTAAGGGACAAGGTCCCAAGAGTGGCTGGGACGAGCAGTTCCATACCTCTCCTCAAGGATCAGTCACTAACTGAGCATGCGCACAGACTACTGAACCAGCGCCTCTTCACCAGAGCCCAGAGGAGACAGAGGGATAACCCCCCGGTGACGGGGAGGGGACACTGATCACACCAAGGGCTCTGCCTGGG
This sequence comes from Mustela nigripes, assembly GCF_022355385.1. Lineage (NCBI taxonomy): Eukaryota > Metazoa > Chordata > Mammalia > Carnivora > Mustelidae > Mustela > Mustela nigripes. The sequence continues at coordinate 8,187,241 of NC_081565.1, forward strand.
ACACTTGTCCCTTCTCTGTCCTTCTGGTCCTCAGTCTATGGAGGGCCGCTCCACTGTGTGCCTCCATTTAGCCCGCCACAGCACCTGTCACCCTGACAGGGCATCTTCCCCAGGCATCTCCCCACTCAGCCAGGAGCTCTGCGAGGTGAGTCACGGCTATCTCATTCGCCCCCAGAGATGGCACCTGCAAGTCCAATGTTCTGGGTTTGAATGCAGCTCTGCCACCTACCACCTACATGATGGCGGGCAAGTGTCTCTCTAAGCCTCAGTTGTCCCTCCGTGCCCCCCTCGTGCAGCTGTTGTGAGGACTAGCAGCACCAGCCACCGGCACTCAGGAGTGCTGGGGTGCCAGGCGCTCATCTCAGGGCTCCGCAGGCATTAAGTCCCTGAGCTGAGGCGTCCCTGTGGGGTAAGTGTTGTTACAGTGTCTGGCACAGGAAGTTCTTAGTATTTGAACCGCAGCTCCCAGCACGGTACCCAGCAGTTGGCTGCGTTCTCAATAAAGATAGAGGAAATACTCCCCAAACCTACTGTGACAAGGGGCAAGGTCAGAACAAGACTGCGAAGCTTAAGCCACTCCAACAGCACCCCCAGTCACCTGGTTCTGCTGCCCCCCAAAAAGGTTCAAGGACTGCACAAAAGGACTTCAAGCAGAGAAGGCCCTCCGGTGGGTACAAGCACCCCCTACAGCACTGGGGAGGGTGGGGGAAGGAAGAAGTGATGTGAGTACCTGGGGCTGATGTGAGAGGGGGTCAGAGTGGGGGGACAGCACACTCTGGGCTCAGGGTCAGCGCGGGCAGGACCCGGTGGAAGCTACCTCCCAGGAGCAGCCTCAGCTAAAAGCAGGTAAGACTCGCCTTAATGATCCCTCTCGCCGGGATCGCTCTCAGGGTCCCTATGGACACCTTCAACACACCCAACCAGTACTGGCTTCATCCGAACATCATGTCCTATCCTTGCTATCCTTGCTTTCCAGGTGCTTCCTTAACCTGATTCCTTGCATTCCAACCCACTCCCAAGTGGGCAGGGCTGTGGTCCCCACCAAGGAAGTAAACAAGGGGCTGAGAGGTACCAAACCCGCCTCTGGGGGAGCACGTTCTGTGGGGGAGTGTGCGGTCCCCCTGCCGGCCGCATGGATGTGGCATCCAGCCACTGAAGGACAGATGTGCAGACAAGAACAGTGCCAAACTGTTTCTGGAGCTCACCGGTGGCCATGCCTATCCTGCTGTCTCTCACAGCCAGGTGTCCACAGGGGCCGTGAAAGCATCCTTCTCCCCGCTCTTCTCCTGGCTCCTTCCTGCTCTCCTTTCCAGTCTCATTTCAGACGTTCCTTCCTCCAGGAACCCTTCTGTGACCCCCTCTATTATGTCTTCCTCCTCCTCCGTGGCACTCATCACAGTTGTCCTGAATCATGTGTTCGTCTTTCTTCCCCAACCACACAGCTCTGGCAACACTCAGCTGCCTCTCCAAGACCTCCAGTAGAGGGTCATGCAAGCTGGTCAGGAGCTGGCCCACAGGCTCCAGGACTCACGAACTCTTTCCCGAGCACTGTCCACCTCTTTACTTTTTCATGAGATGAGAACATATAAAACCTTATTGTTCATGTCATTGTTATACAGGGCCTATCTACTATATGCAACCAAATCTCATCCTAACATACCTTCTGATCCCCAAAAGTCAAAACTGAACATTTTTCCTTCCAGAACACAAGGAAACAACTACACCTCTATGTTTCATCTGCTCTGTTTAATTAGTGTCCTAAGAATGGACCGCTTCCTTCCCCACTCTCAGCCCTTCTCCCAAGCCTAAGGTTTTGCAAACGTGGTTTAGAACCTTTATTTTCAGCTTATCATGAACTGAACACAACAAAAACCACCTCGCAGCAGCGCCAGCCCCCGAGATGAAAGCGTACGCAGGACAGGCACAGCGCTCCCCGCTGCGTCCTGTGCTCTTGCCTGGTCTCACCGTCTCTGCCCTGCTTTCACTGTCCTTCCGCTGCAGAAACTGACCGGGCATTTTCTCAGCTGCACTGAACAGGCACTGTATGTTTTACGCCATCATGTGTCCGAAACGCCTTTCTGGTGGCTTCTGGGCTGGGTGTATGGAGGCCCGTGGCCCCTCTCCTTGACAGTCTGCAGACACCGGTCCAGGGTCTTCCCACCTCCAGGGTCACATGTGGGAAGCCCAATGAGAATCTAATTCTCTTTCCTTTGAAAAGCTGCTTTCTCTGTACAAAATTTTAAGATTTTTCTCTTTCTTCTTGGAGTTTAGGAATTTTACTAGAAAACAGGTTAAGTGTTGGCTTCAGTGTGAGCCAGATGAATCCAGCGTCTGAAGAATCACATCTTTCTTCGGTTCACTGAAATTTCCCTCTACTGTTTTTCTATTACGTCTCTATCTGTTCCTTTTTCTCCTTCCAGAATTTTCTATTCTACTGGCCTCCAGCTGGACTCCTGGCTAAGGCCTCTAAGTGTCTCACCTGTTAATGCATTATTACCATTTCTTTGTATCATTGTTCTGGGTTGTGAGGCATTTCTTCTCTTTGGCCTCCCAAATCACTACTTTCAACTTCTTCTACGGATCTCTGAGTTTAAAAGCCACGTTTTTTCGTCCCAAAAGAGCCTCTGGCACACTCCCGTCTCACCCCTTTGGGAGTGAATTAAAGTTCTTGTGAATTAAAGTTCTGAAGGCGTCCGTCCCATTCATCCGGCCTCAAAGAAGCTACTGTTCCAAGTGTGAAGTTTGGCTTCCCTGCTGTCTACGACCAAGTCCCCAAACGCGTGTGGTCATTTGTCTCCGCCTGCGGAAGGACGCGGGTTGCTGCAGCCTCCGCCCAGGACAGACGGCCTGGGCTCCTGCAGCGCAGCAAGCCTCGGGGCCCGGACAGCCTGGGAGCCTCTGTTCAAGAGAGCTCAAGGGAAATACCTTGGTGAATGGCATCTTCCCGCTGAGTAGCAGGGAGGGATCCTCGGCCCTTGGGTCCCCACCCAGGTGAGGACAAGAAAGAGGAGTCCTCTCCCACTGGCAGAGGCCGGGTGCAATCCTGCCCAGATCGCCCATGAACCACAAGTGGGCAGTCACAGCCTTTCCCCTGAAATCCAGTTCCACTATTTTTGGTCTTTCTTCTTTTAATTTTTTTTAAGTTCATTTTTTAGAATTTATTTTTAAGTAATTTCTACACTCAGCCTGAGGCTCAAACTCCAACAATTCCAAGATCAAGAGTCACATGCTCTTCTGACTGACCCAGCCAGGCACCTCATCCCGGAATCCAGTTCTAACCAGACCCAAGAGCGCAGACAGGGAGTCCAATCCCAGCTCTGCCCCTAACCTGCTGTGTAACTTCAGGGAAATCACTTTTCTCTGAATCTCTTTGCTGTGTGCTCCCAGCTCTAAACCAGCAGTTGTCTCCAGCATCCTCCTTAAGGGAACCAGTTCCCACCAGTAGGTAAGTTTCGGGGAAAGTAATTCCCCGAAAGTAAGCACTACATACATGAACTGCTTGTGTTGTATTTAATTATGCAACATCAAGGAAGACTGAATCCCTAGCAGGAAAGCATCAGAAACTTCACCTTCTGCCTCTTTCATGATAATGGTTTGACGGATTCTTCTTTCAGAAGAATCTGAAAGATATTTTTTCAAAGATTGTATTTATTTATTTGAGAGAGAGAGAGAGAGAGCCTTTGGCTCAGGTCATGCTATCAGGGTCCTGGGAGGGAGCCCCACATCAGGCTCCATGCTCCATGGGGAGTCTGATTCTCCCTCTCCTTCTGCCTGCCACTGCCCTGCTCATGCACACACTTGTGCTCTCTCTCAAATAAATAAAGTCTTCACAAAAAAAATAGGGGCACCTGTGTGGCTCCGTTGGTTGAGCCTCTGCCTTCAGCTCGGGTCATGATCTCAAGGTTCTGGGATCAAGTTCCACATCAGGCTCCCTGCTCAGCCAGGAGTCTATTTCTCCCTCCCTCTGCCTCTTCACTGGCTTGTGCACACTTTCTCTCACTTTCTCTCTCTCTCTCTCTCATTCTATCTCTCAAATAAATAAAATCTTTCAATAAAATAAAAAAATAAATAAAAATAGTGAAATGAAATGAGAGGAGAGGAGATGAAATGAAATGAAAAGAAAAGAAAAGGAGCTCCCCAGCTGCGGGTAATGCAGAAAAACATTCTTGGAAGAGGGGCCAGAGAGGATGCAAAGACTCTTGGGGAGCAAGAAAGGGGACAGGTGGGACAAGAGGTTGACCTGTAGAGTGAAGTCTCTTGAAGACAACGACCACATCTTATCTGGCCTTCCGCCCTCCTCCCATGGCCAAGCACCTCACACGAGAGCTGGCCTTTCTGGGGAAGGAAGGTCTGAGCAAGGAGAGTGAAAGCTGCGCGGGCAGCTGAACTAGCAAGAGGACAGGCGTGTGCAGGGAGGGACGGGGACCTGACAGAGGTTGAGAGAAAGGCAGTCACCCCAGCTATTGGCGAGTGAGACACAGAACGTCTGCCTTCTGACCACCAGAAGCAAAGGGGCGGCAACACGACAGGGTAGCAACAAGAGGTTCTGTACAAGTAGGAGGTGGAAGAAGAAAGGGAAAGCCCCTGGTGCAAGAACCAGCAGAGAAAACCTCAGCATTTAATCTGCAAAGGAATCCCTGAAACACGTCTGCACACCTGGCTGAGGACGCCCGGCCCCCCGAAAGCCAGGCTGCAGTTCCTCAGCCCCGCCGACCCCATCGGGCACGAGCTTTCTCTGGCTGCACCGCCCCCGATCACCGGTCCCGCCGCGCCCCTTCCGGCGCCTGTCCAAGAAAGCGCATCTCACGAAGGTCCATAAACCAACTTACCAGGAATACATGATGGGCTTCATAATTCCAGGCCAAGAGGATATACCATCCCAGCACGTTGCTTTCCAAACAGTAGCCACTGTAAAAGTAGGAGGAATAACTCCGTTGACTTCGATGTTTCCATATGGTAAGACTTGTTTTTCAAAGCTCAGCAAGGTCAGACCAACGTTAGCACTCTAAGATCAGATTTCAACCTGTTCTTTGAAATGTCAAATACTTTTCCCATAGATCAATATTTGATACCACCACTAGCCTACCAGGTAGCAGAGCCTGTCCTAAATGTATCAAAATCAACTCAACTTCTTCGGCTGCCCCCCTGTTATGACTCCGAGCCTCGGCTCACCAAACTTCCAGACCCTTCACTACCAACAGCTGAGAATTATTAAGCCAACACCTCTAAAATACATATGTTTATTTGTAAGTTAAACATACATTCTAATGTACCAAAGTGTTCCATACATTATAAAAGAAGTGATTACAGCAATAAAGATGAAATAAATAAGGTAAAATGATTATTTTACATTATTCACCAACAGTACAACAGTACACCTTCATTCTCATTAACTAAGTTTTAATAGGAGCATGTGACTCATATGCTTCCTTTTTCCAGTGTTTTGTTTTGTTTTTTTAAGATTTTATTTATTTGAGAAAGAGAGACAGAAAGAGAGAAAGAGAGCATTAGCTGGGGAAGGGGCAGAGGAAGAAGGAGAAGCACGTTTGCCAATGAGCAGAGAGCCCTACACAAGGCTTGATCCCAGGACCCTGAGATCATGACCTGAGCCAAAGGCAGATACTTAACTGCCTGGGCCACACAGGCACCCCTTTGTCAGTGTTTTAAATACACTTTCTACAGGGGCACCTGGCGGCTCAGTTAGTAGCACGTGCGACTTGATCTCAGGCTCCACACTAGGCATGGAGCCTACTTAAACACACTTTCTACAGATGTGCAATATACATACAGAAAAGTGCACACAGCATAAGTGCACACATCCAAGCATTCTCAGAGTGAATACATGCACCCAACAGCCAGACAGAGAGAAGGAACATCACCAGCCACCCCCGTCCGGAGCCCACTGCATCCCCTTCTACCACCCCCCACCCCCCGAGGACAGCCACTGTTCTCATTTCTAACAGCGTAGATGAGTTCTGTTCAAACCTTAAATGAATGGGATCACAGAGTTTATAATCTTTGTGTCCGAACGAATACTATACCTGGGACATTCATCCTGATCTTTCATTGAATTGTTATTCATTAACTCTTACTGACTACAGCTGTCCACTGTGGGAGTTTACCACATGTATGTGTCCATTCTACTGCTGATGGACACCGGGATTTTCCAGCCTGGCCTATGATAGGTGGTGCTGCTCCAAACATTCTTGAGAAAGACATTGGGTACACATTCGTATGCCTTTCTACAGGGTTGACACCCTGGAGCGGAATTGCTAGGTCGCAAGTAAGTGTATGTTCAGCTTCAGGAGAGGATCGTCTACCCACGTGGCTGACACAGTTTATACTCCCGCCAGCAGGGCCTGGGAGTTCTGGCTGTTCCACATCCTCTCCAGCATGTGATATGGTTTTGGTTTTGTTTTCATTATAACCACCCTGGCGGATAAGATATCACAAAGTAAGTATTACAGTTCCTTGTAAAGATGGGGAGAGTGAAATTAAGTGCCTCTCTCAAGATCACAAACGTAAGGGGAGTCAGAGCAGAATTTCAGGTCTTTGGACTTCAAAACAGGTATTTGCAGAGAAATACTGTTTCCAACATAACAAGAGGCTATAGCACTAATAAAAGAACATGCTTCTAGACTACACCCACGGACTATGCCCATCCAAACACCCAGCTCATTACAGGAAAAGCAGCATAAAATGGTCTACCAATCCAACTTTGAGACAGACACATAGAAAAAGTCAAGACATATATACCCCAAGCATTAATAAGAAGATGATGGCTGATAAAAAAGAAAAAAATCTTGCCATTTGCAACAACACGGATGGACACAGAGGGTACTATCATGCTAAGTGAAATAAGCCAGACAGAGAAAGATAAATACCATATGATTCCACTTATATGCAGAATCTTAAAACAAAACAAAACACCCAAACTCTTAAATACAAAGAACAAACTGGTGGTTGCCAGACCAGAGGTGAGGATGGGGTCATGGGTAAAGAGGTGAAAGGGATTAAGAGGTTCAAACTTTCAGTTATAAAATAAGTAAGTCAACACCACAATAAAAAGCATTTATACAGCAAAGGGATCCATCCACAAAACAAAAGGCCAGCCTAGTGAATGGGAAAAGATAGTTGTAAACAACATATCCAATAAAGTGTAATACCCAAAGTATATAAAGAACTTATATACCTCAACACCAAAAACACCCCAAACAATCAGATTTTAAAATGCCCAAGGGATCTGAATAGGTATCTTTCTAAAGAAAATATACAAATAGCCAGGGGCGCCTGGGTGGCTCAGTGGGTTAAGTCTCTGCCTTCGGCTCAGGTCATTATCTCAGGGTCCTGGGATTGAGCCCACATCGGGCTCTCTGCTTGGAAGGGAGCCTGCTTCCTTCTCTCTCTCTGCCTGCCTCTCTGCCTACTGGTGATCTCTCTGTCAAATAAATAAAATCTTAAAAAAAAAAAAAGAAAAGAAAAAGAAAATATACAAATGGTCAACAGACACATGAAAAGATGCTCAGTATCACTCATCATCAAGGAAATACAAATCCAAACCACAGCGAGATATCACCTCACACCCGTCAGAATAGCTAGTATCAAACAAGACAGGAAATAACAAGTGTTGGCAAGGATATGGAGAAAAGCAAGCCCTTGTTCACTGCTGATAGGAATGTAAATTGTTGCAGTCACTGTGGAAAAGAAAACACTTATGGAGGTTCCTCAAACAATTAAAAATAGAAATACCATATGATCCAGTAATTCTACTACTGGGTATTTACCCAAAAAAATAAAAACACTAATTTAAAAAGATACATACACCCATGTTTGTTGCAGCATAATTTACAATAGCCAAGACATGGAAGGAGCTTAACTGTCCACTGATAGAAGAATGGATAAAGAAAATAGAGCATACATATATACACAATGGAATATTATTCATCCATAGAAGAGAATGTGATCTTGCCATCTGTGACAACATGGATGGACCTAGATGATATCATGCTAAGCGAAATTAGAGAAAGACTAATACAATACAATTTTGCTTACAAGGAGAACCTAAAAAACATATCAGACTCTTAAATACAGAAAACTGATGGTTGCCAGAGGGGAAGTGGGTGGGTGACAAGCAAAATAGGTAAGGGGGATTAAGAGGTACAAAGTACTGTAACAGTATTAAATAAGTATTAAGTAAAATAAGTTACAAGGCTACCTGGGTGGCTCAGCTGTTAAGCGGCTGCTTTGGCTCAGGTTATGATCCCAGGGTCCTGGGATCAAGCCCCGTGTAGGGCTCCCCGCTCAGCTGGAAGCCGACTTCTCCCTCTCCCATGCCCCCTACTTATGCTCCCTCTCCCACTGTGTCTCTCTCTGTCAAATAAATAAATAAGATCCTTAAAAAAAAAAAGTTACAGAGATAAAAAGTAAAGCACAGGGAATACATTCAATAATAACTGCAATCATAATGTATCATGACAGATGGTAATTACATTTATCATGACAAGCACTGAGTAATGTATAGACTTGTCAAATCACTAACCACTATGTTATACACCCGAAACTAATACCACATTGTATGTCAACTATATTTCAACAATAAAAATAAAAAGAAAAGAAAAAACAGATAATGGCTGCTTTTTAATTTTGGGGGGCTTTTTTTTTCTTACTTTTCTACAATTAATATTTAATAATAAAGAAAAGAGGAAGAGAAGTCCAAAATAGTGGAGTAGGAGACCTTAGTTTCCTCTGGTCCCAGGAATTCAGCTGAATAGCTATCAAATAACTCTGAACACCCATGAACTCAACCAGAGGTCAAAGAAAAGAATAGCTGCAACTCTACAAATAGAAAAATGACAACTTTCTGCAAAAACAACAAGACGGGAAAACATACCTCAAAAAAGAGAAGAGGCAATACTGACTGCCAGGGACCTAGTCAGTATGGACGTAAGTAAGAAGTCATAATAAGAGTTCAGAATAACAATTATAAAGATACTAGATGGGCTTGAAAAAAGCAGAAGACACTAGAAAATTCCTTTCTGGAGAAACAAAGGGACTAAAATCTAACCAAGTTGAAATAAAAAAGGCTATTAATGAGATGTAATTTTAAAAAATAGAGGCTCTGACTGCTAGGATAAATGAGGCAGAAGAGAAAAATAGTGATATATTAGACAAAATGATGGAGCATAAAGAAGCTGAGAAAAAAAGATAAACAACTGGTGGATCATGAGGGAAGAATTCAAGAGATAAGAGACACCATAAAGCAAAACAATATGAGAATAATTGGGATCCTAGAAGAAGAGGAAAGAGAGAGGGGCAGAAGGTACATTGGAGCAAATTACAGTGGAGAACTTCCCTAATCTGGGGAAGGAAACAGGCATCCAAGTCCAGGAGGCACAGAGAACTCCCCTCAAAATCAATAAAAATAAGCCAACACCCTGACATATAATAGTGAGACCTGCAAATCTCAGACAAAGAGAAAATCCTGAAAGCAGCTCAGGACAACAGATCTGTAACCTACAAGGGTAGAAACATTAGATTTGGCAGCAGACCTATCCACAAAGAGCTGGCAGGCCTGAAAAGACTGGCATGATACATTCAAGGTGCTAAATGAGAAAAGTATGCAGCCAAGAATACTTTATCCAGCTAGGATGTCATTCAAAATAGAAAGAGTGGGGCACCTGTGTGGCTCAGTGGGTTAAGCCTCTGCCTTCGGCTCAGGTCATGGTCTCAGGGTCCTGGGATCAAGCCCCGCATTGGGCTCTCTGCTCATCAGGGAGCCTGCTTCCCTCCCTCTCTCCCTCTGCCTGCTTCTCTGCCTACTTGTGATCTCTGTCTGTCAAATAAATAAATAAAATCTTTAAAAAAAAAATAGAAAGAGTGATAAAAAGCTTCCATGATAAACAGAAACTAAAAGAACCTGTGCCCACCAAACCAGCCCTACAAGAAATATTAAAAGGGATCCTTTAAGCAAAAAGAGAGCCCAAAAGTACCACAGATCAGAAAGGAACACAGACAATATACAGAAACAGTCATTTTACAAGTAATACAATGGCACTAAATTCATATCTTTCAATAGTTACTTGGAATGAAATGGACTAAATGCCCCAATCAAAAGACACAGTGTACCAGTTTAGATTTAAAAAAAAAAAAAAATAATAAAAGCAAGATCCATCGATATGCTGTCTGAAAGACACTCATTTTAGACCCAAGGAAACCTCCAGACTTAAGGTGAGGGGGTGGAAAACCATTTATCATGCTAATGGACATCAAAAGAAAGCTGGGGTGGCAATCCTTATATCAAACAAATTAGATTTTAAACCAAAGACTGTAATAAGAAACAAGAAAGGACACTATATCATAATTAAGGGGTCTATCCAACCAGAAGATCTAACAATTATAAATATTTATTCCCCTAACATGGGAGCAGCCTTTTATATATGCCCATTAATAACAAAATTAAAGAAACACATCGATAATAGTAGTAATAATAGGTGACTTTAACACCCCACTCATTGCAATGGACAGATCATCTAAGGAGAAGATGAACAAGGAAACACGGGCTTTGAATGACACACTGGACCAGATGGACTTCACAGATATATTCAGAACATTCCATCCTAAAGCAACAGAATACGTATCCTTCTTGAGTGCACATGGAACATTCTCCAGAATAGATCACGTACTGGGTCACAAATCAGGTCTCAACTGGTACCAAAAGATCTGCATCATTCCCTGCCTATTTGTGTACTACAGTGCTTTGAAACTAGAGCTCAATTACAAGAAGAAATTTGGAAAGAACACTAAAAAATGGAGGCTAAAGAGCATCTTATTAAAGAATGAATGGGTCAACCAGGAAATTAAAGAAGGATTTTAAAAGTTCATGGAAATAAATGAAAATGAAAACACAACTGTTCAAAACCTTTGGGATGTAGCAAAGGCAGTCCTAAGAGGGAAGCATTACAGACTTTTTCTTTGTTTTTCAAGAAACAAGAAAGGTCTCAAATACATAACCTAAACTTAACATCTAAAGGAGCTAGAGAAAGAACAGCAATAAAACCTAGCAGGAGAAGAGAAATAATAAAGATTAGAGCAGAAATCAATGACATGAAACCAAAAGAACAGCAGAACAGATCAATGAAACTAGGAACTGGTTCTCTGAAAGAATTATGAAGATTGATAAACCCCTGGCCAGACTTATCAAAAAGAAAAAAGGAAGCACCCAAATAAATAAAATCCTGAATGAAAAAGGAGACATGACAACCAACACCAAAGAAATACAAACAATTTTAAGAACATATTATGAGCAACAATATGAAAAAAAAAAATTGGCAATCTGAAAGAAATGGGTCCATTCTTAGAGAGTATAAACTACCAAAACTGAAACAGGAAGAAATAGAAAACATGAATAGACCCATAACCAGCAAGGAAACTGAAGCACTATTCAAAAAAAAATCTCCCAACAGGGGCGCCTGGGTGGCTCAGTCGGTTGAGCCTCTCTGCCTTCAGCTCAGGTCATCATCTCAGGGTTCTGGGATCGAGACCTGAATCAGGCTCTCTGCTCAGCAGGGAGTCTGCTTCTCCCTCCCTCTCTGCCTACTTGTGATCTCTCTCTCTCTCTCTCTCTCTCTCTCTCTCTCTGTCAAATAAATAAATAAATAAATAATCTTTAAAAAAAAAAAATCTCCCAACAAACAGGAGTCCAGGGCCAGATGGCTTCCCAGGGGAATTCTACCAAACATTTAAAGAAGAATTAATGCCTATTCTTCTGAAGCTGTTTCAAAAAATTGAAATGGAAGGAAAACTTCCAAACTCTTTTTATGAGGCCAGCATTACCTCTTCAATCCCAAAACCAAAGACCCCACCAAAAAGGAGAATTACAAACCAATATATCTGATGAACATGGATGCCAAAATTCTCAACAAAATACCAGCCAATAGGATCCAACAGTATATTAAAAGGATTAGGCACCACGACCAAGTTGGATTTACTCCTGGACTGCAAGGGTGGTTCAACATCCATGAATAAATCAATGTGATACACTATATAAATAAAGAAAGGACAAGAACCATATGATCCTCTCAAAAGATGCAGAAAAGGTATGTGACAAAGTACAGCATCCTTTCTTGATTAAAACGTTTCAAAATGTAGTGACAGAGGGAACATACCTCATTATCATAAAAGCCATATATTAAATGCCCACAGTGAATATCATTCTCAATGGGGAAAAACTGAGCTTTTCCCCAAAGGTCAGAACACGGCAGAGATGTCCACTATCACTACTGCTGCTCAACATCGTACTAGAAATCCTAGCCCCAGCAATTAGACAACAAAAAGAAATAAAAGGCATCTGGTATGTGGAAAATCCACAAGACTCCACCCCAAAATTGCTAGACTCATATGGGAATTCAAAAACATGGCAGGATATAAAAATTACTGCACAAAAATCAGTTGCATTTCTATAAACTAAAAATGAGACAGAAGAAAGAGAAATTAAGGAGTCGATCCCATTTACAATTGCATCCAAAACCATAAGATAACCTAGGAATAAACCTAACCAAAAAGGCAAAGGATCTATACTCAGAAAAGTATAGAACACTAATGAAAGAAATTGAGAGAGACACAAAGAAATGGAAAACGGGGGAGCCTGGGTGGCTCAATTGGTTAAGCAGCTGCCCTGGGCTCAGGTCATGATCCTGGGGTCCTGGGATTGAGCCCTACATCAGGCTCCCTGCTCAGTGGGAAGTCTGCTTCTCCTTCACCCTCTGTCCCTCCTCCTGCTCATTCTCTCTCTCAAATAAAGAAAATCTTTAAAAAAAGGAAAGAAAGAAATGGGAAAACGTTCCATGCTCATGGACTGAAAAAACAAATATTGTTAAAATGTCTATGCTAGGGGCGCCTGGGTGGCTCAGTGGGTTAAAGCCTCTGCCTTCGGCTCAGGTCATGATGCCAGGGTCCAGGGGTCGAGCCCCGCATCAGGGTCTCTGCTCAGCAGGGAGCCTGCTTCCTCCTCTCTCTCTCTGTCTACTTGTGATCTCTGTCAAATAAATAAAAATAAAATCTTTAAAAAAACAATGTCTATGCTACCTAGAGCAATCTACACAGTCAAAGCAATTACTACCAAAATATCATTAGCTTTTTTCACAGAGTTGAAACATATAATCATAAAATTTGTATGGAACCAGAAAAAAAAACCTGAATAGCCAAAGGGATGTTGAAAAAGCAAAGCAAAGCTGGTGGCATCACAATTCCAGACTTCAGGTTCTATTACGAAGCTGTAATGATCAAGACAGTATGGTACTGGTATAAAAACAGATGCACCAATCAATGGAGCAGAATAGGGAATCCAGAAATGGACCCTCAACTCTGGTCAACTAATCTTCAACAAAGCAGGAAAGAATGACCATCCAATGGAAAAAGGAGAGTCTCTTCCATAAATGGTGTTGGGAAAACTGGACAACCACATGCAGAAGAATGAAACTGGACCATTTCCTTAAACCATTCACAAAAAATAGACTCAAAATGGATGAAAGACCTAAATCTGAGACAGGAATCCATCAAGATCCTAGAGAACACAGGCAGCAACGTCTGTGATCTCGCCCACAGCAACTTCTTGCTAGACACATCTCCAAAAGTAAGGGAAACAAAGGCAAAAATGAACTATTGTGACTTCAGGATAAAAAGCTTTTGCACAGTAAAGGAAAGAGTCGACAAAACCTAAAGATAGCCAACAGAATAGAAGAAGTATTTGCCAATGACACATTAGATAAAGGGCTAGTATCCAAAATCTATAAAGAACTTATCAAATTCAACACCCAAAGAACAAATAATCCAATCAATAAATGGGCAGGAGACATGAAAAGACAATTCTCCAAAGAAGGTACAGACACACACAAAAAATGTTCAACATCACTCAGCACTATGGAAATACAAATCAAAACTACAATAAGATCACCTCACACGGGTCAGAATGGCTGAAATTAACAATACAGGAAACAAAAGATGTTGCTGAGGATGTGGATAAAGGGGAACCCTCCTACACGGTCAGTGGAAATGCAAGCTGGTGCAGCCACTTTGGAAACAGCATGGAGGTTCCTCAAAAAGTTGAAAACAGAGCTACCCTACGACCCAGCAATCACACTACTGGGTATTTACCCCAAAGATACAAATGTAGTGATCTGAAGGGGCACATGCATCCCAATGTTTACAGCAGCAATGTCCACCATAGCCAAACTATGGGAAGAACCCAAATGTCCATCAACAGATGAGTAGATAAAGAAGATGTGGGAGATACATACGCGTGCGCACACACACACACACACACATTGGAATATTACTCAGCCATCAAAAAATGAAATCTTGCCATTTGCAATGATGTGGATGGAACTAGAGGGTATCATGCTAAGCGAAATAACTCAACCAGAGAAAGATAATTATCATATGATCTCACTCATAAGTGGAATTTAGAAAACAAAACAGAGGATCATAGGGGAAGAAAGGAAAAAATAAAACAAAATGAAAGCAGAGAGGGAGACAAATCATAAGAGACTCTTAATCACAAGAAACAAACAGGGCTGCTGGAGGGGAAGGAGGTGGGGGTGGGGTAAGCGGGTGACAGATATTAAGGAAGGCACGTGATGTAATGAGCACTGGGCATTATGTAAGACGGATGAAACACTGACCTCTACCTCTGAAACCAATAATACATTTTATGTTAATTAACTGAATTTAAATACTACAAATGGGGAAAACAATAAAATTAAAAATAAAAAAATAAGGAAAAGAACTATTTTTCTTAAAGATTTAATGTATTTATTTGAGAGAAAGAGAATGAGAGATAGCAAGCATGAGAGGGGAAAGGTCAGAGGGAGAAGCTCCCCGCCGAGCAGGGAGCCCGATGCCGGACTCGATCCCAGCACTTCAGGATCATGATCGGAGTCGAAGGGAGCCAGTCAACCAACTGAGCCACCCAAGCACCCTGGAAAAGAACTATTTTTTTAATTGAGACATAATTACATACCATAAAATGGGCCCTTTTAAACTGTAGAACTCAGCAGGTTTTAGCATATTCACTAAGTTGTATGGTCATCCTCTCTACCTAATTCCAGAATATTTTCATCAGCCCCAAAAGAAACCCTGTACCAGTTAGCACTCAATCCTATTCCATCATCTCCCTGGCAGCCACTAACCTACTGTCTCCACAGATTTGCTTCTTCTAGACATTTCATAAAAACAGAATCATGCAGTATGGGCCTTTCGTGTCTGGTTTCTCTAGAATGCATCCAGGTTCATCCACATTGCAGCATGAATCAGTACTTTGTTATTTTGTAGCTAAATAATATTGCATACTGCGGATGTGCCCAGCTCTGTGTAGTACGAATAACACTGCTACTGCTATGAACATGCCCGTACAAGTTTTCACGTAAGTGTCTGTTTTCAGTTCTCGTGGGTACATACCTAGCAATGGAATTATTCGGTCACAAGGTAACTTGATGTTTAATTTTTTAAGAAACTGCCAAATTGTTTTCCAAAGAATTTACACCATTTTACATTTCCATCAGCAATATGCCGTCCTACAGAATGACGGTGCAGGGGGTGCCTGGGTGGCTCGGTCAGTTAAGCGGCTGGCTGCCTTTGGTTCAGTTCATGCTCCTGGGGTTCCGGGATTGAGCCCCACATTGGGATCCTTGCTCCGTGGGGAGTCTGTTTCTCCTTCTCCCTTTGCCACTCCCCACCACTTGTGGGCTCGCCCTCTCTCTCTCTCAAATAAATAAATAAAATCTTAAAAAAAAAAAAATTAAGGTGCCAAGCAAACCTCTCAGGGCAGTTCAAATAGATGAGGCCCAGAGGAGTCACCACCAAAGTGGCCCCAGGCATACTGTACACCTGCACAGCACTTTATTGGTTAGAAAACACACACCCAGGCAGACTGGCGGGCAGAGAGCTTGCTTTCAAATCTTTTATTCCACCGTGTCCGTAGAGTTCTGTATAGGGCAGAGTGTGCTCATGTGCACAGGAAAAAGCAGGATTTCCTGCTTTTTCTGTTAATTATGGCTTCATGTTATATCTTCTCACCATGATTTCATGTGTATTATATTTCACACTCATCATCACAACTACTACTTTGAAATCATTTTCTACTTCAATGGCTCCACTCTCACTGCCGGTCCTTTCCTTCTTTGACTTGCCCACGGACGGTCTTTTATATTAATTCATCTCTCAGTGACACAAGCATGCTTTCCAGTATTTCCCCCCCAAATGGTGCATAGGTGTAGCAAAAGCTACACATAAGGTATGTCCTTGCACAACTGAAAAGAATTTCTGTTACCATCCAATAGGAACTAAAACGGGACAGAGAATAAAATTCTTTGGTCACGGCATTTTCCCTCAGAACTCAATGGGCACTGCCTCCCTGCTCTCCGGCTCCTATGCTGTAGGTAAGTCTGAGCCTAGCTAAATTTTTTTTCTTTGATTTCCTCACCTCCTGCCCGGATGCTAGTGGTATCCTCTCCTTATTCTTAAAGTGAAAAAATTACTTCACCTAGCTATTTAAGGTGGTAGCTAATTTTTGCTAATTTTGCCTAGTTCTCAATGAGCCATTATAATCTACAGATTCGGGTCCTTCTTCCGTTCAGAAAGCTCGTGGCTTCCTTCTATGCCATGTGTGCCCATCTCCAGTCAGGTCCATCATCCACATCTGGGGCCTCCTCTGCTACTTCTCGTCCCTTCTGAGAGCACCAGTGTCCTCCTCCTGACGCCCTTTCTCGGCAGTGCCACAATTCCAGATGGGGCACCATGTGCTTTATCTCCTTATGTGCTCTGAGTCCACAAGCCCCTTCCTCGTCTCTGTCTGCTGATTCATCATCGTCTCACCTTTCACAGCATCGAGAACTTCTTGAGAGGACAAAGAAGATGATGTTTGAAGCTGGGAAACCGTTTTCCCAAAGCTTGCTCTTCCTCTTTTTCCCGCATGCCTTTGCTCATTTCCCTTGATCCTGAGTGCCTCCTCTCTAGTGCTCCTTTTCGTTTTTGTTCATTTTCAGTTGAGGACAGGTGAGGTCTGGCCCGATATCTACCTAAAAATTGTAGACAGATTCTCTTTGGTCCTCTCTCTATTCACCCTAATGCACTCAAGGCTTCTCAGACAGGGCTGTGGGTGAAGGCCCGGCACAGCATCTGTCACTCAGCACGCTTCAGTGACTGCCTTCCTATCTCTTGCCTCAGTTTCCTCTTCTATAACACTGGAAAGCTGAGCTCACCTTTAAACATCACCAGGCTCTACATTTTTTTATAGTACTCTTATAAGTCATACAGATTTAAACTTTCATTTTAGTTTGGAGTCAATTATCCAGGATTTTATTAAATACATGTATAAGCAAGTAATAACCTATTTCTTAAGAAAACTTGCTATACTTTTTTTAAAGTTAAGCAAACCACAAATGTTAAGCTCAAGAAATAGATTTCATTTGATTACACATAAGAAAAAAGAGAATTATAAATAATTTACCAAAAGCTAGCAGAGTACATGCCCTAGGGAAGTACTGGGTATAAAATGTATATAAGAAAAGAAAATTAAAAAAAAAAAAAAAGAAAGAAAGAAAGGAAGGAAGAAAGAAAGAAAAGAAAAGCAGACAAGAAGCTATACACAAGCAACGGAGAGTTAGTCTTTCCTTGTCAGTCTGCCCAGCATCCCATCCATTCTAGAACCTTCTGTCTTATCTAAACACTGAAGACCAGGTAGAAAGCACTGTGATAACTATGTCATTGCTGGGCTTGTCTTTTCAGAGCCTACAGACATTATAAGGGTTAATATTGGTCAAGAGTTTTTAATTTTTTTTTAAAGATTTTATTTGTTTGTTTGACAGACAGAGATCACAAGTAGGCAGAGAGGCAGGCAAAGAGGCAGGCAGAGAGGGAGGGGAAAGCAGGATCCCCGCTGAGCAGGGAGCCTGATGTGGGGCTTGATCCCATGACCCCGAGTTCATGACCCGGGCAGAAGGCAGAGGCTTTAATCCACTGAGCCACCCAAGGTGCCCCAAGAGTTTTTAATTTTTATTATTAAATTTTATAAATTTTATTAAGTTTTAATTTTTATTTTATTTATTTGATACAGAGAGATCACAAGTAGGCAGAGAGGCAGGCAGAAAGAGGGGGGAAGCAGGCTCCCTGCTGAGCAGGGAGCCCGACACAGGGCTCAATCCCAGGACCCTGAGATCATAACCCAAGCCGAAGGCAGAGGCTCAACCCACCGAGCCACCCAGGCGCCCCTGGTCAAACATGTGTTTTTATTGGCACATGCTCTGCACACATTATCCCATTTAATCCCAGCAACCACCTGTTAGGGGCTCTCCTCCAGGGTCTCTGGCACTCCCACATGGGCATACCAAGAATGCAAGGTCCTGACCACCTTTAACCAGCCCATTTTTCAGGGTTGTACCTGGGGGGATGAGACACTGTCTCCCTCAGGGCTGAAAAGCAGGCTTACTTACTGCCTGCTATAAAGCCACAGGTCCCCCAGATCAGTGTTTCCCAGCTGTGACAGTGCACAGCATCCATCCCAACCTATGGAATCACCCCCATGGGAAGTGGGGGTAAGGGAAATGGACATACACACTGATGCTAGTAATAAAGTCCTTTGTCTGTGACTCAGGCATTACACAAAGATAGAAAGTAGATAGGGGAAGTTCTGCCTCCTAACTCCTCCCAACCCGAGTCGTGCAGCCCACCTCTTCTAGATCCCACGATAGAGCTCAGCATACATCTTCCTGTCTTTAACTCCAGGTTTCTCCTTTCACTAACACTCAGCTGGAGTTTCCACTGCAACAGGAGGTCAAGCAATTCTTTCTAGCTTTGAAAGCCAAGTGGCCCAACAATGTAATAATCGTTCCCTCCCTCGCTATTGTGTAACTTCTGATGGCTCATGAATTAAGCTACTGGACAAGTTAGGGGGAAAAAAAAAAAAAAAACCCACTTCTTTTCCAGTCTAGTTTCCTGCTCTTACCCAAGCACCATATAGAATTAATAAATTATTGGGGCACCTGGATGGCTCAGTGGGTTGAGGCCTCCGCCCTCAGCTCAGGTCATGATCCCAGGGTCCTGGGATCAAGCCCTGAATCGGGCTCTCTGCTCAGTAGGGAGCCTGCTTCCTCCTCTCTCTCTCTCTCTCTCTCTGCCTGCCTCTCTGCCTACTTGTGATCTCTGTCTGTCAAATAAATAGATAAAATCTTTTAAAAAAAGAATAAATTATTGCTTTATTGTAAGTTGTGAAGGTTCAACCATTTATAGGCCATATATACCTGGTTAATCTCTACTCTGAGACTCCACATCTGTTAAACAGGGCCAGTAATGGTGAAGCTGGCCCCCAATAGCCATCTTCTTCTCCTTCTTTAGTAACAGAAATTCTGGTTTTTAGATGGACATATGGTTACCTTGAATAGAGATTACATTTCCCAACCTCCTTTATTGTTCGGTGTAGCCATATGGTAAAGATCAGGCCAATGGGCTGCAAAAACTATCATGCACAAATTCTGGAAAATGGCCCCTAAAGGCTGGAATGCAGATGCAAAAAGCTAGAGATCCAGCAGCCATTTCAGGACTTGAAGTGACCTCAGACTTGGAAGCCATTCCCAAGAGAACCTCATCATGGAACAAGACAGAAAGAACCTGAGTCTCTAACCACGTAGGCTCTATAACTCCCCAACCCGATTACCTCTTGACTTCTCACACATAAGAGAGAAATTTCTATCTTATTTATGTCTTTGTTATTTTAGTTTTCTGTCACTCATACCCTCCTCCCTCCTAAGGAGAAAGATAAGGGTTATGAGAATATGTACTGTAAAATATACCCAACCAATATCTATTTTTATATTCCCCCAACAAAGGGTCCAGCACTGTTTTCATACACAGCAGACAAACTCAAATATTTGTTGAAATGAACAGGAATCTGGGAGAATGAAGGCCATTTCATTGCCCTATAAATTTGTCAATGTTTCTACCAATTTATTTTTCCAGATGAATATCACTATTTTACCAAGTTTTATAGATTATCTCATTGGAATTGCCAACATTTGGAGACATGGTATTGTCACTATTACTATGTTTAGACTTCCCTGGAAAGAGCCAGAAATTAAATGATGGCTTATCAACCGAATGATTTTCATCCTATCCATTCAAAAAGCATTTAATAGGAGGCTACTCAGTAACAAGCCTAGTCATAAAAATGAGACGTTGGGAAAAAAAAAAAAAATTGAGACTTTGGCATTAACAAACAAACATCAGGTAAAAATAATCTCTAATGCCACCTCCCCCAATGTTCAGCAAAATACTCAGGGAGAGAGAAGAGGTGATACAAATCCACACCATCACTAAAGACAAAGGCTAATGCGCTGTTTTGTCCTTATCACCTCCAGCTGTTGATCCAGGAGCCTTTTGCCTCTCTGCTTTACAGCCAACAAAACTCCTTTGATCAAAGTTCCTGGCCTAGTGCTGTTTCATTTCCTATCACATAATGTTTCTGGGATTCCCCATGGTCACACTTATCCTCTCAGTGTTTGAATCTTTGCCAGCGGATCCAGTCTTCCCTCCCATATGGTGATGTTCACACAGCTGAACTGATTCTTACTGAAGTTCCTCTTTACGTCATACACGTGCTACACCGGTGGGGTTCCTTCCAGTGCAGGTTTCCAAGCTGTACTCACACGAGGACCGTATCATCGTCGTTGTCGTTGTTGTCACCATTATTACTGTCGATTATTGAGCCATTATTCTGTGACAGATACTTTGATAAGCACCTTCCCCATGCTAATATACCACTGAGTCCTTACAATAGTTCCCTAAGGTGGGCAATGTTATACCACCCACTTAGAGTGAGAAAACTAACCCTAGTGAGTGAGGCCCCAGGAGCTTAGGTCACATTCCCAGGAACACACCATCCATAAGAGCATCTTCACTGGCTATGATAGTGCGTCCTTGAGCAAAAGCAGAATCTGAACCCAGCTCAGTCAGCCCCAAATTCTGAACCATTTCTCTATGTTCCTCCCCCAAGAGCTGAATGGCGTTTTATGCTCTGCTGGTACACATACTCCCACCCCCTCATCTGCTCCCTTCTCTTTGCTAAGCACTGAAGGTTTTCAGCTCAATTAACATTAATCCTTCTTCTTTTTCCTTTCCTGTGGGGCAAATGACTTCATACTAGGGTGGTGGACCCTGATATTAAGGACAGCTACTCCTCTTGAATTTTCCTTGATCCTTTCTCACCACCACTCAGCGGTGGTTTTCAGCACCAGGGCCAGTGCCAACCAGGTCTCTGCCCATCCCATGCTTCCAGGTCTTTGGGTTCAGGGTAATAAAGACATATAGGATCAGATACCAGATTCTTGTTGACTGTCTCAGATTAAAGGCTCTTCACTGGGTTCTAAAAGCTGATCTCAGGCATTCAGGCTAACCAGCGGGATGGACTTCCACTTTTCCTAATTCAGGATCCTCCTCCATGAGCAATCTGAGTAAACCTCACGTGCTCTAACTCTGAGACCCATCTATAATTTCTGGAGATTGTACAACAGGCTCTGAGCTGCTACCCAAGCTCAGGATACACAGGGGGCCAAGGATGCACGTCCCAGTCACAGGGCTCCCACACCACCTTAGTCCAGTCTACATGGTTTTATCATCTTCCCAGGACTTCCATAGTTCTGATATCTCCCTTTCCTAGGGTCTAGACACACACCCTCCCCACCAAGGTTCCTGACTCAGACCCAGATGGGGCCCCAACTTTCCTGCTTCAGGAGCCAGAGATTTCAGGAGCCAGAGACCAAAAGACCACCAGTATAAGGCATGAGGAGACTGCTTGAGAAGGTTCTAAGAGAAGCTGAAGGGTTCAGACACTGGCTGCAGCTAAGAGCCTCCCTTAGTCTTTTGCACACAGAAGCAAAATAACAAATAACCTCCCTCGTGTGAGACTGGCTTCAGCATTAGTGAAATTAAGAGTGTCAGTGGGAGGCCCCGGAGCACCCAGCTTCGGGAGGCAGGGGCAGAGGGCCTGCAGAGAGAGCTGGAGGGGATGGCCCAACCACCAATTTCCATACCATCATCTTCCTGGGTTACTCCTTCCTCACTGACCCTTCTCTTACTCCTTCGCTGGCCCTTCCACTGTGCTCTCTACCCTTCACGCTGGTGCTCCCCAGCACTCAAGATCCTCTGCTCACATTATAGAACGTTCCTGGATAATCTGTCCATCTCCTACCACTTCCAGGGCCAGCTATACAAGGAGGACCCCAAGTCTCTCTCTCTAGACCAATAGGGCATCAGAACCACCTGTGAAAACTGCAACATACAGATGACCAAACTCTGTCCCGCAGACACCACAGAGGATTCTGATGCCCCAAAGACTGAGAACCACTGCTCTAGCCCACACCTCTCCTTGAGCCCAAGACTAGTAGGCCAACTGCCAAATGCTATCCCGCAAGCACCCCAAATTCAGTTGGGCTACTGCCAAACCTGAATTCGCTACCCGTCCTCTACTCATTACCCCTTTCCCATTCCTTATCTCTGTGACTGGCCCAGCCCCTCACATCACTAAAGTGACAAACCCTGAGCATGCCTCCCATCTGCTAAATCTGTGAAGGAGGCCTCTGCCTCAGTTTCACTTGAACCTGCCTCCTCCTCTCCAACCCCACAGCCAGGTTCAGGGATGACATCCCCTCGCTTCATCTCCCACACACCAGTCTCCTCCCACACCAACCATTCTCTACACCAGGATCATAACGAGCAGTGTTTCCCTCCTCCTATAATTCCAGAATGCCTCTCTGCTGGCCGCAGGATAACATCTGAACTCCCAAGCGTTATCTCTGAGTCCCTCTGAGTACTGACCCAAAACCACCTCTCCAACCTCGTCTCCCGCAACCTCCTCCTCTCTGTCTTCAAGAGCCTCACACTCCAGCAACACCACACCGGCTCATCATTCCTGAGACGCAGCCTGCTCTCTCCTGCTTCTCTTATTCCTTATAATCTGTTTCCTCTGCTCATGTTCCTCTTCACCTGAGAAACTGAAAATCTCTCCTTAAGATCCCGGGAGTCGGATTTCACCCCACCAGCTTCCATTTCCACTACTCTCCACCCCGGACATAGCACCACCATCATTTACTTACGCCTCTCTGTCATGTCTGCGGACCCCTGAGGGCAAAACCAGCAGTGTCAAGCCCAGTAACATGCTCAGTAGATGTTTACTTCATGAGTGAAAACCACTAATGAGATCAAGAAGCAAAGGAAGCAACCAATCTTTAAAGCAATAAAAATAAAGCCACCTGCTATCCTGGAAACCACGGCAGGTACTGCTTCAATAGCAGACGCGTTGGGTGATAGATGGGCGTTCTGAAAAAGAGTCAGCAAGTAGAGGATGTGTCAGGCAACACCTGCACAGGTCAAGAAAACAGCACCGTGACCACCAACCCACTGGGGTGTGAACACTATGGCATCTCCCTCACACTCAGTGCTCCAAACACACTGGCTTCCTGTTACATCTTGAAATCACCACCATGCCCTTGCCCCAGTGGGGACCGTGACCGTGCAGCTGCCACCTCTTCACCTGGTCAAGTATAACCAGTCTTTCCTCTGGGAAGCCACTCTGGACCTCCCGGCCAATACTGCCCTGTTTACAGCCTCTACATACCCTGTAATCCTTTTCTGTAGCCATTGTCAATGCTGTAATTAATGTTTTCTATACTTGTTTGTTATTGTTTTTGTACTTATTTTTATACTTCTTTAACTTTGCTACTAGATTATGAGCTAAAAGATAGCAAGGACCAGACTCATCTTTTTCCTGTACTGTGGCCTCACACAGACTCAGCAGACCCTGAACAGAACTGGATGGATGGACGGATGGATGGACGGATGGATGGACAGAGAGATGAACTGGAAGACAGGCAGTAACAGGGAATATGACTCCCTTTCATTATTGCGACAGCACTTCCAAATCATCCGACTCTCTTTACGTTGACTCTACTCATGAAAAGCAATCTCAGATTTTAAAACTGAGGCTTTCCATGGGGCTGCCTCTGTCTGTAGAGCATTCAATTCTTAATCTTGGGGTTGCAAGTTGGAGCCCCACATTGAGCACAGAAATTACTTCATAAAAAAAGAAAGAAGAGGATAAAACTATGGTTTTCCTACCGAAGAAAGGATGCATACACACCAGGGATATTCCTGTTTACTTGGAAAGCAGGTGTCACAGCAAACTGACACACTTGGCATTCTGACTTCCTAAATGGTGATTTTTCTATAATACCACGCTGTTCTCCCTGTCCCACAAGGATACTGGCTATACCGATAAAACTAGGTTCTATGTATCTCTCGGCCCTTAAGAAGCCCCCTAAGATCATGAGGAAACTCCCTAAGATCAATACACGTATTGCCAACAGACCAGAAAGGCACTGCCTTTTCTCAGCCAGCCAGCACCACTGGATCCCAGAGCTATAAACTAAGTCAGGCCTCAGTCCCTCTTCCCACAC
Organism: Mustela nigripes; assembly: GCF_022355385.1. Lineage (NCBI taxonomy): Eukaryota > Metazoa > Chordata > Mammalia > Carnivora > Mustelidae > Mustela > Mustela nigripes. The sequence goes on from NC_081565.1 coordinate 8,211,738, forward strand.
ACTCACACTGTTGATTCAACAAAGGACTTTGACACAGAGGTTTTCATCAGAGATAAATGCTTCTATATGGTCATGGTCTATGTGCAAAGTTATATGACCAGCAGGCAGTTGTTTAAAAAGAAAGTGCAAGGTGCACATGGATGGGCTAAAGTTCACAGGTTTTCTGGGTGGGGAATCAGGACACCTGAGTATGAAGCCCTGGCAAAGTCCCCACCCTCAGCTGCAAGGTGGGAAGAGTGGCCTCAACGCCCTCTAACTTTCAGGTCGGACAAGACACTACATCTAACAAGTGCAAAGGCCACAGCAGCGCTCATTGCGAAAGAACCCTGTGGCGGGGACAGCAGAGATCAAGAAATAAGCTAACTGCGGCCAGCCGGCCAGCCACATCTTTTGAAAGAACGAAAGAATGCTATAGATCAGTCATCAAGTAACTTCCAATCTTATCAAAAAGCTTCCCAACAAGAACAAATTCTAATCTTAGTTGTCACCCAATCAGCACATGGTCAGTAACTACTTTAAGTAATTAAGTACTTCAGCCACCTACAAGTAAGAGATCAGGGTTTCCTCCTCTCTAGAATGGAAACCACACCTTAAACCCATCATTTCAAACTGAACTCCTTAAGTTCAGTTATCAGGAAATTAAAATAACTAAAACCAACACAAACCATGTCCAGTGCCTCTTCCAAAGAATCCCTATCCTTATTTCCTTATATCCTCTATGGCTCGTCCACTGTCAGAAACCCCACCCTGAAGCAGACTCTAGGGGGCCTCTGCCTCTCCCACCGCTATGTCTACGTCGTGGGCATCTGTTTACTCTCCCTGAGCTTCCATCTTCTCTGCACTTCAGAGACTGCCCTGCGAGAATCAATATGAGGCAGAAAAAAACAGGTGTCAAGAGACTTTGTTAAGTGTCGAGATATTTTATAATGAAGGGACCTCAGATGCAACAACCTTCCCATTTTCTAGACTCAAATCAGTTACTGGACACTCACCATTTACTTCCTCTGTTCATTCAACAGACATTTATGGGGGACCCACTACATTCCAAGTGCTATTCCAGGCACTAAGGCCCCGATGGTGAGCAAAGGAGCCCCAGCCCACTATCTGACAGGACTGTATTACATTGCACCACAGGAGACACACATCAGCAAGCATATCCTCTTAGACCCTGCAGGCCATGTGGGTGATCTGGTCTTTTTTCTAAGAGAAATCAGAAGCCACTGAAGGGTTTTAAGCAGAAGGAATGACATACATGCTCAGAGCATTCTGGCTGCCTTGTACTAGCCCTGGGTTAGGCCTGGGAGATGGCAAGAACAAATATAGGCTCTTCCTCTAAAAAATTGAGGGGGGAGGGGGAGGGTCACCAGGAAGCCATCATTTGTCACACAGTGTTATTATAATGCTACAGCAGGGTGCCATGGGAGCCTGTGGGGGCACAATCTACAAATGCTAGTGGACTGAAAGTGCCTAGAGGAAAGACAAAACACAGTCACAGAAGGGACACAAAATAAAAAATATCTCAGAAGAGTGAAAGTCACTAATTTCACATAACAAACTTTAGTGCCACAAAAAGAGACAGCATATTCTCCTGAATTTATTAACTTGTTTTCCGTAAATATTTCATTACTCAGAAATGTATCAAAAGCACAGATTTCTCTTGACCTAGTTACCAAGCTTATACAAGAGTGAGTGAGAATCACTGCATTCAACAAACATGAATTTAATTACACTCATTAATCTTCCTTTCATCTCTAATAAGATGATTTTCAAACAAAACTCTGACTGAGGCCAAACATACAAATTTCTTCTGATTACTCAAGTAATTGTCTTAACCTTCAAATAAAATCTTATAATAGAAATATTTAAATCCTAAGGAGGAAAAGTATAATGTTGTATTAGTTCACATTAAAGACCCTCTATTTACATGGAATCACAGAACAAGGAACAGAAAGAACTTGGGAATGCAGCCTTCATTTCCCAGACCAGCCCGAGTCAGGGCCCACCCTCAGGGTTACTCCATCCTCTCCCTCACCAATAGGCAGCTGCTTTTGTGGGAGTCAAAGCTTGCATCTGTAGTCCCAACAAAGGCTGAGTTCTAAATAATCCAATCAAGAAACGGGTAGAGAACATGAACAGACATTTCTGCAAAGAAGATAACCAGATGGCCAATAGACACATGAAAAAGTGCTCCACATCACTCGGCATCATGGAAATACAAGTCAAAACCACAATGTGATACCACCTCACACCAGTCAGAATGGCTAAAATTAACAAGTCAGGAAATGACAGATGCTGGAGAGGATGTGGAGAAAGGGGAACGAACCCTCCTACACTGTGGGTGGCAATGCAAGCTGGTGCAACCACTCTGGAAAACAGCATGGAGGTTCCTCAAATAGAGCTACCCTACGACCCAGCAATCACACTACTGGGTATTTACCCTAAAGATACAAATGTAGTGATCTGAAGGGGCACGTGCACCCAAATGTTTATAGCAGCAATGTCCACAATAGCCAAACTACGGAAAGAACCTAGATGTCCATCAACAGATGAATGGATAAATATATACACACACACACACACACACACACACACACACAATGGAATACTATGCAGCCATCAAAAGAAATGAAATCTTGCCATCTGCAATGATGTGGATGGAACTAGAGGGTATTATGCTTAGAGAAGTAAGTCAATCAGAGAAAGACAATGACTATATGATCTCCCTGATATGAGAAAGATGAGAGGCAACATGGGGGGTTTGGGGGTAAGAAAAAAAATAAATGAAACAAGATGGAATCGGGAGGGAGAAAAACCATAAGAAACTCTTAATCTCACAAAATAAAATAAGGGTTGTGGGTGGGGGGTGGTTATGGACACTGGGGAAAGTGTGTGCTATGGTGAGTGCTGTGAAGTGTGTAAACCTGGCGATTCACAGACCTGTACCCCTGGGGCTAATAATACCTTATATGTTAATAAAAATTAAAAAAAAAAAAAAGGCTGAGTTCTGCCTGCCACCTGGGGGTTCCTACTAGCCACTGCCACCAAGGACATCTGAGTTTTAATATACTCCTTGTGCAATAACTCACATAAACTTTCATGGACAACTGACAGCCCCCCCAAACATCTATAGGCCCTCTAACAATGGCTGAAGAGAACATTATTCCAGCTCACAATTCCTGGGTTTTCATGTATAAACCCTATGCTAAGACCCATTCTGCATCAACTCCTTGAAGCCTTTCAGGAATCATGGAGGTAAGTACCATCACACTTCCTGTATCAATAAGGAAACAGAGGAGTGGTCACTTGCCCAAAGGCAGGAGAGGTGAGTGGTAGAGTCAGGACCCAGACCTGCACTGGCCTGACTCCAGAGTCTTTAAGCTCTGTGCTATCACTCTGATGTCAGGAGATAAATCTCCTGTAAAGAATATAAAGAACTAAAACTCTGTAGAAATACCGTGGGATGATTTGCCATTCTGGGTCTTCATGGCCTCGGCTCTCCTCCATAAGTGCACATGAAATAAGCCTGGCTTGTGCCTCCTCTTGGGGAAAAGTCGTGGAATTGATCAGTGCAGGCGACCCAAAGAATAAAAGGTGCTCACAATGGTGCAGGGTGGGAAACTACCTTTGAGAAGAGCTCATGTGCAAAAGGAGGAGGAAACACGTGTGGACAAACCCATAGCTTGCAGCCAACAGGGCTTATGAGGGGTGTCCCTAGAACTCCTTGAACATTTTGTGACTTCAGAGCTGGTTTCTCGGGTACCGTGACCATCACCTTCACCACCCCACTAGCACCATTACCATCACACTAGAACCCAGAGAAAACAGATGGAGAGGTGCTTCTCAGTGCTCCCTAAGAACCGCGGCTAAGAGCCACGAGCAGACTGTAAGCATCAACTCTCTGTCAGGCCCCACGCTAAACATCCCACTGCATCATTTCACTGAATCTTCAGTAAACCAGTACACCAAGATTCACAGAGAGGCAGACACCTGTCCAAGGCCTTGTGTATGGAAGAACCGGAATCTGAGCCCAGGTCTGCCTGGCTCCAGAGCATGAATCTGCTTGGCCATTTCATTCAAGGTCTTCTGTCATAGTCAGTCGCCTTCTGGTCACCTTCCGATTGCATGTGGTTCTTCCCCCAACCATGAGCTCCTCAAAGGCAGGGACAGAACTCCTTCATCTCCATATGCCGAGTATCCAGCAAAGGGTTTAGTGCAAAGCAGAAACTCAGCAAGGCTGGTGAGTGATTACCCACATAAAGGAGGTAAAACCCCCTCTCCTTTTAAGAAAGTGGCCCTAAAAATGCCCCAGGATGCCCCTCACAGAACCCAACCCAACCAACTGCCCACTACCCCTGGTCAAAATCCACAGACCACCTACTCAGCTCCCGTGAGCCTGTTCCTCAACAACCCCACTGCAAGGGAAGGATGAGCAGCCATTCTTCTGAGGAAAGGCAAGGCGGGCTTCAGCAAGTGTGAGCAGTTCATTTTTAGAGTCATGCTTTTTTCTGCTTCCCCCTCTTGTCCTGGAGCCTCTGGAGAAATATTTCTTTTCTCTCCCATCTCCCAAGACTTTTTGGACAAGTATCACCAGCCATACCCAAAGCCTATAGCTAGTGTATGGCACAAAACACACCTGTCTCAGAGTCAGCACGCAAATACTTGGAAAGTGAAGGAACAGAGCCCAGAGACTGGGTTTCACCAGAGACCTGACAGCTTATCAGTAAGAGCTTGCCAACATTCGGCAGCCGTGATGGAGAGGAGGCCCATCACAATGGCCAAAAAGAACATACCCTGAAGTCTTAGAGGCAAAGGAAGTAGGAGAGTTTCCCTGTGCAAGGAGCAGCCACAGACATAAAGCAATTCGTGCCATAACACAATGCACACTCCGATCAAGGCAGGCACACAATGAAAGTCAAGGGAACACAAACAGGAGTGGTCACTTGTGCCGAAAAGAACAGAGCAGGTTTCACAAAGGAGGGGATATTTGAGGGATATTTGAGCTGGGAAGCCATTCCCAAATCACCCAAGGAGAAGTCATTGCTTCCAGCCTGAGTGACCCCCATACTGCTCACCACCTCAACATCGGGCCCAACATACCGTGCTACAATCAGTGGCTTGTGTGCCTGTCTCCCTGCACAGTATGTGGGCATCTCAAGGGCAAGGACTTTGGGCATTGTCCACGGCTCACCCTCAACTGCCCAGTAAATACCTCCTGACAAAGAATAGAAGAGTTTCCATCCGGTTTTTAACAACACACCAGCTACCCCTTCCTGAGCATCTACTACAAGCTGCTATAGCTTCGAGTACTTGGTATGCATGACCTCATCTCCTCCACACAAAAACCCCAAAAGGCAGACTTTATCAACATCATCCATTTTGCAGATAAGGAAAGTAAAATTCAGAGAGATTAGAGACACTGTCCCAAGTCGTGCAACCAGTAAGTAACAGCTGAACTTTGAGTCAAGGGCTGAATGGAAAATCAGTTTTCAATCACTAGTAAACAAATCCCTTTTCCTTTCTCTTTCTGTCATGGGCCTTGCATCCAGATGCGTGGATTGCCTGTAATCTATTGTTCAATGGGACCAAAGCCATTTGTTTCCCAGAAAAGAAAAAGGGACGTCCCTTACTACTCTTCTCAACAACGACTGCTCACCAGTTTACCCTTACTACTCTTCTCAACAACGACTGCTCACCAGTACTGAGTAAACATCACGGTGGGGCGCAGTGGGGGGCGTAAGGAAAGAACTGCTTACAATATCAATCAAAAACATTTATTAAGAAGGAACTGTACGTACCAATTGGAACATTTTCCAATGTTGAAACAATTTCAAAAACAGATCAAGTGACTAGACTAAGGAAAAAGAGTATGTACAGACACTATTCTTTGTGTAAGAGAAAGAATATATAACAAACAAGAAAATGGTAATAGTAGTTGCCCCTGGGGAAAAGGACTGGCAGCTTGAGGCAAGAAAGACCCTTTTTACAATTTGCTCCCCTCTGGACTACTTGCCTTTCAAAAGAGAATCCATGTGTGATTTTTTGTTGTTTTTTTTTTACTTCTTAAAAAATTTTAAATTAAAAACACCATTCAAAGACATGACTTTTTGCCAAGCCTCTCTCATATGCTCACATACATATAACAGCAACCATGAAAGTATGTATGCTTATGAACAAAAACTGGATGAACTTAATCTGTGGTAAGATAGGACTGTGAAACAGCTTTTGTCTTCTGTGCTGAGGTTCACCAGTTTCAATAAAATGCTGCAATATGTTTTGGCAAATAAATCAATAGAATTTTGAAGACAGAGATACAACATACATAGAAGCATCAGGGACAATCTGCCATACCTTCTTCCTAAACTCCTTTATCTGTTCCTTCAACAACCATTTAATGAGCACCTACTGTGTACTAGGCAAAGTGCTAGACAGATTTTTTTTTTTAAGAGAACTAAACAGGTCATTAATTTCTTCCCTCCTGCCTTTCAGGAAAATATGGACAGCATACTAATGAGAAGAATGTCAGAGCAAGGACCACCCTTGATGTTCGTAGTCTAACACCGTCCTCATTCAACCTAGAAAATGGAGAACTGGGGAAGGGATTTGTTCAAGGTCATATAAGAAGTGAAGGCCTCAGAATTACCAGTCCTGTTCTCCCTACATGCTTCATGCTGTTCAGTGGTGTTGAAAGATGAGCATACAGGGAGAGGAGAAATGTACCCTAACACTCAGTGCCTGATAACAGGTGCTTTCACATAACCTGGGTCATTTATTCTTCATAACCTCTCAAGGTGGGCATGATTATCCTTGCTTCACAAATAAGGAAAAAAACTTCGAGAAGCTGAGAAACTGGTGCATAAGACTTCCAACACAGACCTGTCTGACTTGCAAGCCTGAGCCTTCGCCCTCCTTACTGAATAGGAAAATCAATTTTAAAAGGTAGCCTGGGGAATTTGGGGGTGGGGGGGACGGCCTGCCTGGGTGGCTCAGTCAGTTGAGTGTCCACCTCTCGATTTCAGCTGAGGTCATGATCTCAGGGTCCTGAGCTTTAGCCCCACCTCAGGCTCAGCGTGGAGTCTGCTTGAGAATCTCTCTCTCCCTCTGCCCCTCCCTGCCCTCATACTCTCTCTCTCTCAAATAAATAAATAAATCTTTAAAAAATTAAAAAATAAAAAGGTAAACTGGGGCCGGATCACAGAAAGCCTTGGTTTTAATATTTTCCATTAATGAAGTTTCTCTCTCAACCCTGGATGTTGTCACTCTAATAATAACAATCAAAAAGCTGACCCCCTCATTATTCAATGCATGTTCTAACTTCTGTGTGCCACCAAGTTTGGGTTTTCCTTTGAACCCACAGATGGTTATCCAGAGGGCAGCAATCTCTGAGAACCGTTTACACAGTTTCTGCTAGGACAGAAAGGGACATCCCACATATTGCTTCTAGACCCTCTGGGTGCCTGCCGTATAAACACATCCCATGATGATTCCATCCCATGATGCCACTGGGTCACCGCCACACCAGCTGAGGGGCAGTGACAGAGGTCAGCCCCATGGTGGTTGGCCTCTAAAAGTTTCATAGCTTCTAAAGTAAAGAAAAATGCAAGCCGGTGGTAGGAGAAGCCTCCTCCTGCCTTGTCTCAGTCCATGCAATGCAGGTAGGAGAAATGACAGTTTGGAGTGGTCAAACTGCCAGTCAATAGAGGTACTGTGTGCCAAAAGGTCACACACATGGGTACAGGACATCTTCAGGATAGGAGAGAGCCCTCTCAGCTTGATTTCTTCTTCCTGCCCCTGCAGGAAGCTAGTGAAATTCTCACATTCCCTTCTTTTTCATGTCTTCTTCTGGAATGTGGTAAAATCAGAGTTCCTACTTGGATGGGGAGGGGAAATTCCATAAGGCTCAAGCCTAAGTGTTATGGTCCAGTTCAGAGTCCTCAGTGGGGTTGGGGTCTAAAGGTCAGCAAACAAATGTTCCTCACTTTCCACCTGCCATTGCTCCCTGCCACAGCTCCCTCAGAGGTCTTGATCCAAGTCAGATCCGAGACTGTCTCTTGGGGACATTCTGCCACAAACCTCATCCCAAACTCAAATAAGAAAACGGTCTGCTAATTAGAAATACCCCAAATCCAACCCCCACTTTAAAACCTCAGTCCCGGGTGCCTGGGTGGCTCAGTGGGTTAAAGCCTCTGCCTTCGGCTCAGGTCATGATCCCAGAGTCCTGGGATCGAGCCCCATATCAGGCTCTCTATTCTGCAGGGAGCCTGCTTTCTCCTCTCTCTCTGCCTGCCTCTCTGCCTACTTGTGATCTCTGTCAAATAAATAAATAAAAATCTTTTAAAAAAAATAAAAAAATAAAACCCTCAGTCCCTGAATCCAGCATCCCCACTGGCAAAGAGGAAGGAGGCTCATAACTTTACCCCAGCACTTGCTGGGTAAGCATTTTTCCATCCTATCCTCACAGGGCCCCTGGGAGGCACACAAGGCAGGTAGCACGATGGTCCATGCTCAGATGCTCCTTTTGCAAAGGAAAACACAAAGCTTGGAGAGTTGAAAGACTCTCTTGGGGTTACACAGAGGCAAAAGCTTCTGAGCCCTCATTTCTGTTCTTCCCCCTCACCAGGCTGCCATGTCAGTCTTTTGGAAACTGCCATTACTAAGATCTGCAGCAGCATCTGGTACCAGGACCCTTCAAGCTTCGCACTAACTACTCTTCCAGCAAGCAACATTTCTCAACCACATTTCTAATCATCCAAAGAATGCCAGCCGCCGACCCCAATCAAGTCATGCCCCCAGCAACAGCAACAGGGAAAGCCCCAGAGACATGAAAAACGACGCGCCCCACTTTAAGGCACAGCGAGGCAGAGAAGCCACCAGCCTAATAACCGGGGCGGCAGAGACCCAAGTTAGCCTCAGGAGAGGCACAGGCAGGCCTGGCCGGCACCTCTGGCCCAGCAGCAACCCTCGAAGCCTCCAGAATCTTCAGAGAGCCCAAAGCTCCTGTGCCCACCCCCAAAAACCCCTAGACAACGGAGAGGGCTGCGTTCCCTTCTCCAGGGACCACTCACCCTCCGTCCGATCCACACCTGGGGCACCGCTCCCGGACCTGCAACCACTTGGGGCCCCGCCCCCCGCCCCTGCAGGTCTCCCTGGCCCCGCCCTTTGCACCTGTGGTTTCCTCAGGCCGGGGCTCTCCAGAAGCTCCGGCCTCACCTGGCAGCCCCCTCCCACTGCCAAATCCGTGGTCCCACCTGGCCCCACCCCCACACCTGCAGCCTCCTCTGCCCCGCCCAACTGCCTCCACCAGTCCCGCCCCCCCACACCTGCGGCCTGTCTCCACCTCCACCCCCACACTCGCTGCCCTTCCTACCCACCCCTCACCGGACCAGCCCACCTAAGGCAACCTCGGCCCAGCCCCCCGCGACCCTGAACCCGCCCGACACCACCCCTGCCCCTCTGGCCCCGCCTCCCTCCCCGAGGCCCCTCCCCGGCCCAGCGGTCCCTCCGGGTCCCGCCCCCCGCACCTGCAGCTCCCTGCGGCCCGGCCCTCAGGGCCCCGCCCCGCCCCGCCCCGCCCCGCCCCGCGGGCCGCTCCTCTCACCGCCCGCTCTCGCCGCCGCCGCCGCAGTCCCGGCCGGTCACCTTGACGCGGGCCGCAGTGGCTGCCGCCGCCTCCTCATGGCCCTGGGAGCGGCCCAGGCGGCAGCGGCGCCTTCGCTCGGAGGCCGGGGCCGGGCCGAGCCGGGCCGGGGCCGGGCCGGGCGCAGCTGGAGCGCGGGCCGACGCGGGAGCGGAGCCGGTGCCCAGCCGCAGTAGGAACCGTCCGCTCCTGGGCCTGAGCGGCAGGCCGCGCAGCCAATGCGCGTGCGGCGCCGGACCAGTCCACCCAACCAGCTCGTTGCAGAGGCGGAGACACGCAAATCGGCCGGCTGGGCGCGCCAGTGCGCAGCCGCTGCAGCTTCGGTCCTCGCTGGTCCGGGCCTCCTCTCTAGCCTGCGGACGCCCTCTCAGCCTGTAAGGATGCTCCGCGGACCGCACACCCCTCTCAGCGCCCCGCCACGCCCATCTCCTTCCTAGAAATACCAGTGCATCTTATTCCCCGTACATCCAGGCCTCTTGCAATTTCTCCTTGAGAACCCTACCTAGGATTCACCATTTTGAACAAAAAATGGTTTTGTGAAAGACATCACCTTAATGTTCATTCTTTACAACTCAGAGGCAGGCACAGAACAGAGAACGTCAGAGCCAGAAGACACCTCAGAGAGCCTGGGGTCCTACCCATTTACTTTACAGCTGGGCAAAATCAGGCCCCACGAGGTGAAGGGACTTGCCCAAGGCCACACAAGTGCCAAGCGGGGGAAATGAGTCTGCCTCTAGCCCCCCTGCTCCCACATCCCTTACTCCGCCAGGCACAACGAGGTAGGCAGGGAGGTGAAGTTATTTGCTTCCGGTCGCAGAGCTGTAAAGACAATCTGTGAAACCGTGGAAGTCCAGAAGCACAGTGGGGACCCCCTCCGTCCTCCCTTGCTCTGATTGATTCTTGAGCACGCAGACATGGAGAAGGTCATTTTGGCAATTTTCACATTCATTTGGAATCACCATCAGAGTATGGAAAGACTTGGTTCCTGTTTCCCAAAGCTTATGGAGGAAAAAGGAGAAACAATCAAAAAGAAAGAAAAGTCAGTGGAAATTAAATCATTTCTAAGTCTTCAAGGGTCTCTGAGGGAAATTTCTGCCATTTTGCACGAAGAAAATGATAATCATCAAAGAAGATACTTTATTTTACTTCAGGAGAGCAAAAAGACAGTGCGCAGTGCAATGGTTCTGCTCAAAGCCTCTAGATTCAGAAAGGCATAGGGTTGTGGTTGAATGCAAAAGCTGGGGGCGCCTGGATGGCTCAGTCATTAAGCGGCTGACTTTGGCTCAGGTCCTGATCCCAGGGTCCTGGGATTGAGCCCCTACATCAGGCTCTCTGCTCAGCGGGAAGTCCGCTTCTCCCTCTCCCACTCCCCCACCCCATTGTGTTCCCTCTCTTGCTTTGTCTCTCTGTGTCAAATAAATAAAATAAAATATTTTTTTTAATAAATTAAAAAAAAAAAAAAAAAGAAACCTGGAGAGACAGACTTACCTGAGTCCAAACTCTGGTTCTGCCACCAGCTAGCTGTGTGCAGGCAAGCAAGTTACTTAATGTCTCTGTGACTCAGTTTCTTTGTTGAAAACTGAGTATGGTGAAAATCAGAAAAGCCATTAGGAGAATTAAATGAGATGCTATGTGGAAGAACACCTGGTACCTAAGAGGAGCTCAGTAAACATTAGTTATTTTTCTTTCTACCTCTGTGGTATAGAGCAAGCACAGAAGGCATTTAGGACAGTGTTTGCAATATACACTTTCTAAATGGCATTTATTATTTTTATTATGCTTGCTCATAGATTCTAAGTTTTCTTCAGTGAACATAATCTTTGCAATACACCAAAAAGTTATTGTAAACCCAATTGTGAAATGAGAAGAAGATCTGAAGAGATAGTTCCCCAAGAAGATATACAAATGGCTAATGCGCATGTGGAAAAGTTCCACACTATCATCTGCCATCAGGGAAATGCAAATCAAAACTCCAATGAGGGGCGCCTGGGTGGCTCAGTTGGTTAAGCAACGGCCTTCGGCTCCGGTCGTGGTCCCAGAGTCCCGGGATTGAGTCCCACATGCAACTCCCGACTCCACGGGGAGTCTGCTTCTCCCTCTGACCTTCTCCCCTCTCATGCTCTCTCTCACTGTCTCTCTCTCAAATAAATAAAATTAAAATCTTTTTAAAAATTCCAATGAGATACCACTTCAAACCCATTAGGATGGCTAAAACAAATAAGATGGACAATAATAAAGGCTGGTGAGGAGTGGAGAAATTGGAACTCTCATACCCTGCTGGTAAGAATGCAAAATGGTGCAGCCACTTTGGAAAACAGCCTGGCCGTAGCTTAAAGGGTTAAACTTGGAGTTACCATATGACCCAGTAATTCCACTCTCAGATATATACCCAAAAGAAAACATACGTCCATACTCTTGTCCATAAATATTCATAACAGCATTATTCATAATATCTAAGAAGTGGAAATAACATAATGTCCATCAACAGATGAATGGATAACTAAAATGGGGCATATCCATATAAGGGAATATAAAAAGAAATGAAGTTATGATACATGCTACAACAAGGATGAACCATGACAATATGCTGAATGAAAGAAGTCAGATCACATCTGATTCCACTTATGTGAAATGTCCAGAGCAGGCAAATCTATAGAGACAGAGAGTAGATTAGTGGTTTCTAGGGCTGGGGGGAAGGAAGAATAGGGGGTAATGGCTAATGGCTAAGGCACAGGAGCTTCTTTTTAAGATGACGAAGATGTTCTAAAATCGATTGTGGGGATGGTTGTACAACTCCATGAATATACCAAAAGCCATTGCATTGTACACTTTTCATGGATGAGATATATAGTATATGAATTAAATATTTTTTAATTTATTATTATTTTTATTATGTTATGTTAGTCACCATACAGTATGTCAGTAGTTTTTGATGTAGTGTTCCATGATTCACTGTTTACATATAACACCCAGTGGTCCATGCCGTATGTGCTCTCCTTAATATCCCTCACTGGGCTAACCCATCCCTCGACCCCCATCCCCTCTCAGACCCTCAGTTTGTTTCTCGGAGTCCACAGTCTCTCATGGTTTGTCTCCCCCTCTGATTCCCTGCCTTCATTTTTTCCTTTCCTTCTCCTAATGTCCTCCTTGCTATTCCTTATGTTCCACAAGTAAGTGAAACCATATATCTTAATAAAGCTGTTTTTAAAAAAGTTATGATGGGGTGCCTGGATGGCTTAATCACTTGAGCATCCAACTCTTGATTTCAGCTCAGGTCATGATATCAGGGTCATGAGATCGAGGCACACATCAGGCTCCAAGATCAGCAGGGAGTCTGTTTGAGATTCTCTCTCTCTCTCTCCTTTTCCCTCTGCACCCCCCCCCCTCATTAAAAATAAATAAATCTTTAGGGACGCCTGGGTGGCTCAGCTGGTTAAGCGGCTGCCTTTGGCTCAGGTCATGATCCCAGCGTCCTGGGATCGAGTCCCGCATTGGACCCCTTGCTCAGCAGGGAGCCTGCTTCTCCCTCTGCCTCTACCTGCCACTCTGCCTGCCTGTGCTCGCTCTCTCTCTCTCTCTCTCTCTCTCTCTCTCCCCTTTTCCTTCTGCACCCCCTCTCTGACAAATAAATAAATAAAATCTTAAAAATAAACAAATAAATCTTTAAAAAATAAAAATTTAAAAATTCAGTTATCATAAAGTCTGATCAATCATGTCCCTCCCACGCTCAAACAGAATGTAACAGAATACGAGAGGATCTAAGCTGCAGCCAGTAGATTTGGATTGCCTACCATCAACGTGGGATACACTGGTGAGGTGCTCTCATCATCTCATGTATTTGAGTCACTCTCAAAGAGGGAAAGGAACTTTTGAACCACAGGAGAAAAGGAAGGTTAAAGAAGTCATCAAGTGGCAATCTCCTGGGCCAGTGCCTCTGTCTTGACTTGTACTTCGCGGAGAGTTAAGCTTTAGGATGGTTCAAAGAGCTGTTTTCATTAGAGATGCTAGTCAATAGGGAAGCTGTGATATACAGACTCTAGAATGGCCCCCACATCCTGTACCTCCTGATGTCCTTGGCCTTCATGATCCCCTTTCCTGCGTGCAGGGAGGATCTGACTTGTTTCTAACCAGTAGAATAAAGCAAGGTTTTTAGGATGTATGTGATTATGGTACATAAGATTATAACCCATCTTGCTGGGAGACTCTCCTGCTGCCCTTGAAGACACAAACTGCCATATTATCAGTTGCCCTAGAGAGAAAACCACTCAGCAAAGAACTGAGAGCAGCCTCCAGCCAAAAGCCAGCAAGAAACTGGGGCCCTCAGTCCAGAAGCCTGCAAGGAACTAAATGATGCCAACAATCACATGAGCTTAGAAGCACACCCTTCCCCTGTCAAGCCTTGGATGACACTGCAGCCCTAGTCAACATCCGGATTACAGCCTTATGAGACCCTGATGCAGAGGGCCCAACTAAGCTGAGCCAGATTCCTGACCTACAGAAATTTTGAGAGAATAAATGTGAGCTGTTTTAAGCTGTTCCACTTGTGATAAAATCATTAATGTAGGAACATATAACTCATACAGTGGCACAACCCATCCTATCCCAAGATGGTGCCCAAGAGGCAGTGTCTGTGCAGAAGCCATCAGTGCCCAGGTACAGCAAGGATTCTGGAATGCAGCACTCCTCCAGATCCTGGGGGCTGTGTCTTTGGGGGCACCAGGAGGCAAAGGATAGGGTCTAGAAAACAATGCCATCATTGAGGTACAGATAGCAGTGGCAATGGGGAGATGCCCTAAAGAGGAAGCAGCCATCAATGTGGGCAGTAAAGGGGAAACTGGAAGAACTGGGGTTGAGAATAAAGTTTTCAGTTCAGTCGGTTCTAGAAAATAATGACGGCTTTGCCACTTCCCGGTTATGTGGCTTTAGAAAGGTTTCTCATGTATCAGAAGATGATATTTAGAGTACCTATCTTGTAGAGTTCTCCTGAGGAAAAGTTCTGGTGGCCAGGAGAATGCTCCTAGTAGACCTAGTAGACCTCCCACCATTGGGAGCTTATTTGACCAAGGGCCAGCTGCTGCATTATGAAACCCAAAAGCATTTGCACTAAGGCAACACTACATATGGGCTACACTCAGTACATATGGGCTATACCCAATAATGGGCCATGGCAGGCGTTCTAATGCCCGCCTGCCCAAGGTGGCTGTGGGACTCCTCTGGTAATCATCTTTGGTTCAAGGACTCCCCAGCAGCCTCACTGAACCTCCTTTAGACTGCATGATGGCATGGGATGCTTCTACACGCTTCCTTCCCTCTCTTCTTCACTTGGGGTCAGATTTGCATCATAGTCTTGTGACTCTCTCAACCTTCCTCAGCTCCTGCCCATTTCCTCTAATAAGATCATCTCATGTTGAATCCTGTACAGCCTCTACTTCTCAGTGAATCTGGACTGACACAAACAGTACCAGGAGTGGTCAGGAAAAATAGATACTTAGGATGCAGATTTACCCACTGCCCACTTACCTACTGCCCACTTACCCACTTACCCACTGCCTAGCAGGCAGAGGTTGCTCTTCTAGGGAAACACGGGAAGTCCTTGGGACAAGATGATGGCTCAAATGTTAAAAATTTCACCATTGGTGACCTGGGGAACTATCTCTGGGGAGGATAATACTGATGTGGGTGTTGTGATGCCAGCATTTTAAAGTATATGGGAAGAGGGGCACCTGGTTGGCTCAGTCAGTAAAGCATGTGACTCCTGATCTCAGGGTCATGAGTTCAAGCCTCACATTGGATGTAGAGTTTACTTTTAAAAGGTTTTTAAATAGAATATATGGGGGGAACAGTACCTACAAAAACAGAGGAAGTTAGTTGGTTACAGCCAAGTTGTATTAAAAGAAGGATAATGAGAGACTGAGGGTTGTCAAGGGACAGTTAATGGCTAAGGTTGAGAGCCAGGGAAATCTGGAGGCAGTTTCCAAGGAGGTCCTCATCACCTGTGTTGGTGGAAGGACAGACACATTGAGTGGGAGGCTGAATTTCTAATTGTTAGAATCTAGAGCTCCAGAGATGTTTGGAGTTGTTGACTTGGTCAGCCAAGGTGAGTCTGTTGGATGAAGGTTGGGGCCGCAGTGGAGAAAACCTAGGATCTTAAAACATGGGACTGGAACTTCTGGATGTATGTTCCTGAGGATAGTGACTCTATGACGTGCATCCCAGGGGCCTCTGGGTTTGCCAAGCTAGAACACCTTTCCTTGGTAAGAACTGTAGCCACCACAGTGCTCTATCAGAAGAAGCCCTTCCCCAGAGACAAAAGGTGCCCCCACCTCTTTCCCAGCTGCCAGGCTGATAACTAGGGCTCAAACCCAGCAGAACCTGGCTGGGGAACGCACCAAGCCTGATAAGATAAAAAATAAATGATATACCTGAAAAATGCAAGAATTAGCTAGCCAGCATGTGCTGAGAGAAGCCAGGGGAGTACCTCTGGTATAGGATTTTGTGGATGCTTTGTCAAGGAAGCTGGAATGCAAGACTAGGCAAACAAGAATCCATTGACTCAAGGGGCACCTGGGTGCCTTGGTCAGTTAAACATCTGACTCTTGGTTTCAGGATCATGTCATGATGTCACAGGTCGAGTTGTGAGTTTGAGTCCTGCATCTGACTTCGTGCTCAGCGGGGAGTCTACCTGAAGATTCTCTCCCTCTGCCCCTCCCCCAACTCCCTCTCGCATGAGCTCTCTCTCTCTCTCTAAACAAATAATTTAATTTGTAAAATGTTTCATTGAGTTGGGAACATGTTCTTAAGACACTTTCTTTAACATGCTAGCAAGGATCCCAGCTACTGGAGTGGCTCAGAGAAGCCTGGAAAAAATAATGGTCCATTCTCAGTGGCATGGAAACACCTGAATTGCCCTAGTCGTTGGTAGAAGCGGGCATGCTGAAACAAACATACAGTGATCCTCACTATTAACGGTTTCCGTCTTTGCAAATTAGCCTATTGCTAACATTTATTTGTAAAGGTCACTCACATTGAGTTGCCTGATGTGCTCGTTCCCGATAGAGGTGGAACAGGTGACATGCTACCTTCATGTGCAGCCCTCACATGGTACACAGGTGTCCTTATGGCAGACTATCCAGCACCATGTTTTTCATTTTTGTGCTTCTTTGGGTGATTTCACTGTTTAAAATGATCTCTGGGTATAGTGATGGAGAGCTGTAGAGCATCCCCAAGCACAGGAAGGCTGTCCTGGGCCTGAAGAGAAAGTGCATGTATTAGGTAAACAGTTCCTGCACGAGTTCGAGTGCTGTTGTTCATGAGTTCAATGTGAACAAATCAACAATACCATTGATCTTCGCACAACATGCTTTTGTGCTGCACAAGTCACTTATGCATAGATTTTTAAAATGATACAGTCCCATACTGCACATGTATTTTCTTTATGATTTTCTTTCTTTCCTTCTTTTTTTAAGATTATTTATTTATTTTTTTATTTAATGGAGATCACAGAGAAGCAGGCAGAGAGAGAGGAGGAAGCAGGCTCCCTGCTGAGCAGAGAGCCCAATACTGGGCTCCATCCCAGGACCCTGGAATCATGACCTGAGCCAAAGGCAAAGGCTTTAAACCACTGAGCCACCCATGCACCCTTCTTTATGATTTTCTAAATAACATTTTCTTTTCTCTAGCTTCCTCTATTGTAAAAACACAGTTTATAATATATATAACCTACAAAATATGTGTTAATTGACTATTTATGTTGTTGGTAAGGTCAACAGTAGACTATTACTAGTTAAGTTTTTGGAGAATCAAAAGTTTCATGTGGATTTTCCACCGCACAGGGAACAACAGCCCTAAGTCCTGTGTTGTTAGGGACAACTGTATATATCAAGTAAGGTGTCTGTAAACAGAAATACACATAAAATAAGGTTAAAGGTGGATTGGCTGACAAAACGTGACCAGTGACTTGCAGGAACCTAACTCCATATTTCCCCCTAGGAAAGATGGTTTAGTATTCACTAACCTAGTGTTCACAGTGACGCTATAGGGCATCACTCCTGCAAATAACCAGAGTTAGCTCTACTTCTCATTGATAGAGTTAAAATCTAGCTAGTAACCCTTCTAGCAGGGAATTCTGGGGGTTGTAGTTCCCCTAAATGTGCAGACCCTTCATACATGGAAGAGCACAGAAGGGGAATGGTATTAAGTTGCTGACAGAGAATCTAGCACAGTAAGTTCAATTATTTAAGTGCTTCAGAAAAATATTAACAGTTGCCCTAAGTTTTACAACATACATCTTTCGTTAATTAGTCTCTTCTCAAAGAATATCATTTCACATATGGCTTAAAGACCTTAATATCATGAGGAAATATGTGATGATGGAATGAAGGAGCTCCTGTTCCTCGGGCTGAAGAGACAGGGAAGCAGAGGTTCTGATCACCAGTGACAGTGTGCGGGTAAGAGGGGAGGGTCCCCACACCAGCAAGACATTCTATGACACTGGCTGGGTGTCCTATAACTCAACTCCATCCTGATACCAGCTACCCAGAGATCCCATCAGATCCCACAGGCTAAGGGCTCAGTCCCACAAGACTGCTCCCTACTTCAGCCACCCATCACGGTCC
The DNA here is from genome assembly GCF_022355385.1 of Mustela nigripes. Lineage (NCBI taxonomy): Eukaryota > Metazoa > Chordata > Mammalia > Carnivora > Mustelidae > Mustela > Mustela nigripes. The sequence continues at coordinate 8,229,987 of NC_081565.1, forward strand.
AGGCTGTCACCTGTGCTTCAGACCCACTGGCCATAAATCAAGGGTTCCCACGACCCCCTCCTTGAGTTCAGTTAATTTGTGAGGGTGGCTCACAGGACTCAGGAAACCAGTCTACTCACTAGATTGCTGGTTTATTACAAAGGATAGTAAAGAATACAAGCCAAGGGGCATCTGGGTGGCTCCATAGGTTAAGCCTCTGCCTTCAGCTCAGGTCATGATGTTGGGGTCCTGGGATAGAGCCCTGCATCGGGTTCCCTTCTCAGTGGGGAGTCTGCTTCTCTCTCTTCCTCCTGCTCATGCTCATTTTCTCAAATAAATAAAATATTTTAAAAACAAACAAACAGGGGCGCCTGGGTGGCTCAGTGTGTTAAGCCGCTGCCTTCGGCTCGGGTCATGATCTCAGGGTCCTGGGATCGAGTCCCGCTTAGGGCTCTCTGCTCAGCAGGGAGCCTGCTTCCCTTCCTCTCTCTCTGCCTGCCTTTCTGCCTACTTGTGATCTCTCTCTGTCAAATAAATAAATAAAATCTTAAAAACAAACAAACAAACATAAAGGATACACATAAGTAGTTAGATGAAGAGACACCTAAGTCAAGGTCCTAAATGAACAAATAAATCTCTGTCCTTGTGAAGTTTAGGGGCCAATTCAGGGCCATGTGGAAGTGTTCTGATCCTTCTTTTTTGTTTTTTGTTTTTTTTGTGGGTTTTTCCCCCATTTTTGTTGTTGTTGTTTGTTTGTTTTTTATGGAGGTTTCATTACATAAGTATATTTGATTAAATCACTGGCCACTAGTAATTGATTCAATCTCTAGCCTTCTTAAAATAGAAAGTGGGACTGAAAGTTCTCATCTGTAAAGGGGTTTCCCAAAGTCATTTAATGACTATAAACTCAGTTGTGGTTGAAAGAGGCTTGTTAGGAATAACAAAACATACATTTCACCCTATGGCTCTGAAGCATTTTTTTTTTAAGGAACTAAAGATAAGAGACCAAATGCTCCTATTGTTCTTCCAGCTTGGGAAATTCCAAATCTTTTGGGAGCTGTGGGGCTGGAACCACGGATGAAGAACAAATATATGTGAAAAATATATTTTGGTTATCTGAATGACCAAATATGTATTTCTTATGAGTCACAATATCATGGAAAGATTCTAGGTTATCAGAACCTAAAAGTTCAGCAAAGAAGCCCGATGAAGCTGATCCAGAGAACTGTGAGAAAATCAACAGGTTATTGTTTCAAGGCACTAAGTTTTGGGATGGTTTGTTACATAGCAATAGAGAGCCAATACAAGTGTCTTCATGCTCTGTGCACATTACATGACTCTTCCCAAAGCCCTCTGTGAGCATCTTCCAGTCCTTTTCTTTCCAGATCGCTGACCATCTAGCCAAACCATTAGCCACTGCCCATGAATCTGTATGTAGCACAGCGGCACTTTCGGTCATCTCTCACCTACACGAAATGGACAGCTAAGTATCGGGCACTGGGAAGTTTTCCCGTTATACCATCTTTTCAAAGACGCTCTTGAACTTGGCTGTGATTTTCAGCAGTCTGTTTCCAGCAGGTGCTGGCATGAGTATAGATTGAGGTTCCAAGTTTGGATTGAAGTAGAGGAGGCAATATGGTAGGAATGAGTGTTATGATTATTTGAGTCACCTGCTCATAGAACTTACTTCTGGACATTCCCAAGTCCAACCTCATATCCCATTTCTACTTAATGATGGATTGCTGCTGCCCAAGCCCAAACTTATGGTTTTGTAGATCAGATAAGATTCAGTTTATCTGGGCAGCTCAGTCATTTGGTGACTGAGTGTTCTAGTATTAAGAAATAGAGATTAAAACATTTCTTTAAAAAGATTTACTTATTTCAGGGGCACCTGGGTGCCTTAGTGGTTTAAAGCCTCTGCCTTTGGCTCAGGTGATGATCCCAGGGTCCTGGGATTGAGCCCCATATCGGGCTCTCTGCTTAGCAGGGAGCCTGCTTCCCCCTCTCTCTCTGCCTGTCTCTCTGCCTACTTGTGATCTCTCTCTGTCAAATAAATAAATAAAATCTTAAAAATAAAAGAAAATATACAAATTTTAAAAAAAGATTTATTTATTTCAGAGAGAGAGTATGCATGTGCAAATGCAGGGAGGGGCAGAGGAAGAGAATCTTCAAGCCTGTGCCTGCTGAGTGTGAAATCAGACGTGGGGCTCTATCTCACAACCCATGAGATCACGACCTGAGCCAAAACCAAGAGTCCGAGGCTGAACAAACAGAGTCACCCAGGTTCTCCAGAACATTTTTTTTTTTTTAAGATTTTATTTATTTATTTGACAGACAGAGATCACAAGTAGGCAGAGAGGCAGGGAGAGACAGAGAGGAGGAAGCAGGTTCCCTGCAGAGCAGAGAGCTGATGCGGGGCTCGATCCCAGGACTTTGGGATCATAACCTGAGCCGAAGGCAGAGCCTTTAACCCACTGAGCCACCCAGGTGCCCCTCACCAAAACATTTTTTATTTTATTTTATTTTTAAGATTTATTTATTTGAGAGGGAGAGAGAGAGAGAGAGAGAGAGAGAGCAAGCGCAAGTGTGGGGGGAGGGGCAGAGGGAGAGGGAAAAGCTGACTTTCTGCTGAGCAGGAAGCCCACCAGAGAGGCTTGATCCCAGGACCCTGAGATCACAACCTGAGCCGAGGGCAGATGCTTAACTGACTTAACCACCCAGGCGCCCCCCAAAACATTTTTTTTTTTAATGGAGGTAGTAGGGGCACCTGGGTGGCTCAGTGGGTTAAAGCCTCTGCCTTCAGCCCAGGTCATGATCCCAGGGTCCTGGGATTGAGCCTTGCATTGGGCTCTCTGCTCCGCTGGGAGCCTGCTTCCCTTCCTCTCTCTCTGCCTGCCTCCCTGCCTACTTGTGATCTCTGTCTGTCAAATAAATAAATAAAATCTTTAATAAAATAAAATAAAATGGAGGTAATAAATAATAGTATCAACCTCACAGAGTTTTTCTGAGGATTCAAGGAAATAATGCATGAATAGTACTAAACATATTGTCACCTGGTGAATGTTTTATAAATGACAGCTGTAAGTGACGGGTGCTGCCGGTAGTAGTAGCAGCTTCCCATGCGGGTCTGCTGAAAACTAATGTGTGAACATGTCACATTTTAGCGTGCCACTTGTATCCCACTGAAATTTAACATGGAAGCATTCTAATTCTATATCTCAGTCTTTACCCTTAGCAACTGTGAGTCAATAGTAGATTCAGATCCGCTTTCCCTGTGTTTCCCAGGTTTCTAGTGGGACAAGGCTGAGGGCCGGCCCCAGGTCATGGTGAAGTCCCCAAGGCAATCTATCCTTATAGCCAATCCGTTGACCTTCCCCTGATACAAACCTTCCTCTCTGTTGCAATATTCTCTGTGAAAATGCCTTTTCACCTTTGGCATTTCTATAGTAGACACTCCTGTAAGTACTCACTGCGCTGAGTTCTACTGCCTCCCCATGGACACAGGCTAAAATCTGAATTTCTAAATATGAAATAAAATACATCTCTACATGTCGCCCTATCCACCCTCATCTCCTAATTGTTAGCATTGACAAAACATTTAGTATGTTCCATCTCATGAAATACACAGTTTCATTCAATAATATAGATATCCACAGGTGTCATAGAGGCCATTAGGTATAAATTATTATATGACATATCATATATTGTATGTACATGCATATACTTTTTTTAAAGATTTTATTTATTTATTTGACAGAGAGAAATCACAAGTAGACGGAGAGGCAGGCAGAGAGAGGAAGGGAAGCAGGCTCCCTGCTGAGCAGAGAGCCCGATGCGGGACTCGATCCCAGGACCCTGAGATCATGACCTGAGCCGAAGGCAGCGGCTTAACACACTGAGCCACCCAGGCGCCCAACATGCATATACTTTTTAAAAAAATTTATTTGACACCCAGAGATCACAAATAGGCAGAGAAGCAGGCAGAGAGAGAGGAGGAAGCAGGCTCCCTGCTGAGCAGAGAGCCCGATGCGGGGCTCAATCCCAGGACCCTGGGATCATGACCTGAGCCAAAGGCAGAGGCTTTAACCCACTGAGCCACCCAGGCACCCCATACATGCATATACTCATCTCATACAACATATGTTCTCCTTTTACCACACTCAACAATATGTTGTTGGTGGTGGTTTTTTAAAGATTTTATTTATTTATTTATTTGACACAGAGAGACACAGTGAGACAGGGAACACAAGCAGGGGGAGTGGGAGAGGGAGAAGCAGGCTTCTCCAACATAGGGCTTAATCCCAGGTGGGATCATGACCTGAGCAGAAGGCAGACACTTAATGACTGAGCCACTCAGGCACTCCAGACATAAAGGTTTATTTACATATTTATATCACCATTTTCAATGATTTCCTACTATAGCATTGTAAGAATGCTACTCATAAACATTATGGTGGTTTCCAACTTATCAATATTATAGCCAGCACCAAAATGAATAAATAGATGCATCTTTTGGGATTGTTATTTGTTAGGCTGTCTTCTTATATTAAATTCTTTAAAGAAGTACTGTTGGGAACTCTTGATTTCAGCTCAGGTCATGATCTCAGGGTCCTGAGATCGAGTCCTGCATTGGGCTTGGTGCTAAATGTGGAACCTGCTTAGGATTCTCTTTCTCCCTCTCCTCCTGCCCTTCCCTCTCACTCTCACTCTCTTAAAGAAAAGTAGTATCGTTGTATCAAAAGGAGCACAGAGGGGTACCTGGGTGGCTCTCGGTTAAGCATCTGCCTTCAGATCAGGTCATGATCCCAGGGTCCTGGGATGGAGCCTGGTGTCGGGTTCCCTGCTTAGTGGGGAGCCTGCTTCTCCCTCTCTTTCTCACTTGTCACTATTTCTGTGTTGCTCTCAAATAAAGAAATAAAATCTTTATAAAAAGGAACGTACATTTAAAAATTTGAAACATGGTAACCACCTACCTTCCAGAGATGTTACATAGACTTTTATTTCCAACCTCAGGGTATGAATGTCTCATTTTGCCTCCCACCTTCATCAATGCTGAGTATTACCTCTGAATAAGTAGGAAAATGGTCTCTCATTAGTGTTTCCATTGCTTTCTATGGAGGTAAAGCAGCTTTCCTGTGAACTTATTAGCCTTGAGTACACATTCTTCTGTGGTTTGCTTCTTTAGGTCCTTTCCCTTTTTAAAATTGGACCCTTCATCCTTTTAAAGTTAATTTTAAAACTCTTGCTCTGTATATTGCAAAGGTTTTCTTCTAAACTTGTAGTGGGTATTTTTGGTTTGTTTTTGTTGTTTTGTTTTTAGTAAGCATGTTTTACATTGTATATAGTCAAATCTATTTTTGTCTCGAGGATTACTTCTTTTTGGTCTTACCCTTAAAAAGATCTTCCCCACTGCAAAAGCAAGTAAGTCATCCCCTCACCCCTTTTTAAAAGTAGGCTCCAAGCCCAGTTGACACTCATCCCCCTTTAAAAAAAAAACTAGTTTCTTCATGGTTTCATTTTTTATAATAACTATTTAATTCTCCTGAATCTTTTTTTTTTTTTTTTTTTTAGAATTTTATTTCTTTATTTGACAGACAGAGATCACAAGTAGGCAGGGAGGCAGGCAGAGAGAGAGGAGGAAGCAGGCTCCCCGCTAAGCAGAGAGCCCGATGCAGGGCTCGATGCAGGGCTCGATCCCAGGACCCTGAGATCATGACCTGAGCCGAAGGCAGAGGCATAACCCACGGAGCACTCAGGCACCCCAATTCTCCTGAATCTTGTTTCTGGTCTTGTCCCCTCTTCACTCTGCTGGACCTCCTCCCTCAGACTGGGTCTCTCTCAGTCCCTTCTCCCTCTAGCAGGATATAGATTCTTAAAGGACCTTAAAACTAGTGTCAGGCAATTTTACCCCAAAGGCTGAGGTCTCCATCTGCAGGATGTGTCCACTGGTTCCAGCCAAATGAATGCAATGGATAGCCACTGGAGGACTTGTATCATTTCAGTGCTTTCCCATAGTGCACCAGGCCTGGCAAAGGCTCATTACAATGCAATTCTTTCCAGAGACAGGAGGAGGGAGTGGTGTCCTGGAATCCTCTCGGTTTGGCCATCTGAGTTCTGCTATTCAGAACCTGACAAGCTGGCCGTCTTAGTGCCCAAGACCACCCCCACGTGCAGAATCCCCTGTCCCTGGGTCCTCTGCCCTCAGAGAATGCTCAGGGTTACCGGCCCTGTCACTGGCTCTCTGGGGGCGAGGCGAAGAAGAAGGAGAAGCGGAGGGCGTGGCTCAGGTGGTGAAGCCTCTGCCTTCGGCTCAGGTCCGGATCCCAGGGTCCTGGGATCAAGCCCTGTATCCGCTTCCCTGCTCTGCGGGGGGCCTGTTTCTCCCTCTCCCTCTGCTGGTCCCCCTGCCTGTGCTCTCCTGCTCTCTCTCTGTCAAATAAATAGATAAAATCTTAAAAAAGGAAGACTTGGAGAAGTGCAAAGAGTGAAGCTTTGGAGTGGGAAAATAACGACAAAACCCACGGAAACAACTGAAACCAGCTCCCGCGACCCAGACAGGCAATGGATAGAATGACTGGCAGACACTGGCCGTTAGAGTAAGTCCCATTGAAGTAAGGCATTGGCCCAAGAAGCGTTCTTGCAACTTAAGAGCTTCTGCTACCTTAGTTCCAGCAAAATGCTGTGGGAAACATAGCTCATAATAGTATCTGTCAAAGCCCTGAAGAGGAGAGAAGTGGGTAGACAGAAAGCGCTAGAATGTCCCTGTGGCCTAGATTCTGGAGAAAGTAGCCCGGAGACACATTTAGCCTAGAGAAGCCCAGAGAGGGCTGGAAGGAGACCAGTCATGCTCCCAACGAATATTTAAAGCATGTGTGGTCCTGGGGCGTGGAAGGAGGGCCAAGGGTCCAGCTCTAGAGAGGCTGATGTTAGGCTCAGGAAAAGGACACTAGCATGGAAAGCTGTCGAAGATGCAGAGCCTGTGGGGAAGTAGCCGGTTTCCACAAGGAAGTAGACATTGGAGACTGCTTAGAGGACTACTTACTGCGGGAATCCCGGCATGGGGGGCGGGAGCAGATAGCCTTGGAGGTGCCTTCCCACTCTTAAGAGTGTCAGGGTCTTCCCCTTCCAAGCTGAGCACTCTGGAGAAGGGGGCGGAATTCCAAATGAGTCACCCTCTGATTCGCACATTTCAAAGAACACAGACCCACGCACGGCCCCTGAAGGCCCCTGAAGGCGGTGCCCGCAAATTGGCAGGTTCCCTTCTAGCTCAAAGGCTTGGGCCAGGCACAGCTCCTGGCGGGACCCCAGGGAGCCCAGGGGGCATGGGCGGGGGGGTGGCGGGGAGGACACAGGGAAGAGTGCTCAAGGGCTGATCAGGGGCCAAGGCCGGGGTGAAAAGGGGTGAAGAAATGTTTTGAGCGCCAAGACCTCATTGCCTTTGCAGCAAAAACACGAGGGGAGCTTGTTACAGAGCTGGGGGGGGGCGCGCCACAACCACAGGCAACACTTAGTTCGCCACCCCAAGTGGGAATGTTGCCATGGCCATCCCGATAGAGGCTCAGCCAGACTGATCAGATCTAAGCTCCGTTAGGCCCGGAGCGGGAACGAGAGAAGCAACCTCTCTCAAAGATGAGGGGCAGGGGACCTAGCTGTTGTCGCAGAGTCAGACAAGAAAGGGATGCCGCTCTGTCCCCGCGGACCCAGGCAGGTTGCTCTGTGGGTGACTGCCTTATAATCCAGTGTTCATGGGGACAAATCTCCTCCTCCATTCCCTTTTGAGCGATGGTACGTTCTTGACTGCGGACAGTGAGGCCAGCAGGCTTTGGTATAAACCTGCCAAGCAGGGCACAGCAGTCACCCAGTGAGGGCTCCACGGCAGGACCCCAAGCTGATGAGATTCTGCATGTTTCCTTCAAGTCCTTCCAGGTGGCCTCTTTCTGCTCTTTGCATTCTGGAAAGTTCTGAGCCCTATTTGCTGACAAAAGGTGCACAAGTCAGGTCTGTTGTGTGAAACAAGGAAAACATCACAGGATGTGATGTTTTCAAGGAAGTGGCCCAGGGAACAGGGATGAAAGCCAGCAAGCAATCAGGGATTGGTGGCTATCCTTTGACATTATAAAGGACATCATAAACATCCCTGAAGCCAGGAGGGCTTAGCCGGTTGTGTGAATTGTAATGGGAAGAAGCCCGAGTGAGGACAGATCGTGCCTTCAGGGCGGATGAAAAGTGAAGTACAGCTGGAGGCCTTTGTCAGCAAAGCGGCTCAGTGAGATCTATCCCACCGGACCCAGGGCCCCATCAGTGTATCCGCATCTGGTGATGCTCCCATTCCAGGACCTCACCCCCTCGGGATGTTCCTCTACCCCTGCTGGACAGGCACAGTCCTGACTCTTGACCTTTCCAGCCTTAAGGCGAAAGCCTATAAGAAGCCATTGCCTCACAAATTATCTGGGCCTTCGGAGTCCAACTCCATCATTTTATAGATAAGCTGGGACTAAAAAGAGGGACGTGCTTAAGGTCACGGTCAGGCACAGGCATGGCTAGAAGCCAGACCTCCAGACTTGAAGTTGATGTATGTTCTCCAATGCGCCCTTGAGTGGCTCAGGCATCCCAACCACCCCCAGCTAGACCCTGAAGCTGGTCCCTACATGGAGCTTTTACACAGGGGTGGGAGGCATCTCACTGCCCAGCGGACTGAAGAGGAGCTCTGCTGAGGGGAGACCCTGTTTCACGGTAAGGAGCTAGGAGCCAAGTTGAATTCATGTTTCCCAGCCACACTGCCCTGCTCGAACCGCCCAGAATACATGCATTTGCTCATTCGTTCAATCCCCGCCGGTGCGGTGCCAGGTCCTGTGCTAAGGCTATGTGGGCCACGGAGACAGTCCTGGGTCCCTGCGCTCACGAAGCCTACAGGCTGGAGGGAGAAGCATGCGCTGAACCATCTTACTCGTCAACGCACAAAAGCCAGCTGGAAGGGCAGCAGACACGCCGCTGGATGGCTGCCCTCGAAAGGGACCCGAAGCCGGGCCGAGGCAGCGGAAACAACGTGTGCAGCTCCCTGCTCCGCCGCGGGAGCGAACGGGGCAAGCTCAAGGGAGCCGAGGGGGAGCTTCTACAGGCGAGTGGGGACGGGGGTCACCGACGATTCTTTCTAGGGGAGACTGGGCACACACGGGGGCCCCTGACAATCGTTCTTCACCACACAAGAGGGAGGTATACAGAAAAACACCTGCTTCTTTCTCGTCTTCCCAGCACCACGGTGGCCCAAGAGCTTCTTATGAAATCCTCACCTCTCAGAACAGCGGTTACAGAAATGATGACATGGCAGACGTCTGCAGAGCCCGTGGGGCTCAAGGAAGCCCTGAGGGGCAGACACAGAGGGAGGCCACCGCACATTTGCTCTAGCAGCATTTTTATTTACAAACAGCAATTTCCATTGACTTTATACCATAAAAAAGCCATTTACAAGCAAGAAACAAGAATTCAGAACAAAATTAAGCAGCACTGAAATATTCATGTCACAAATCTAAAACAAAATGAATACAAGAGTAAAATATCATTTGAATAAATAGTCTTAAATTCATGCTATAAAATAATCCTTAATGGCAAGTTACTAGTAGATACAGCATCCGCTTAGCTAGCTTCATTTACTTCATATGGTGATGAAGTGTGGGCTTGTGAGGTTACCAGTTTATATTGCAAGATAATGACATTGTGTTAAGTCATTCAAATTGCTCAACCATTTATAACGGAAAAAAGTGTTAGCCCTACTAATAAAAGTGGTGAGAGAGATGGTTTTCACATTAGGAAAATGGTCATTCTCAAAGAAACCAGGTACGTTTACCTCTTACTATAGTCAGGGCAGTAACCAAAGGCTTGGGCAGCAAGTCCAAAGGTTGAATTCACAGCATACTTGTCACTGAGGGGCAGCAAGAGGTCTGGTTACTGCGTCTGCAGCAGGGCTCACTCCGGGATTGACCAAGAACTACGGGAGCCCTGTGTGTGCCAGGCCCAGAGGGGAACCGGGGAAAACAAGGCCCTCTTCCGGGCCGAGAGGTCGAGCACCGGGCAGAAACAGTGGAGACACTCTGGCACTTACTGAAGAAGACATATGTGGCGTGTGACAACCATTACAAATTTGGAACAATGTGAATGACTCTCCTGAACGTTCAGTTCAGTTGCACTGAGTAATATGAAATCTATGATTTATGAACTAGATAGTTTCATATAAAGAATTTACATAATTCCCCAATACTTTCATATATAAAATTTAATAAATAACCCTGACCAGTCTAGAAGCACCATTCAAGGGGCATGTGCCCTTGGAAAATAGTTTAGGTGTTGCATATTTGAGTCCCTTTCAGTGGAGGCTTCACAGGAAACCATTACAGAATTTAACAATAACAAGGACAACAACAAAAATCACAGTAACTAATAGAAAAAGTTGTTAAAATAAAATACATTGATTTCTTTAAAGTAAAGCTCATTCACGTGGAGGATTCCCACCCTCCCCCCCCCCCCCCACCCCACCCCAGCCCTTGTTTTGTGTTCCTGCAAGTTCTTCCTAGAGTCTAGGCTGGAAAAACAAAAGTAAAAACAAAACCACACACAAAGATATGCAGGCCTATGGTCTGGGCTAAGGGAAAAACAAAGACTTGGTTATAACTGCTATCATGAGAAAAGACATCTACTCATGCTCTGGAGGCTGGAAAATCATCAATTTAGTTCTACAGTATATTCTGCTTAACAGTGAACCGACAGTATCCTTTCTGTTGTTAAACACCAGGCACGCGCACACGCACCTACGCACGCATGGGCGTGCGCGTACGCACACACACAGGCAGGCAGGCACACACACACACACACACACACACACACACAAACAAAAAAACAAAACTGCCAAGGCAGAGCCAACTGGGAGGCTTTCCACTGACCAAAAAAATTAACTTGTCTTCATATGCTGTATTTACAAATATAATTTCTAAATGTATTTACAGCTTTAGTAGAAATTAGAGGGGAGAGAACCGATTAGAATGAAAAGAACTGTTTAAAACCACAAACGTTAGTAAAAGTATAAAATTCTTTGTTTTCACAGTTTGTAGTAACAGGTGAAACACCCAGAGGAAAGGACACCGTCACTGTCTTCACATTGTCTACGTACTGGACAAGGTGGCTCAAGAAGAGACTCAATTATGAACAGACCTTATATGAACTCAGGATACGTTTTGCTGTAAAGGATTTCTTCACATATCACTTCTATCTTAGTTGACTTTTGCACTTGTTATAAATGAAACATCTAACCTCAAACTGTACAGAAATAGGGACTCTGCTTTCCAAAAAGAGTTGCTCTAAGGAGTTACACAGCGAACTTCGTCTGCGGAGACGTGAAGGGACCTTCGGGGAGAGAATGTTTCTGTTCTGTGGCCATGGTCATCCTCCTGGCACAATCCTCATGTGACAAGGCACAATTCATTACTGCTGCCCGATCTGAATGGAGTTAACCTCTCACCCGCCACGCACACTGAGGAGCACGATGGCGTGCTTGCCCAGAGAGGCTGCCCAGCTCTGCGCTGGCCTACGCGCTGCCTCCTCGAAGCCCTGTGGAACCTTACAGTACTGGGTTATGGCTTGAGAATTCATTCTTAACACTGCTAGCAGTGGAAAGGGTAAAGTGTTAGCAACATGAATGGGAGGCAAGTGGAACTTGCAAAATGTGGACTCATGGTTATTAGAGAGAAACTCAATCAATTTTTCTGCCCCTCAACAGTCCCATTACAATGTTTGAACCTGAACTGTACAATCAAAGCAATGTATAGTTTTGTCAAAGACAATTTTGGATAAGTCACTCTTTGGTAAACTCAAACCAGTTAAACAAATTGACAAATACAAAGAACTCCATTTAAACAAAGGTTAAGACGGACACAGTGACAAGAACCAGGCTATTCGAGGTACCTGCCCCAAGTGCTCTCCCCTCCTGACTTGTCTCATCTATCACGGAATGCTCTGGAGACCTCTCAGAAGGCCCCAAGCCTGAGTGAAAAGGAGGTTCCTTCCCTGAGCCTGACCTCTCACGTCCTTGATTTGGGCATTTCTTGTCACGAACTTAATTTGTATCACCACACAAATTTTTTGCATTTAATTCTTAAAAAAGAAAAATCAAAAGCAAACTTACTCAGGTAAGGGGAAAAAAAAATCACAGACATTTACCTGAAACCCCAGAACATATTTAAGTGGGTAAACACTTGGGGTCCAGCCTCCCCTTGAGGCACGCGGCTTTGACAGGAGTTGAGCAAGTGCTTCAGGGAGAGAACGCACCCCTTACTTAGGCAGTTTGACAGGAAAAGGCATACACTATATACCCGATTTAGCAAGAGCTGCTCGTCGGGAGCAGCAGGATTAGAGTGTAATCTGTCCGTAGTAACACTGATGTGGAGTGCAGCAGTTCACACGCGAACACACGGCTCCCGTGTGCTACAGAGATGCTACCGCACGGCTACCACCCCCCGGGGGTTGTCACACACAAGGGCCTCAACGATTTTCTTGTCTCAAAATAACAGAACGTCAAACAAAACGAAAACCTCCCCCAAACACCCCGTGGCCCTCCCAGCACCACCCCCCACCCCTTCTTGGTATTGTAAGAGCCAAAAAAGCACGGAAAACCAGCAAACGTCTATTTTTGTATTCCTTTTAACTCCTAGACTCTGAGGTTGGTCTTTTTTCATGTCTGTGTTTCTTTTAGGTGGTTTGTGCTGTTCTCCTGTGGAGACACACTGGCTGCGAGTCTCAGAGCCAAGGTCCTCCAGCAGAGTCTGGGGCGCCGACACCCCACGGGCAGCCCGCGGCCCAAACGCCCCATCCACCTGCCGACGGAATTCCTCTGTCGGAGTACACAGTACCGAAGCCATCTGGTAAAGCCCGTTTTGTTCACTACAAGCACACGGGTAAACAAAATATAGAACCCAAGACACTTCCTAAAGCTTCAAGAAAACAAGTATTCAAATAGGACTCAGGTATGTTTTCATACAGTAATGTGTTTGCCAGCACATGCTTTTGAGGTCTCTTTTCAAGCTATAAACTCGAGAGAGAAAAAAAAACCAAAAAACAAAACAAAACCTGTAATTCACTATTACCATTAGATTTCACATTTTCTACAACTATACTGACCTAAAAGATACAGAACATAAAATAGCACCACGTGACCAAAAAAATGGTGACACACACAGATTTGGTGACACACAGAGTATCTTAGAGGGCTTTTTGACTGTTGGTTTCTTTAAGCAGGAAACACTGAGAGTGGGGGAGCCACTGAGGCTCTCGTTAGCACACACGATACTAAGATAGATATATTGCTTGCAATTCCCATAGAGTATATCTTTACAAAAAGTACAAATTCCAAGTTCTGCAGTTTCCCTGGGAACTGCATGTAGAAAAAGTTGCTGTGCACCTGAACTAGCTGTTTGAAAAAAGAGAGAGAAAGAGAGAGAAAGAGGAAAAAAAAAAAAAAACGGAAAGAAGGAAACAACCCACAACAACACTGCTTGGAGAATTTTGTAGACAGAACTACAAATCCCTTTCCTTTAGTGCGAGTAGTAACTCATGGTAGAGTGATTCGATTTAGTTACCTGGTATGTATGTTTCTACAGTACGGAATGAAGGTAGATTCGTAGGCCAGTAAAAACATTGAAAACCACTGCTCCTTTGGGGTTGGCTAATATAACACTACAATATGTAAAAAGGTCAGCACCACGGGGTCATCCAGCTTACCTACTGGACAACGAACAAAAATTCCAAAACGGTTTCCAACTAGAGTTGAATACATTTTATGGCATTTGGTTTATGTACTTGTTATGAAGCAGAGCTATGAACACTGTGATTTGCTTTGCTTGCTTTTGGACATGATGATTAATATATATGAAAACCTATTAACATTCTTTTTGTAAGGGAAATAAAGGGGCAAAACCCTAACATTGGGTAGGGAACGAGACAGGGTCAAAAGCCCTGTTCACATTGTATTAAATTATATATTCCTCTTACATTCACCTCAACCAGAATAAAATCAAATTTGAGAATGTATATATACTATATATATAATAATAGCTTTATTATATATATATATAAATTGTCTAACTACCCCCTAAAAGTAATTTTAAATTAGAAAAGGTTACCCATTTGTATCAGCTGACGGCATCCTGGTCTCTCCCCGTGGAAATGCACCGGTGCCAGTGCACACAACGAGAGAGCATGCCTCTTGGCAGAGAATGTAGGGTCAACCAGTTGGCATAGCTAAATCACTGGCAGATTTTGGATTAAGAGTTCAGCCAAAGAGGAATACTGTCAGCCTGTGTTTTCCCTGGATACGCTGCCCTTCATGCTTTGAGCTCCTTGGGAGAGGGAGGGCGGGGGAAAGGATAAACACAATGAAGTGTTCCTTCCAGAAACCTTAGAAAAACTGCCAAGAGACCGAGAGATTTCCAGATGGTTGGGAAAACCAAAGATTACAACAAAGCAAATCACAAATATGCATTGATTAATGTGCTTTGTTTGGGCACACTTCGTTACCATCTTAATCAGGAGCATCAGACACTGTGTGAATTTCCATCCGGGAATCTAGGGCCATCTCGGAGGCCGATGCGTCATTTTCTAGTTTCTGTTCCACATACACATCTGTTCTCTCGGGGGACTCAATGCGACTCCTGACTTCGGCGACGCCGGGGTGGTTTTTCCGCAGGTGCTGGTTGAGGGTACCCTGGAATGGAAAGCACTTGCCGCAGATCTCACAGCGGAATGGTTTGTCGTCGGTGTGGCCCCGGATGTGGTACTCCAGTTGGTCCTTGCGTGTGTACTTCTTCCCGCAGAACTTGCACACAAAGGGGGTGATTCCCATGTGGAGCCGCATGTGCCTGTCCAGGCTTCCTTTCTGGTTGAAGGACTTCCCGCAGTAAATACAGATCAGCCTCTCATTGTACGGGTACCAGTGCCCTCTTGCACTCCTCTCCCGGGGGCTGCTCTCATACCCGGGGTTATTCATCATTGCTTCGCTATCAGAACCCTGCACCAAGCCCTGCAGATCGCTGTGCAGGTGGACGGACAAAGCTCGCTTTTGGCGAGCACGCCCTCCTCGAAAACAGCTCAGCATGGATCTGGACGGGCTGGAATTACTCAAACTTCCAAAAGCTTCGGAGACGCTGGGGGGCTGCGAGGCGGCTTGGGAATAGGAATAGGCGTGCTGGAGCACGGAGCCGTAGGACCCCACGTTCACGGCCACAACCTGCTCCCCATCCACCATCTCCGTGTGGTACCCGTCGTCCCCCAGGGAGGAGCTGTCGGAACAGCTGGGCCGGTCGGACTTCTCCATCTTCACCTTCACCTCAGTGATCTGGCTCTCCCTCACCATCAGGTCCCCCTGCTCATGGTCCCCCTCTATCTGGATCTCGTACTCGGAAACGCTCCCACTGCTCCCTCGGTCTGAGTGCCCTTCCTCCTGTAAGCGGCTGCGCAAAGCTTTGTTGGGCGTCGTCTCCATCCGAAGATCGCTGCTCGTGGTGGGCTGCCGAACCTGAGAGCAATACGGAGGGGAGATCTCGACGGGATTGGCAAAGAAGCTACTATCCTTAACTCCATTCCGACTCTCTGTTGTCTCCTCGGTGCCGACAGTCACGGAGTCGACGTCTCCAACGCTGATCTTTGAATGGATGCTCTCCAGGATCTGCGTGCACTTGTCAATGACACACTGCATCTGAAGAAAGCTGGCTGCCGTCAGAAAGCTGACAACATCCTTCAGCTGCAAGGACATTCTTCCAGTGTAACAAAATGAAAGCAACTGTTCAAACACATTGGGATTTTTAATCACGGATATTGACAAGCCACTCATGGTACTTAATGCTGAATGGTCCCGGAAATAGGGGGAGCTGGCAGCGAGGACTGCTTTGTGGGCTCGGAATGGCTGACCCTGAATGTGGACAATGATGTCACATAGTTTCCCTTGCAGGCGGAGTTCGTTTAGCTGGCTCAGAACAGTGCTGCTGTACTCGGGCACATCAAACTGAATAAAACTGCTGCTGTCCATTTCTACTGACATGAAGCGTAATCTGCAGAAAGAGAGAGTTTCATAATTCACCAGTGACTCCTCACTAAGCACAAGCGGCATCAACACAAGCTTGCGAAAATCACACCACTACCATCACCACTACCACTGCGGCCACTGTGCCTCGGAGGGTCGACCTGGGCATTCTTCCTCTTACTTTCAGTCTCTCACGTCTTGGTCAATTCACCGAAAGTCAGATAACCCAAAGATCAATCAGCCTACTGCCCCAAATGCCTAGCATTCATCTTCATCGAAATTATAACATGGTCTAGACAGTAGGGCCTTTGCAGATGATTGAGAATTTGGTATCCTTTTAGGAAAATATTTCCCTGTTTCACCTACTTCTGAGGATTTGGAATATTTCGTAAAAAAAAAAAAAAAAAAAAAAAAATGCACACTCATCTGAAAACTGTTCTGCCTTATTTGTATGTTTCCAATTGGTGTTTTCCAGGCAGACAGCACAGGGGATACACTGAACAGAGATAAACGCTTTTTAGTTTAGAATCTGAGTGGTCCTCATGTGCACTTTTCCCCCCTTCAGTTCTGCGCACCTTATTATCCTTTTGGGTTGGTAACTGACCCTTTCAGTGAAGAGCTTTAGACAGGGCAAGCACCAAGAGCGATGGACATATCACAAGCACATCAATGCCCACCAGTGCTCAAAGCATACGCATACCTTGGACAGGCTGGCTGCCCCTGCCAAGAACCCAATATACCGAATCGCTCACAACCACAAAAGTGGATACAGCCCAGCTGCGCTCTCTGACCAAAACCAATGCAATCAGATCTAACAATTATATTTCAGTGGTTAAAATCCAACCAATTGAAATTTAAGCACTTTCTGAATAAGCACTGAATCAAGAAGAAAATCAAAAAGGAATAAAACTATTCAGAAAAAAGAAAACTCACATCAAATCTGCAGCAAGAGGGCTTTAGGAGTCAAGTTTAAGTTTACTTATGTCTTCAACTTACTTGAGAATGCATCCAAAAATAGAGATGGATAGAGAGGTGATAAAGCAAACACAGGAATGTGTTAACAAGCATAGAGTATAGATGGTGGGTATATACAGGTGTTTTCTGTAAATCCACCTTTTTTGTATATTTGAAATTTTTCAAAATGAAATGTTGAGGATTTTGAAACAACAAATTTTAAAAGTCAGTACCTTGAAAGTTTTTATCATTAAACAACAAAGAAGAAAAATAAATGGACTCACCAAAGAGGTCAGAAAAGAAACAACCAACTAAACCCAAAGAAAGCAAAAAAAGTAATGAATACAGAACAGCATATAACTGCAGAGAAAATTTTTTAAAATTATAAGATACAACAATGTGCAATTAAATCTGACACCTGCAGGAAAGGACAGACCAGTTAGCGTGCCTAGATCACACCAGAATTTTTTTATTATGTCAGAATCCGAATTAAAACATTTTAGTTAAGGAGGAACACTGTGCTCTTATTTATCCTAGAATTATGGTTGAAATCAATTTGAAATCTGTACGGAACAGACATATTTTTAGAGTAACATAAATTGGCAGAATTAAATAAAAAGAAACAGAAGTGCCAAAGCATAAATGATCTTCAGGCCGTTCACACTGTTTTAGATGCATGTTGAAACATTTAAGGCATCTCAAAAAAAAAAAAAAAAAAATTAAAGCATCTCAATTTATATGGCATACATCTGATACCAGAAGATGGTAAACAGCATAAAGAGAGACGACTGTCAACTTTACCTAGTAAACAGATTGTAAAGTCCTCAAGGAAATACTTAGAAACATAACCTATTAAAATAATAATATATTGTGACCAAATGTAAGGATGGATGCATGTTGGGAAATGTATAAATGTAATCTGCCACATCAGTAAGTCAAAGGAGAAAAACCATATGGCCAAATCAAAACTATGCTAGCCGTGGATTTTAGAAAGTTAAATGCCTTTTCAAAGTAAGGGGAAAAACAGGAAGAGGGTATTTTCTTAATGTAATAAACAGTACCTATTGCAAAGCTGATGGCAATACCAACCTTAGCAAGAAAACATCCTATCTGTGGTTCCCAAAATGTATTTAGTAGCACACAAGCCCATGTGTAGACCCACCTCTTAGGGGTTGAACAATATATTAGCATATTAACCCATCGTAAAAGTCCTCCAGACAAGAATTCTATTTAACTCAGCCATTTGCACACTCATTTAAGCGTGTAACTCTTCTCTCAAGGTAGATACATATATCTGCCTAAGAATTAGTGTTCCCTGGTACACGCTCTAGTAAACACTCTGGTAAACACTTTCATTTCATTCCCATTAGTCCCTGGGAGGATACAAGGTTGTCTGCCCATCACTTCTCTTACTTAACACTGCTCTGGAAGTTTCAGCCAAAGCCACAGACAAGAGAAAAATTAAGGCACAGAGCCATTAGAAAAGAAGAGGTAAAATTACTATTCAAGGCAGACAGGTCTATTTACACAGAAAACACAAGGGAATCCCTGGAACAAATCTGTTTAGAAGCAGGAACTAGCAAATGAAGCATTTCAAAAATTATTGTACATAAAAAACCAGTTAGGTAAGATGACAAGTCACAGCCATCAACAGTAACAGAAACTATGAACTACCTGGGGGATAAACAAAAAATAGGCTCTGCAAGAAGAAACTGAAACACTTCAATAAGGACAAAAACATAAATATGAAGACACACATGACGCTTCTAAAAGAGTCCACAATATAGACACTTTCACCCAAGATTGATTTATGACTATAATGTAGCCCAATGAAGTACTTCCTTAGTAACTTCACAAACACTTGTGGTGTTTCCTAGCGGTTCCATTAACAATAAAAATTGTTAAAATTCTATACATTTTTACTTAACCCAGTTAAAGCATCAACATATAATCAATGTTAGAAAATTATTAGTGAGACCTTTCACATTTTTTTTCATACTAACTCTCTGAAATCTGATGTGTATTTTACACTTATAGCACATCTCAATTTGGAATAACCACATTTTAAGTGTTCTACAGCCCTATGTGGCCAGTGGCTACCACATTGTGGACAGCGTAGATCTAGAAGAATAAATACTAAGGCATTTCAGGAAAACAAAACAACCACAAAAAAACCCAGCTGAAGATATAGATGTCAAAATGTACGATCACGCTAGAACTCATTCACTCTATGTACTGTCTTCTCCACGCCAGGCACGAGGGGTCCAGGAAAGCTTGAATTCTCTTGTTACAAACTATGATAAGGGCTAGAAGATCTTTTGTAAAGGGAGCGGGGAGGTGCTACAGACAGAAGGAATGACACGCATAAAGAGACGAGAGCCTTAGCAGGAAGGAAAGAGGCGTTAGAGAATTGTGGTACAGTTAGGGGAAGGAGCAAGGGGAAGGACAAAGGTCTCACGCGGCTGTCAAGGTAATAAGTGAGAGTCAGTCCAGATGGGCCCTACGGGCCATTTCCAATCAGTGAAAAAGGAAGAATTTTTGAAATAGATGCTTCTTGGATAATGTGAAAATATAATAATAAAGTTAGATGTCTTCTTCACCACATATCCCCCCGTAAGAACTTCTAGAGGTCTTACTATGCACAAAAGATACCGAGAAAAAACAGAGATTTAACCACAGAAGAACTTCTATACATCTAAAAAATGGCTTCTGACCAAAAGCAAATGACAAGAGACAAATTATGAAAAATATGACATATATGGTGAAGAAGTAGAAAACTCTTACAAATAAAAGCAAATTTAACAATTGAAAAATGGGTAAAGACTATGAACAGATGCTTCAAAAAAAAAAAGAAATTAAAATCGTCTTGAAACACAGATAAAGTGCTTAACAACATCAATAAACAAATAAAACTTAACACAAGACACAATTCTTTCTCCAGTTGGCAAGATTTAAACCCCCCTGGTAGTGCTATCGGGACTGTGGCTATCTTGTATGCTCCTGGTAGGCAAATGTAACAAAGCCTTGCGATGGGCACTTCTCTTGACTTAGCACTCTCTATCCCAGATGTAGGCACACAAGAATTTATCCATTGGTATATCCAATTACAATAGCAAAACAATGAAAACAATCAAAATGTCCACCTTCTTGGAAATTATTAAAGGATAGCACACACATATACTGAATACTATGTCATTTTTAAACTGATGTTAAGGAAGCATACAAAGTAAGCGCTACAAAATCCAAGGCCCCAAAGGCAAGGATTTTCATCTGTTTTATTAACTAGCATGCAGCTTACCACCTGGCACATAGTAGACACTCAATTAATATTTGCTGAATGAATATTCAATAACATGGCAACAAATCAACTGCAAATGAGCACAAGGGATCTTTATGGGTGATGGAAATGGTCTAAAGGTGGGTTAACATCATAAATTTACTAAAAATCATTGTACATTTAAAATGACCAAATTCTATGATATGTAAGCTACACCTCAGTAAAGCTGTTAAAAAAAAATCAAGTGGGCACCTGGGTGGCTCAGTTGGTTAAGCAACTGCCTTTGGCTCAGGTCACGATTCTGGAGCCCCGGGATCAAGTCCCACATTGAGCTCCCTGATCAGTAGGGAGTCTGCTTCTCCTGCTGACCTCTCTCCTCTCATGCTCTCTCTCTCTCTCAAATAAATAAATAAAATTAAAAAAAAAATCAAGTAACAACAAAAGTAGAATATTTCTAAAATTATGTATGTATAAACCAGATATTAAATATACATAGAAATAATACTGAGAGATATACACAGAATGGTTACATTAATCTAAGTTTAAAAACGTTTTTATTTTCTTCTTCACACTTTCCTGTATTTTCCAAACTTCTAACAGTGAACACACTTATTAGTTGGCATGACAAAAAAAAAAAAACAAATAAAAAATATCTTAAAATCCCTGATGATGATAATCTGACAGACGTTACTGGTGGATTGTAAAATAAGCAAATACTTTGGAGGGCATTTTAGTGATTGTCCATTGAACTTACAAATGCACGTTCCCCGTAACCGAGGAACTTCAGCCCTATGAATTTATTACTTCACTGGACAAAACAACAAAAGATTCAGAACAGACTATATGCCCATGAAGAGGAGCATGGTTAATAACTTATGGGAGATCCATATTTAAGACTATTATACAACCAGGGGCTGTATACGTATGTATATAAGATCTGGGGGTCTCCGTCATTAAGTGTCTGCCTTCGGCTCAGGTCACAATCCCAGCTCATGCCCCACACTGGGCTCCTTGTTTGGCAGGAAGCCTGCTTCTCCCTCTCCCTCAGCTACTCCCCTGCTTGTGTTCTCTCTCTCCTTGTGTCTCTGTCAAGTAAATAAATAAAATCTTAAAAAAAAGAAAAAGAGATTACTATACAACCAGAAATAACAAACAAGGAAGCTCTTTTCATACTGACATGAAAAACTCATCATGGTGTATCACTAAAGGAAAAGCGTGAGATGCCAAACAGTATAGGTATTGTTTGTACAAGGCACCGTGAACACATACACACACACACACTGCTGTGTCAGCATATACACATCATGGTTATGCACAGGGGGACAGGGTAGTTAGAAGCCCTATTAGCTTTCAATGAATCTTTTTAGACACATTTCTAAACTATCTGAACATACTAAAATTCAGTAACATTTAAAAAGAAATTTAGGATACCTCACCCAGTTTTTATTCTACCTTTTAAAAAGATTTTATTTATTTGAGAGAGACAGCATGAAAAGGAGAGGGAGAAGCAGATTCCTCAATGAGCGGGGAGCCCATCGATAGACTTGATCCCAGGACCCTAAGATCATGACCTGAGCTTTGCTTTACCAGCTGAGCCACCCAGGTATCCCCCTTAGCCAGTTTTTAAAAGATAGGAAAAGATCGGGACGCCTGGGTGGCTCAGTTGGTTAAGCAGCTGCCTTCGGCTCAGGTCATGATCCCAGCATCCTGGGATCGAGTCCCCCATCAGGCTCCTTGCTCAGCAGGGAGCCTGCTTCTCCCTCTGCTTCTGCCTGCCATTCTGTCTGCCTGTGCTCGCTCTCCCCCCGCTCTGAAAAAATAAATAAAATCTTAAAAAAAAAAAAAAAGATAGGAAGGGATCATAATCAAACTGTCTGAGGCATGAATTTGGAGTCAGATCTGGGTTCAAATGATACCTGCTTTCCACCTGTCAAACTTGTGTGAGGTACTTCATAAACTTTCCAAGTCTCAGTTTTCTTATCTTGAAAATGGGCATAGAGGAGTCCTTACCTTGTGGCTTGTTATGAGGAATACAAGTCTGCAAAAGTAGGAAGCACAAGGGGCACCTGGGGGATGCAGTCAGTTAAGCATCCAAGTTTTGGTTTCTGGTTGTGAGATCACAGCCCCACCTCAGGCTCAACGGGGATTCTACTTGGGACTCTCTCCCTCTGCCTTTCCCCCTGTGGGCACACACGCACGTACGCACTCCCTCCATCTCTCTCTCTCTCAAGTAAATAAATAAACAAATCTTTAAAAAAAAAAAAAAACAGTAGTAAACACTCAGCATAGTGGCTGTTTGGCCCATAGTCAAGATTAGCTATAACAGATTTTTTTTTAGGGGGCAAAGAGAAATGGCTTTGAAGGTAGACTTGGCTATGAATCCTAGCTCTGCCACTTTCTGATAAAAATAATAACAACGAATATTTAAACAGCCACATGGTCTTGGACAAGTCAGTTAACTTTGATTTCCTACCTAGAGAACGTCTCAGAAGAACTACTGCCCAATGAAACTGCGGTCATGATTAAATGAGGGAAATTCATGCACTGAATGTGTATAAAAGCTGACATATAATAAGCACTTATCTTGTGCTAAATTTAATTAATTTTATATTAATTTTATCAACTCTGTGAAGGAAATACTATGATTGTACTTTGTAGATGAGGAAACTGAGGAAAAGCAGTTCAGACACTGCCAAAGGTCCCAGAGTTAAAAGATGAACTTAGTCTGACTCAGGAGGTTGTGGTCCTAACTACACCTGACTGCCTTCCAGAAACACAGATACTGCCTGGCATGATACAAGGCTGTGTAAATACTGACTCTGGGAAGTAAGGGCCAAAAGGAAGGTGGGCTTAGGCTTTTGAAAGATGCAAAGCCCTGGGCAAAAACCAGCAGAAAAGAGCAAACAATGAAGCATTTCTGAAATAGTCCACAAGCGAAACTAGCTTCCAGGGTGAGACTTCCTCCTCCTCCTCCGTGTGTCTTTTTATCTTCTCAGAAGAAAAGCAGAGAACTACACTTGAAAGAAAATCACTGGAGAGAAAAACCAAAGACCATGATTAACACCTAAGAGAGGGATTCCAGTTTTCTGCAAATGAGAAAGGAAGTGCTTCACTCTCCTCTCCTTTACATTAACACCTCCTTCTGGCCCTGACAATGAGATTCAAAGCCCTCTGCCTAGAGCTGCTGACAAGCAACACTCCAGAGGAGGAGGCTTCTGAAGTCCGCTGCACAGGGCATCTGCAGGAAACTGCAGCCCTCGGCTGGGAACCGAGCTGAAAGGAGCAAAAGGCATAATGAATCGCAAGTTCCACACCCAACGACCTGATGTGTCAGGCCTAGTGGTGGTCCAGGGGTAGAGCAAGTCAGAACCCCTTCAGAGACAATCAAGTCCAAATATGATTCCCGACTCCTCCAGATCGGCGGTTTCCCAACATGGGCTCCTCACTGGTTTCTTGTAGGTCTTAATTCCTCCCCCGTGCAGAGTGTCAGCCCACACCTAACCTAGATCAATGTTTCATTAGTTTTATCTTTAAAATAAAATCTACCTTTAAAATAAAATACATGCACACAAACTTCAAATCCTAGTACAGAAAACAGAAGTGAACAGCAAAGCTCTTCCCCAGTTCCCCTTCCCAAAGATCTGGTCAGGGCTTTTGGCATTCTTAAAGTTACAGCATTAAATTGTTCTATACCCTGTTTGGTTTTTTAAAAAGATTTTATTCATTTATTTGACAGAGAGAAATCACAAGTAGACAGAGAGGCAGGCAGAGAGAGAGGGGGAAGCAGGCTCCCTACTGAGCAGAGAGCCTGATGTGCGATCCCAGGACCCCGAGATCATGACCTAAGCCGAAGGCAGAGGCTCAACCCACTGAGCTACCCAGCTCCCCCGTTTTTTAAAAAAATGTATTTAATACACCTTCAGATCTTCCCACAGCAGCACAAACTCCTCTCCCTCATTATCTTTTCCCATTTCAGAGTACTCCGTGGAAGGCTGTGTCACAATGTACTTAACCAGGCCCCAACTGATACTCTAAACAGGAAAAAAAGGTAAATAGCCACGGTATTTCCTCCAAGCAGAAGATCTCACTAGGATCATGGTTTCCAAAGGCAGCAGCAGCTGCCCTCACCAACAGCACATGAGGTCCCTGTCCCCCCCCCCTCCGTGACTACCAATAACGAGCATTACCCCTTCTCACTTTTGCCAGACTCATCAGTGTGAATGGCATCTCATGGCTCTGAAATGCCTTTATTTAATTATAAGTGAGGCTGATCATCTTTTCTCATGTTTAATGGCAATTTGTCTAAATTTGTCTTCGAACTGTCTGTTCATATCCTTTGTCTATACTTGCATTTTTTATTTAATTGTCAGAGCTCTTTGCAAATTAGGGAAATTAGCCTTTTGTCTTATATGCTGCAAATATGACATTTAATTGCAATCACTAAACGGCATACTGACTGGGAATTTAGATGATTTTTCTACATGTACAGGAAACAGTCATTCAGTTTCAGTCTTCTGCATGCACAAACCAAAGGGGATTCAGAGATGAGGAGAGGAAGGCTCCCAGTCTTGCCGTTTGATACAGGCTTAATGCAGATTCCTCCCAACTCAGAGAGATGAGGGAATGAAAATCATTTTTGATAATGTAGAGAAGTGAATTAAATATTAGTTTTCCATCTACACTAGGTTTGCTGCTGCTTCAGAAGACAATAATGAATTTGATGATTCTTCTCACTAAATACAACAGCATCAGTATTCGTTAGCTCGAAAGATTACTCACAGGTCTGTCACACTATACTAAGCAAGAAGCCATCCTCCACCTGGGTATTTCTACTTTTATTTTCGAATTTAAAAAACAAACACATATGAGCTGGACTTTTTCTTCAATACCATTAAGACTTTTTTCTTTCATTAATACTTACCTTATTTTAACAATACCTTTGCCATTAGTTTGTAAAGACTACACTCTGGATAAGAACATGAAACACGCCTTTAAAAAGCACCCGTGGTAAGGACTCAGCTGCAGGGAGCTGTTGGAAGTTCAGGTTGTCGGCCCAACCTGTTCAGTCTTCTCTGCTCATTCAACCCATGGACACACATACTTCCTGCTCTGCCAGTTTTTATTTTTTTTTTTTTTAAGATTTTACTTATTTCTTTGACACGGAGGGAGAGATCACAAGTAGGCAGAGCAGCACACAGAGAGAGCGAGCGTGGAGGAAGCAGGCTCCCTACCGAGCAGACCGCCTGACCCCAGGACCCTGGGATCATGACCTGAGCTGAAGGCAGAGGCTGAACCCGCTGAGCCACCCAGGCACCCCTCTGCCCGTTTCTTTAGGGGAGAATACTTCCAAAGCTGGGGGTGGCTTTCACCCCACACACAGCCTCTGCCGAGGTCAGCGGATGACACTCTGCTGACCCTGGTCTCAGCGGGTTCTGGGAAGGACCGCCTCTGAGGTGGGCAGCCCTGACACTGGTCCCCCCATCCCCTTCCCTGTGGCCAGCCACCCACCCCCACGCTAGCCTCAGCAATGGTAAAAGGGGACCACTGCCACCTCCCACACCCTCAGCCTTCTCCGGCGCTCGGGAAAGCCCCCCATCAGCATCATCGATAACCAGCACTGACCGAATGCCTGATAGAAGCCAGGCGTGTCGTAAAGGATTTATATGCATGATTTCCCTGAATCCTCATGCCTGCCCTCCAAGGGAGGTACTTTTACCCCTATTTTAGAAATGAGGAAACTGACACTCCCAGAGGCTAACTTTCCCAGGACTGTTGCAAAGTCTGCCCATGCGGACTTCCTACACCGGTAACTCCTGAGCCTTGTCTAAGTTGTCCTCGGGGAACAGCAGGCCAGGCAGAAGTCAGAAGAGCTGAGAAAAAGGCAGGATGAGAAGAAAGCTTGCCCTCAGTTACCTTCCTGCCCTAGCGTGGCAGCCAGGAAAAGGGACAGGGACAAGTGGTAAAACAGCCCCTCGCGCTGCCAAGGGCTCCTACTGCTGTTGTGAGGAGGAAGGGGATGAAGATGGGTGAGTGGGGGCTAGGTTATTAATATCCATCCAGATTACAAATGTGTGTCCCCTGTGACCGAATAATTTCAGCTCTAGGAATTCACTACAGCACAAATCACACAAAGGTGATTTTACCACCTTTATTTATTTATTTATTTATACAGGTTTTATTTATTTGACAGACAGAGATGACAAGTAGGCGGGGGGGGGGGGGGGGGTAGGCCCCCCAATGAGCAGAGAACCCGATGCGGAAGGTAGAGGCTTTAACCCACTGAGCCACCCAGGCGCCCCTACCACCTTTATTTTATTTTTTTTAGATTTCACTTATTTATTTGACAGAGAGAGAATGCGTGTGCTCATGCAAAAGCAGGGGGAGCCATAGGCAGAAGGAAAGGGAGAAGCAGACTCCCCAAGGCACAGGGAGGAGCCCATGCGGGGCTCGACCCCAGGGAGCCCATGCGGGGCTAGAACCAAAGGCAGACACTTAACCCACTGAGCCACTCAGGCACCCTTACCTCCTTTAAATAAACAGCTATCTTCATGCTACCGCCTCAATTAATTAGAAACCACCGGACTGAGGCTCAAGTAACTGGTCTTTTTGGTATTTAAAGGTGGAAATCACAGAGTAGATTCTGCCAAGATACAGGTTCAGCCCAAGTTCAACAGAATTCTGAGCAGCGCTGAGACTGGTGTTCAAAAAGCCAGAGCAGACTATGAGGACCATCCAGGGCTGACCAAGCACCGAGGACAGCAGCAAGGCCAGCACAGGCCAGGGGGAGGTCAGGACCATGACGAGTGGAGAAGGACCAGGTTTGGGAGGAAAACAGACCTATGCTGGGGAGTGAAGCCCACCTCCCAGAGAAGGGAGGACATTTCCACAGCGAGGCACTGTGCGCACAAGCCACAGGGGAGAGCCACACTGGATGGCCTGTGTCCAGGTCGGCCCGGGATGCTCCTCCCACAGACCTGAAGTCGGGGCAGGGGTCCGAAAGATAAACACGCATGCGTGCTCTGGGAAGAAAACTAAGATCCGATGCGAGACCACATGGTAAGGGGGTTTCGTAAAGCTGCTTGCAACCTCGGCAAGACCCCACCCAAAAAGCTGCTGAACATCTCACCACGCCCGTGTGTCACAAGACCCTGTTCTGAAATCCAGCTCGGGAATCTTACCCCTAATGTGGGTTCCAAAGTTCACTAAGAACAAATGCATTTTACCGAAGGAGCTTTAGAATAAAAAAGCTACTCTGCAAAGATGGCGAAGCCACAGTCTAGCAGACAGGACTGATCCTGATGTGGGCAAACAGGTGTATCAGGTATGGATACTCTGTTCTTTCGCCCTGCTCCTCCCACTGATTTTGAGCAAAAAATTGAACGGGCAATGACTTCCCTCCCACATAACAACAGTAGGAAAGGAAAGAAAACATGGTTAAGGAAAGGAAAGGAAAGAAAGAAAAGAAAGGAAATCTTTCAAAGGAAAGAAAACATGGTTAAGGGAAGCAACAGGAGTTTTCAAAGGTGTTGCCTGTTTATCAATTTCTTAGCACCAGGAAATGGAAAGAGAATCCTATTACTTTCCATTTAATGCTGGTATGTTCTTATGACAATATTTTTTAAGACTTGATTATCATCAAAAATTAACTGAAAAAAAGCATGGATGAATTTATTTATAATAATGACATAAAAGTCTTTCTGAGCATGACAGAAATCCCTGTCCCAGAAGCCACATAGGCAAAGACCAATACATCTGACAAAAAGGACAAAGAAACATCGTCTGCAAAACACGAGAAGTGAATGACATATTGAGGAAAAATACATGCGTATTTGACAATGGGCTACTTTCCAAATTCTTTAACTTATATCATAAATCAATGAGATCGGGATGACACAGAAAATCCTATGGAAGAAGGTGCAAAGGAATTAACAAAAAGAAAAGGCAAATAACCAAAAACACATGAAAAGATGTTTAGTTTTCTTCATGACTACACACGTGAATTAGAGAAAGAGAAAATGAGATACCTGTTGTGACCCATCACATCTGTACACATTTAAAAAGAATTGGCAAGGGCGCCTGGGTGGCTCAATGGGTTAAGCCGCTGCCTTCGGCTCAGGTCATGATCTCAGGGTCCTGGGATCGAGCCCCGCATCTGGCTCTCTGCTCAGCGGGGAGCCTGCTTCCTCCTCTCTCTCTCTCTGCCTGCCTCTCTGCCTACTTGTGATCTCTCTCTGTCAAATAAATAAATAAAATCTTAAAAAAAATAAAAATAAAAAGAATTGGCAAGAGTAATCCTGAGGGATAGCCTGGTCAGCTCCATCAAAATGCAGAAGGCATTCACCATTTGGTCCACCACTAACCGCTAAGAAGTGATCCCACAAATATACAGTCCTTAAAAAAGTATGTTAGGATCTATGTAACAAGGATGCTCACTAAGCATTTTTATTTGCTGTATCCAAAAAAAAAAAAAAAAAAAAGAGAGAGAGAGAAGGAGAACTTCAAAATCTATCAAGAGGAGACTGGCTCAAAATGACAACAATAAAAATCAATAATGAGACACTACACAGCCCTTAAAAAGGATAGACAGATCAGTATGGTTCAATATACAAAGAATTCCATTACTTGGCCCAAACTTGCAGGATAAGGAACAATTATGTATGCATATGTGGGATTCTTTTCAAGTACTTTTCTTTTCTTTTCTTTTTTTTTTTTTTTTAAAGATTTTTATTTATTTATTTGAGAGAGAAAGAATGAGAAGGGGAGGGTCAGAGGGAGAAGCAGGCTCCCTGCTGAGCAGAGAGCCTGATGTGGGACTCGATCCTAGGATTCCAGGATCATGACCTGAGCCAATGGAAGTCTCTTAATCAACTTGAGCCACCCACACACCCCTCATATACTTTTCTTAAAAGAACAGCTGTATCCACTCTAGAAAGAATCACATGAAACTATTGATGACAGTGACTTTGGGAATGAGGACTAAGGACTGGGGAGAGGGAAAGGAAACAGGCTTCATTTTATACTTTGAATCTTTTATCACATAGCTGTATTATTCTCACCAAAAGTTTTTTTTAAGACATGTGTAAGATTCTACCTAAAAATATATAATTTTGTAAACCAAAGAATCTAGAGAAAGCAGCAAGCGGATAATTAGCGTATCAAGCAGACAATTATAGAGGCAGAAACAAAAAACTATGAGGACTAATGACAAGACTGATTACTTCTGACCAAAAAGATTTTTTAAAAAATCAAAATAGAACAAAGGAAAGCTCCCTGGTGTTAGTAATATGTGAACAGGGCTTTGTTTTCAAATGGAACAGAAACAACAGCTCAAACAGAAGGGATGGCAGGATCAGGGCATAAAGGAGTGAAACGTGTGGGTCTGAAGTAGAGGCTCGGGCCCAGGTTCCAGGGGTGACAGGGCGAAGAGGAAAATGACCATTGGGACGTGGAGGGCCTTAAATACGAGATTAGAAAATCTAAGCTCAATTCTGGCAGCTGCCAACTTGAACTTGAGTCCAAAGAAGGACTCAACAGGACTTGAGAGTGCAGGGCGCTGTCCATTCTGGGAGGCAAGCAAGTTCAGCCCCCAACAAGAGGAGTCCGGACTGCCCACTGGGCATCGGTGTAGAGCTGTCTGACAGGCAGCGGGAAGGGGGCAAGGGGTGGGTGGGAGGCTGATTTGGGAGTAACCAAAAATTGTACTAAGGACTGACATGGTAAGACGAGAGAGGTAACAGTAAAAAGTTTAGCTAAGAGCAGAAAAGTTTTGCTGTTTGCTCCTAAGAGAGTTACTCGAACATCACAAGAACACCTACACTTAGCCCTCTCCTCAACACATTTCATTAATAAATTTCTGCACTGGGCCTTCTTTTAAAGCTGTAAGGAAACTTAACAATGAAAACGAGGACGTAGACTAGTGATATCTTCCCGCGCTGCTAACCCGTTCTGCAGAGAGCCTGAAGATGAGAGAGGGGACACTGAAATGCCATCTGGGCAACCACCCACATGGGCCTTGCAATCCCCTCTACAACGTTCTTGGGGAAAGCCCTGGAAGTGTTTCCTCGTAATGACAAGTGGAACAAAAGCACAAGCATAAAATCCAAGCAACTGGCAACGTGCTGCTGGGCACACACCCTTGGCCGTGAGCTGAGGGCAGGGACCATGCGCCCAGAGCCCAGCACCCTGCCTGGTAGAGAGAGAGGGGCTCTCAGCACATGTCACCTGACTCAACCTGAACCAAGCTGGTGGCTCAAAATCCCCAGATGCCACCATCACTATACCCTCAGCTCTCAATTCCTCCTGCTGAAGACCCAAGACCACCCCTTCCAGAGGGCAAAATCGAGCAAGGTGGCTCATTCCCATCCAGCCCAGAAACACTCTAATTTGCACCGCTTCTTTTAAAAATACCCAGTGACACTTCTATGAAAAGAAAGCAAGGTTACAAAATCAGGGAGTTGTTTGGGGCACCAGGAGGTACCCATTATTCCCAATCAAGATGCTCACGATTCCAAAACGCAGGTCTGCACCCGCCCGATTCAGTCACTTGCGGACACCAGAGCCACAACTCACTCTCGGCTTCCTCTCTCAGGCACTGAAGACCTAAGATCTCTCATTTCCATTCCATACAAAAAGTCATGAAAAAGACCACAGATGGAAGCACGAGGGACAGCAGGCATGGTAACAGCAGTAACAACTATATAAAAATAACTTTTCTAGGTATTTCTGCCTGGGTCTAGATCAAAACTAAACTTGAGCTGTCATGAATTACAATCTAATCCTTTAGAAAGCAGCAGTCGAATAACACCAGGGCTGCATAAAACATTCTGGTGCTGCTGAAACCCAATGCACGAAAAAAATAAATAAAATGGCATTCCGTGATGGATATTCATGAAGCACTCATCCTAATTTAAAAGAAAACAAGTCTAGAGTTCTTACTGCATTAATTCATGTGAGCCTGAAAGAACATTTTTATCCAAACTGTTAAGATTTCCTACCAAGGCGTTAACATTCTCCAAGTCTGCTCAGTTACACTAATTCTGAGAGTACGATTTGGTTTGACAGTGGGGTTTGTCTTTCAGTCAATGCAGAACATCAGAAGCTTCTCCTGAGCTGTCCTGGTGGGGAAGGGATGGCCTCTTTAACCTCACCTGCCACGTAAGGGACTAACAGTTATACCCCTACTGTGTACCATACGCTAAATAAGCTCTTTACCTATTCACCGAACCTTCATGACAACACTGACACAGACCATGCAACTATCCCCATTCTGCAGATGAGGAGGCAAACTCAGGTGAGACACGAAGAACCTTTCTCAAGGTTACTACTGACTGTCAGAGCCAGGAGGTGAACCTGGATTTGTCAGTACCCGAAATGGGAATTCTTATCTCTGATAAGCACGCTGGTGAGATGCAGTTTTTTTACTGGTGCTGGACTCTTGGTGATCAACTTTGAGTGGAAAGAAAACTCTCATTCAAGGAGGAATCATTACATCAACACAATGATAAGGAAGGGTTTACACTGTGTTGTACTTTGAGTAGTTGGCAGCCATTTCTTGGCGTGATGTCCATTCTGTCCAAAAACCTCTCCTGACCTCTGTCTATGAAGTGGGCAAGTAGATGCTTCAGGAATTCATCCCCTCGGAGAAAGGTACGTTTCAGGTAAAGGAATGAGTAAGCATTAAGCCAAACTCAAAAACTGTCAAGAAGTGGCATCTCACCTGCTGACGGCTGGCATTTCCAGAAACACTGGTCCTGGGAAACACAAGTCCCACCTCTTAGGACAGAAGGATTAGAAAAGCTCACCTTGAATCGCTTTCTTCCGTGAGGTTTTTCATGCCATCAATATCAACCAGAAAATAACCATTAGATATTAAACTGCATTCAGTTGATGACCTTCACTAAGCTAAATTCAGCAGTCAGCTATAAAACATTAAATGGACACAATTAAGAGATCTGAAAAACATGAAGCAGAATTTCAACTACAGTAACATGAAAATGAATTTCCCATTCTAGATTCTAGATTCAGGATACTGAAATTTTCAACAAGTGCTTCAACTGAAAGGATCCAGAGACATGCAGAAATCAGCAACTCACTTCTCCACCTTGATAAATTTACACCCGATGAGGACGAAAATGTGTTGAGCAGTTAACAGGAGCTGCAAAGTCTGCTACCTCCTTCATCTATATATTTTTCATTTTAAAACTCAGATCAATCCTATGAGATGGTTTTATTATCCCCACACTATAGATGAGAAGACAGGCTCAGAGACATTATACAAACTGCCCAAGTTTACAAAGGTAATAAGGAGCCTTGCTGGGATTCAAACCCAGGCCCGATTCCAAAGCGGAGGTTCTTTCCCCACGGTCTCCAACAGAAGAATTACATGACTTTTTTCTTTCCCATAATCAAAAGTAAACTTTCTAATCTTTCAAAGATTCCTTTTACGCTCTGTGTACTCTAAGAATGAAAGTGGAAAACATCCACTTTGAATGGCAGCATTAGACATTAAGTGACATATTACAGAGAAAGCTGACAACTAATAACAGAGTCCCCTTTAGAAAAGGAGGAGAATCAAAAAATTTTTTTCAAAGTTGTTTACCAACAAGAATCAGGAAGTATTTGAGTATCTCCTAGAACAGTCCGGCTATTAGACACCAGCAGGGCTCCACAAGAAACGTTAAAACACACTGCCCTCAAAAAAACTCCCACTCCAGTTGGGACAAGAACAAGTTCAATACCCAAGGAACAAATGCTGAATCCCGAGCTTTAGACTGTGAGTGCCACAAAGGCATGGGGGTAGGGCAGCCAGGGAACACCCTTTGGAGGAAGTGTATCTTCAGCAGGGGCTTGAAGGAAGTGAAATGGAGAATTTACACAGAGAAGAGAAAGGAGGCCAGCACTTCAGAAGGGGGAACAACGGGGAACAACAAAGCCCTGAGGCAGTCATAAACGCTCTTCTGCAGAGGACAGACAGGAGAAGGAGAAACAGGTTCGGATAGGCGGGGAGGGGCCAAACCAAGCAGAGTCTTGAAAAGACAGGGTGGGCAACGGTTGGACACAACGGGGCAGACGAGACGACACTACTCGGTGCCCTACTCGGTGCAGTTTAATATGGCCTCTTAGCTGATCTCTTGGCCCCAAGCCTCTCCTTTCCCCTTCTGCAAATTATGACAAACCACCCTTAGTCTCCTGCCGCTCACCACTGCCTTTAGAATAGCTTCAACTTTGACCCAGTGTTCAAGTTCTTTTAGGAACAAGCCGCAGCCAATCTTTCCTCCTATTCCCTTTCCTATATGAACACTTCTCTACAAGGTGGCTGGTTTATTCACCAACTCCGCTGGATCACTGGGCCTGACTCCTCTTTTCCTATCTGAATCCTACTCATCCTTTAACAGCCAGCTCAAATCCTGCCTCCTCGCTAAGCCTCCCCTGACCATTCAGCCTCCAATGACCTCCATCTCTCCTTCTTAATTCTATAGCACACAGCCCTGTCTAATCAATCAATTACCTTTTCACAGGTAAAGCCTCAGCAGCCAGTGTAAAGCTGCTTGGAGGCGGTGTGTCTTCCAATACTTTACCCCACCACATGGAACAGCATCTTGACATTTAATAATCAAGCAAGCACTCAACTCTTTTTTTGACTTCCTATATTAAGTTTGGCATTAGCATAAAGGAAGGAGGGGGGAGGCGGGGGACTTCTGAAGTCACAGACCAACTAAGAAGCTGTTGCAATAATCCAGATGTGAAGCAAAAAGGGCCTGGACTAAGGAACAAAGAGAAAATGGGCAAATATAAACAACAAAAAAATCTGCAGGCAAAAACTCCGCGGGATGGGACTGACTACTACTAGGGACAAAAGCAAGGGATGAATTATGATTAAGGTAAGGTTTAGAAACTCTTCTGGGAATCATTTTAAAGCCTGTCTGAAACCAAGTCTATTAAGTGGCTAAAAAGTCCACATTTGTAAAAAGTCTTCAGTGAAACTGCCCAAGATCTTGAACCAGGGACAGCCCTTCCAATTTCAGAGACATACAGACTGGCAGACCCACAGGGTCTTTAGAGAGCGAATCTAAAACCCTCACTGATCAGATAGGGAAACTGAGGCCCATCGTGGAAGAGGCTTGCTGAAAGCTTCAAGACAACTCCCCGACTACTGCCGCCCTAAAGCACAGCCGCCCAGCCTAGAAAGGCAGTGTTCACACCCCGAGGCTAACCCCAGCTCGGCCCTTCGTAATGGCAGGACCGACTGAGGGCGAGAGTGACCATGGAGACGTCCAGGGCCAAGCAGGACGCGCTACCGCCTGTTTACCTGGAGAAAGGCGGCGGCGTGGGGCAGGGGGTCTGTTGCAGCCACCAGTAGGGCCGACCCCGCGGCCCCGCCAGGCTCTCCAGGGCACTCAAGCATCCGGCCCTCCCGTACAAAAGGGGTGCGCCCCTGGGGGTGAGGGGCCCGGAAGCATGGCAGCCCGAGACGCCCGAGGCGGAGGCTGGGGAGCCCGGGGCAGCTGGCCGAGCGCGACCCTCGGCCCCGCCGGCGGCGCCCGGACGCCGGGGCCGAGCACTGTTGGCCCCTCCGGGGCGAGCGCCTGGCCAGAGCAGGTGCCCGGGCCTCCCGACCCCGCCCGGCCTCGGCTCCAGCCTGCGCCGCCCGCCCACCCGTCGGCCCGCCGGACTGACCAGGCGCGGAGGCGCCCGCCCCGCCGCGCCCAGAGGGAGCCGGACAGCGGTCGAGGGCTGTCCCCCGCCCCGCCCGGTCTGTCCGCTCCTCGCCCACCGCCCGCCGCCCCCGGCCGGCGCGCCTCACCTGCCGAGAGCGCCGCGCTCACATCGCCCGCCCGCGGCGCCCCCTCCGCCGCCGCCGGCGCCAGGCCCGTCCCCGCCGCTCCGGCTGCCGCCCCAGCCCGCGCCCCCCGCCCCCGGAAGCGCTTCCCGGCCCCGCCCCCTCGGCGCCAGCGCTTCCGGGCAGGCGCGAACGGGGGCGGTGGCGCTGCGGGACGAGCCTCTCGCCGGGCGTCCGGGGCTCAGATCCCGCCTCGGCAGCGTCCAGGAGCCTCGCGGCGGACGCGTGGGCGAGCGGCGGCCTTGGTCCAGACTCCGGGAGGGAGCGGTGGCGGGTTCGCGCCCCACGGCCTCCCGCCCGCGGTCTCCTCGGCGCCCCCTGGTGGCGGGAAGGGGGCGCCGCAGCGGGTCGCGCCCCGGGTCTCCCGGACAGGACCGGGTAGGCCAGGACCCTGGACCCCGCCACCCCCGGGGGGCCTGCGACCATCCTTGGCCCAGCTGTCTCCTTCCGAGACCGGAGACCCCGTAGCCTTTCGGGCGCCTACCCCTCACCCGAGCCGCGCCGGGCGGGACAGCTGAAGGCAGTAAGGTGCAGTGGTTATGAGCATGGGTCTGGGGACCTGCCATATCGGGTCCTTGGGAAGATTACCTCCCCTCTGAAGCGGGAGATAAAAATTCTGGACTTGTGGTTGTAAAACTCCTGTCGCAGAGCAGGCCTCAAAAAATGTGCATTTCCAAATACTTGGAGACACCCCAATGTTGACAGTCGGCTGTGAGTGCGAGCTTGGCCAGCATTTTCCTCTCCGCTTAGGCGAATTTAACTCCTTTCGAAGAGGTTTACCCCCTTTGCATTTTGGTGGATTCCTCTGTAGTAGTGGCAGAGGTTCATTTTCCCTTTTCTGACTTTGTAACAAAAATAAACCCGGAATCAAGATACCAGCTCTTCTTCAAGACACAAAGCTGATTCTTCCTGATGCTACTTCATTCTTTGCAAGCAGGAACTCTTTCTCTGGGATCTATCAAATAGTCATCTTCCAATAACAGCTGCCCTTTGTTAAACAGTCTGTGCAGGGCGCTGTGCAGACACTAGAGACATGACTCCGTTTAATACGCACCCCCCCCACCCCGGGGTGACCATCAATTATCTCCATTTTATCCAGATGGGAACTGAGGCTCAGAGAGGTTAAGTGACCTATCTAAAGTCACACAGCTAAATGGCAGACTTGGGATAAGCTCCCTATCTCTCTGACTCCAGACAGGAACTTCTTAGGGCAACAGAATATTCCAAACACAGAATTTTAGGTAACCAGTTTCTAACTGCAGGTACCTGGGCAGACAGTGTCACTCTCTAATTACTATTCCTCTTGAGCTATTTCCTTGAGATCTGTCCCCAAGAGTGAGATCAGTGAACCCAAGGGCACAGGAATGCATCTTCTTGTCACGCCAGATTTCCTCAGGACCACTGGGCTGACTCATAAGCGCACACGAGTGAGTTCCTGTTTCCCTTCAGAGCAGCTGTGGGCCTCATCATTTTAACTGATTGTTACTAAATTTGTTGGTAAGAGTTGGGGTCTTCTTGGCTGTTATTACAGTTTTGCGTGTCTTTAAGGACTATAAAGACTAACATGTTCCTCGGTGTTTCACCTTTTTGTCATGTGTCTCAAAGTTACTGGCCATCTGTCCATTGGACACTGGGTATTTCCGTCACAGATGTATTTTTATTCCCCCACCTACTTGGGCCACTGAACTCATGTATTTTTCCAGTCCCTTACTGTTATATTTGTCATTTGGCTGATCATGGGTCATAATCTTTACTAATTTATTTTAGTTAGAAAATCGTCACTTTTCCACAATTGTTTTCCCATAATCTTGGTATAATTTTCAAAATGATTTTCTAGCCCATTTGAAATCAAAAAGAGGCTAGAGGGTGATGTATGGGCCTAATTTTTTAATTCATTCCACCGTTACCAGCCTTGTCAGCAGTGTTTATGAAATGATCAAAGGCACATCTCATCAAAGTCTGGGCTTAACCTTCAATCCAGTCAAGGACTGGTTTTGCCATTCGAGGGGGTCAGCATTTGTGACAGTGACAGCTGGTTTTGGCTAGTATCTGTATTCCTCTGCTCGTCTGACGCACGTGGCTAAAACACCTCCCAGGCTGCCCTCCCTGTCACGTGTCAGCAGAGATAGTGTGTGAAGTGCTTGTAAGTGAATTCCATTCCCTCTCTTTCTCCCTCTCCTTTCCTAGGACAGATACCACTGAATCTCTAGTTCTCACCTATTTCAGATTCCTGAGCACTGATTGCCAGGTTATCTGATCCCAGCCTCTCCCTCTTCTGGTTGCCACAAGGAGACCCTTTCCGCCAGAAGTCGGGCTATGCTATGTGGCTCTGGCCCACGTAAAAATCCCCAGAGGGGCGTCTGGGTGGCTCTGTGGGTTAAAGCCTCTGCCTTCGGCTCAGGTCCTGATCCCGGGGTCCTGGGATCGAGCTCCGTATGGGCTCTCTGCTCGGCGGGGGGCCTGCTTCCTCCTCTCTCTCTGCCTTTCTCTCTGCCTACTTGTGATCTCTGTCAAATAAATAAATAAAATCTTAAAAAAAAAAAAAATTCCCAGAGTTTGGGGGTGCCTGCCTGGCTCAGTCAGTGGAGCTTCCAACTTTTGATTTTTGGGCTGTGAGTTTGAGCCCCGTGCTGGGTGTAGAGATTACTTAAAAATAAAATCTTTAAAAACAAAATTAATAAATACAACATAAAATCCCCAGAGTTTGGCAAAATCTGTCTGTGTTGGCACCTGTTCGAGTCCTCACAGGACACACAAGAGTCTGAGTATCCCTCAAACAAAAAAGTTGTATGAACTGTTAGGGGTTTCCTCATTTTCGCTCCCCTCACCAGGCATGGGTATGCCTCTTCCACCTGCCTCACTATCTAAGTAGTTCTCAGCCAGCAGGGGGCGTCTGTCTCTCCAAATAGTTCCAAGATGCCCACTGACTTCTGGAACACCCCAGAGGGTCAGGGTTCCTCCCACCTGGCCACCTCTGCAGGGTAGTGTCAGTTTCCACGGGGCCAGGAAGAGCCCTGCTCCTTGGAGACCCCTCTCGTTCCCCCTGCCTGTGTGGGCCAGGCAGGGGCCAGGTAGTTGGTTCACGCCTCCGAGCCTCTCGTCTTCATCTCTTCGTTGGTGGTTGGACCATGGGATGTGAATCATAGTCGCCCTTCCCACTGCCAAGACTGGGCAGCAGAGTGCTGTGGCTAAGCAGGGAGGCAGATCCGGGTCTCTGTTCCCCCTCAGCCACAGAGCACCATGATCTGATCCAGGGCAAGGCACTCACCCCACTGAGCGCTGGCCTCTGCTGCATCTGCGTGCAGGGTAATGGTACCTACCTCCACGGGTAAATAAGAGAATGAATGATACAGTGTTTTCAGCATGGCACGCCCAAGAATTATTCTCGGTCAGCAAGAAAGCAAGGGAGAAAGTCTGGCTGGGAGAGTCCTTGCCCATTTCCATGAGACTTTTCTCACTTCCTGGAGAGATGATTGCTGTCTCCTCTCCTCCTGTCTCACCAGATGGGCCTGCCTTCCTGTGGACCTGAGCCCTGCTGACACCCACTGGGCACAGGTGCTGCCGCTGGAGTCCTTCCTTGCTGTCCTTTTCTTCCTGCTCTCACGGTTTCCTGCTGAGTCTCCAACCCTGCCCCTTTAATCGCCTCTGCTGGCACTCTGTACTTCTCCTTTGTAGTAACCACAATGGTAATTAATTAATGACCTGTACAATTATGAGTTTAATATCTGTTTCTCCCACCACTAGCCAATAAACCCCACGATGGTGAGACCTTGTCTGACTTCTTTCCTGCTGTTTCTTCAGTTCTTGGTACTCCGTAAGTATCTGTTGCATTAATAGGTAATGATTGATTATCTGTTTTTGTTTCTAAGTCTGTGTTCCTTGAGGCCAGGGGCTATTTCACTGATCCATTTCCTCTGCATCCTGCGGAGAACCTGGTGCTGAATGAGCAGTAACAAAATATTTGCTGAGACAAACAATGAACGAATGAATGAATGAAGAGTGAACCCCCCCATTCTCCTCCCCTTTGGCCTGCAACACACCTTACAACCAATTCTCCCCATCTGTGTAAACAGTCCTGACCAGCGCCTTGTTTGCAGCTCCCCTGGACCCATGAGGAGCACAGGTGAGAAAGACCTTCCACATTTGTAGGGAATTCTCATTTGAAAAATAAAGTTTTTGGGAAATCTGCTTGGGTCCTCTCTGCCCTGCTTCCTGCGGGGGACACACCTATATGGTCTGAAGAGAGGGTACTCAAGAGAGGGTAATAAACACATACAGGACCACCTTTGGCCCAGAGCTTTGCCTCCCACTTACCACCAAAGCCATTAACTGCCAAATTTCGTACCCACATTCATATATACTGTGGTGGGCAGTGTTGGGAGTCTGGTTAAGAAATGGGGGAGTCTTTTTTGTTAAGTAAGTTCTAGAGCCACGGTGGGGCTTGAACTCGTGACCTGAGCTCAGGAGTCACGTGCTCTCCTGACTGAGCCAGCCAAGCACCCCAAGAATGGGGGAGTCTTTTATAGAGTCGCTTTGGGTGAATCGCTTAATCTTTTTGACTTTTTGCTTTTTCTCACTTCTCTGAAAATGGTGCCTGCTATTACTGAATTTCCTCTTTTAATCAAGGATGCGTTCTCGTTCACGTTTAGACATTCTTGGAATCAGGAGACATTTTACGGTCAATGAGTGTATTTAATGGGGTTGCGTTGTTTTGTTTTCGTCCCAAACACAGATCAATAAATCCAGAGTATATCTCAGAATCAGTGGCATTCTGGAGAGCTATGTCTCTCAAGACACAGCCCTGATGTAACTCACAGGCACATGTCTGACTGAAGTCAGTAAAGTGGAGACACCTGATCTAGCCCGGTTTAAAAGGTGACTTTGTGCTCTTGGTGTTATAAACCAGGCACAAACCCGCTGGGCACGCCTTGGATTTCAGTGAACGGAGCAAAGCACACGTGAGCGTTCACGCTGCCACCTGTGTTTCATGTAAAGCCGACATCCTGCCCATCAAACACGAGACTAGAGACATTGCTCGCCGTCACTCAGAAGTCAGAGGGCTTTGCGGGATGACTTTGATGACCAAGACTCTTTAAAAAGATACCTGGGGAGGCGGAACCTTTCCTGCCTAAGTAAATTTCCCTAGAGCAAATAGTTCCATTGACCTTAGACATGACTTCAGGGCTTTCCTGAGTCGAGAGCTATTTAAAAATAAAAGTCCTGGCATCTGATTGTTTGAAGGCCTCACTAACGATTTCAAATATGAGGATCTGGAGAGGGGCTGTGTCTTTCATCTCTCCCTCTCTTTGTCCTTCTGCTAGTCCTTTAGTCCTTTCCTCCTTACAATAGAATCAGAATGAAGGAGAGCCCTTTGGGAACAGAGTCCCCAGACTGTGGGTCAGTGGGATGGTCCCAGGCATTATGGAGGGAGGACAGTCCATCTTTCTTTTTCTTTTAATCAGCTTTAATGAGGAATGAGGAGGATTGGCCAATGTAGACATTCGTTAACTGCCAGTCCGACCTTTGCTTTTTTGGCTTTGGCTGAGCGTGAGCAAACGGTGTTCAGCATCTGGTTTTTGATCCCGTCTCCTAGAGCCCCCGTGAATCCTGGCCTTGCTTGTCCAACTGCAGAAATCAGTGGCTGAGGGAGTCCCAACAGGGGAGGTGAGATCACCATGCCCGAAGCAGAGCAGCTGGACAGTCAAGGCATACAATGCCTGCGAGACCCTGGCATGATATCACTGTAACATATTTATTCATTCAACACATATTTATTGAGCGCTGAGTGCCAAACATGGCTCTAGGTGCTGGCGGTGTAGCCGTGGACGGGGGAAGAAATCCCCACCTCTCAGGAATGGCCAGGGAGAGAGGGGCATAAACTAACGAAATGT
Source organism: Mustela nigripes (assembly GCF_022355385.1). Classification (NCBI taxonomy): domain Eukaryota; kingdom Metazoa; phylum Chordata; class Mammalia; order Carnivora; family Mustelidae; genus Mustela; species Mustela nigripes. Next base: position 8,270,987 of record NC_081565.1, read on the forward strand.
ATGACGTGTTGGATGGGGAGAAGGGCGATGGAAGAAACACACAGGGAAGGGAAAAGGGGAGAAGACCATACATCACTCCGTGAGAGAGTCTGGTACTAGTTTGAAGTTCTCAACCTGTATGTCAAACAAGAGGATTCTCCCCACTCCAGGGTGAGCAGGGGCCCACGGCACCATCACCTGCCTTCCTGAACTTGATCTTCTTCCTCCCTGCTGACACTGACCTGGGGGCTTGCCCGAACCCTGTGCACCTGCCCTGCTCGGATCAGTCCTCTTCCGCTGGGCCCCTCCAGGATCACCAGCTCCTATGCACCCTCTGTCCCCCCGTCTCAGCTCTGTCCATCCCTGTCCATCCCCCAAACTGGACTGACTTTGTCTTCACAATCAGTGCTTCTTTCATCATGTTTCCAAAATTGGCCCCATGGTAAAAACCCAAAACCAAACCAACAAACAAAAAAGCCCCCCAAAACAAAAAAACTCCATAAGCCCTGGGCAAGGATAATCAGACTCTACGAACCTCGGTTTTCTCATGGTGATAGTACCTGCTCCGGATGGTGAGGAGAACCCCATGAAATGAGGAAAAGTGGTTCTCAGAGCCTCATCCTTGGGTGCTGAGTACAGTAGGAGCTGTAACGTAGGAGGGACTGAACCAAGGGCAGCAATGCAAGGGGGAAGCCAGCACGGAGAAGCATCCTGGCTTTGTCTCCCCCACACCTCCTCCTCGTCTCCCCTCCCTTCCCCCCACTGGACACTGTCATTCTTGGCTCCCCTTTCATCAGGTAGCTTAGCTCCTTGGAATCTTTGCCTCTGGCCACTTAAAGAGAAAAACTCTTCAACTCATCTGCTCCCTCCCTCCCTCCCACTCTCATGCCCCCCAGAACTGTCTCTGTTCAAAGGGGATGATGCCTTTCTTGTCAGTCAAAACTCCAGAAGTTGGTGCTATCCTGGCCCGCTCTTTCTTTCTTTCTTTTAAAAAGATTTTATTTACTTATTTGACAGGGATCAGAAGTAGGCAGAGAGAGAGGAAGCAGGCTCCCCGCTGAGCAGAGAACCCAATGCGGAGCTCGATCCCGGGACCCTGGGACCATGACCTGAGCTGAAGGCAGAGGCTTTAACCCACTGAGCCACCCAGGCGCCCCCCTTTCTTTATTTCTGATGGCCTGGTTTGTAAGAAGTCTTTCTTTCTCCTCTCTGAAAATAAGTAGCCTTTCAGAACACCCAGCAACCTTGGCGTTCATAGCCGGACTAGTCAGTGGGTTAAATTTGTCCAGGGTACTCCCTTACCCACAGAGATTCTCAACATTTCTGCCATGATCCTTCTTCTGGCTGGAACCAAGGCACCTGTGCTGTTTCCCAATGTGGAAGCTGGCCTTAGCTGACAATTTATACCGCAACACTTTCTATTTTTTTTTTTTTAACCTGTTCTCGGTACTCACACGACACTCAAATAAGTGAGTAACCTCTGCCCATTCTCTTCTTCCTTTAAGCTTCTCGTTTTTTCCCCTTGGAATCCCAGAGTTTCGACAAAGTTGGGACGCGCTCCTCTGCTTTGGATTCTTAGGCAGGCCTTGGAGGCCTGATGTCTTGTTAGGTAGGGGTGGCTCCACTTCTGGTCAAGCAATAAATTAAGGACACAGTGCCTATGGTTAAAACTCACTGAACAGGGGGAAGAGGGCAGCTCTCTGAACTTGTCTCCTCCCCTCTATAAGGGAGAGAATGAGTGTTCTGGCCCCAAAGGCTTGTTGGCAGCAGTACAATGAGATCACGATCATGACGCTCGTACAAAGTGCCCTGTGTGTGATAAACACCCAAAACCCAGTAGCTCATGTGTCCATATTGAGGTTTGTTGGGATGCGTCTTATTTTCCTGCTGAGGCTTCTCGACTCCATCTGGCTACCTGGTTGCTGTCGCACTGAGCCCCAAACATCCACTGGCTCCTCTGCTGGGCATAAGCAGGTTCACGACAGAGACTTGTCTTGCTCTCTTGCGATTCTTAGAAGTCCCCAGCATTTCCTGTTGTCGGGGGCTTCCTGTGACTCAAGTGCAGGAACCTTGTCTTGTTTCTCACTGTAGTTCCCGCACCTAGCACCAAGCTGGGCCCGAGGCAAGTGCTCAATAAATGTTTTAAAACAAGGAACCAAGTTAGGACAAAAAGAGGTTGGGCTTCAGCTGGCTCCCGCTAGGGTGAGATGGCTCCGAACCAGAAAGCACAGATTCTCAGAGCCCTCCTGAGTGGGCAGCAGTCCAGCCACCCTGCCTGGAGGCAGACCGCCCCCTGCTATGCGGGCCCTCCAGAGTCCTCATTCTAGCCTCCTCTTGGAACAGCTGCTCACCCTGCCTTTCTGCAGAAAGCTGAAAAACAGGCAATTTACCTCTGAGAAGTGATAAGTAGCCATACCCCAGGTGCTAAGAGTGGTGGGTAGCTGGTGCCACTCCCTCTCCCCTTTGAAAGGAGTGTCCCTGGTCCCCTACAACAACCAATGATGTGTTCTAGAAACCCATCCACGGGACAGCCAACCACTTCAATAAATTGCGTGGAGCTCTTCTTTAAGTTTTGCTACTGCCTCAACCTCTAGGTCCCTCTCCCGGTTTAGAAGAAAGGCCCTCTTGAATTCTCAGCCACACTCCAAAGCCAGCCTAAAGTGGGAGACCCAGAAACTCAGGAGGAAGAGTTGGAGGTAAAAGGGCAAGTAGGGCCCCTTCTTTGCCCAACGGAGTTCAAGCCATATTGTTGACCCAGGAATCTCTCCAAATACCCATCATCTCCCTTGTCTGTGTCACATTCCTCTAGCTGGGAATGCGGTTTCTAGCAGATGAAGGTTATGTGTGACATACACATAGCTGAAACAGTCTGCTGCAGACTATGGGACTCTGATGGAGTCTGAGCTGCAATTTTCAGAGCAAATGAATGGAGTATGGAGAACTATAATCACACACAACCACATTGACAAAGCTCAGAAACACAACACCGGGCTAAAGAAACCACTAGCGTACGTACTAGATGACCCCATTTATATAAAGCTCAAAAACAGGCAAAAAAATGGGGCTACTGCTAGGTCAGGATAGGTTACTCCGGAAAAGAGGGATGAAGGGAATTTTGAGTCCCAGGTGTTTTGATTGGGTTACTGGCAACATGGGTACATTCATTTGGTGAAAATTCACTGAGCCATGCATTATGATTTGTGCTCCTTTATGCTCGCTCATACTTCAGTTGCACAAAAAAAGTGCATGCGGCCAGCAGGAAATCCTGAGGTCCAGGACGGAATCACACAATGATAATGCAAATAATTTGTGTACATTTTTGTAGTTTAAACTAGTCACAGAACCACGAAAAGACTAGCACGCCCAGCCCAGCTTCCTTATGTCCGCAGGGGTCACTGAAATCGACCAGGAGGAGGTGCTCCTTTCCTGGCGCAGGAGAGGAACTCATCCGGAGTCTTCCTTGATCACTGTCTGCACGCATTCTGTATCATGACCCCTAATGGGGGCCAGGGGTCAGGGGCTGCTAGAAGGCACAGCTATTGTCTGGGGAAAACAGTAACAGTTTCGCCTGGAGCTGACAGGGTCTGTCTGGGGACGGGCTCCCACGCAGACCGAGACCGCCCATGCACCGCGCAGAATCCCCCCAGTGCCACTCTGATCACAGGACAAGGTACCTCCCAGGCATTCTATGGAAGAGCAAGTTGACTTTCATCCTGCTCAAGGCAGTGGGGTGGGGGGTGTCTTTGCTGCTGAAAGCAGCAGTTTGTGACTCTGATAAGATTACTCAAAGGACAAGGAAGAAACTGTGTTTTTAAAATGAGCCAAGCTAGTCATTTTTCTAAGTTCAAAAAGCAAATACAGCTGAATTATCGTCAGCCTCCATTTGCAGAGGATGGAGCGATCGGGAGGCGCAGAAGCAGCTCGGCTGTGGGTGTGGCTGTTGTACTTGACCTGGTTTGAGACTCGCGCTTGGCTCCTCATTCCAGGCACCAGGCTGTGACAGCGGCTCAGGGGCTGGTGGAGATGCAGCAGGGTCCTGTCAGTGAGTCAGTACACTTCAGTCCGGAAGAGGGGAGCAACTGGACTGTGATAAAGCCGACCTTCAACACCCAGTCGTTTCTGCAGCGGTTCTGGGCTTGCGGGTGGCTGGTTATAGAAAAAGTTGCCTTTGCTAGGTGGCCGAGGGTTACAAGAGGGAATACAATCAGTGATGGTACTGTGTCATACGTTTTCAGCTCTCACCAGAACAGGAACTGATGTCTTTTTTCCTGAGTATTTGGTCTCCCCAGTCTCTTACCTTGCTACTGTCCTATTCAAGCCTTCCTAAAGACACAGGAGACCGTTCTGACTTCACCTGCACAAGCTCGTTGGGAGCTAGGCCCTATGCTGTAAGGAACACAGAAATGGCATTGACACAGGTACAAGGTGTTTATACCTGCTGGTCCTCGCAGAGCTTAGCAAGGTGTGTACAAACGATGCCTGTGTGAGTGACACAACTGGGCACAGACTGAACTGGGTAGGATAGTGAAAACTTCTTAAGAGGAGGTGGCCTTCGAAATGGGCTCTGTTCTGGCCAGGAGGAAAGGGAACATTAATAATGCTCGTGGTTACAGGGAAGTTGAGAGCAAGTTGAAGGAAAATGGGACTTGGCTGGAGAGTAGAATAGGTAGGCTGGAGGAACAGCGGAAACAAACCAGAAAGGAAGTCTAAGCCTACGGTCTGGAGAGTTGGGGCCTACTTTGGCGGGGGTTGGGGGTTTTAGAACAGCTTGGGGACAAGACGGAAGACTGAGGCTGACAGTGTGCGTAGGTTGAGGTGGAGTGAGGAGACCAGGCTGGTCCAACAGCCTAGGTGAGAGATAAATAGGACAAGGGTGGGGATGGCTACCTTCCAGTCATTAAAGAACTGGATGTAACTGAGTGTGTGTGGGGATAGATTGAGATTCCCCTCATGACCTCTGCGGAGAGGAGCCTGAGTGCTGCCCATTCTTAAGGACATTTCTCAATTACATTAAGGGAATTTGGCTGGCATGCACGACTGGAGGGTACATGATCTGTGTGGAGGCAAAAATCCTGTGGAAGAAAACCAAGTTCAGAAGGAACCTCCACGGGTCTTGTTCTGATGGTCCCATCTAGGTTAACAATAGCTCCCCATTAGGCTACAAGTACAGCTTGCCCCATTCCATCCCTGACACTGAACTTGGCCTACCTGAGCTTGTGGTGGCTCGTCCCTCCAGTCACTTGTTCCACACCCAGGAGACCACAATGGCAAGCCTATTATCTATCACTCAGCCCACATAGGGAATGCAGCACAAACACCATGTTCTAGGTCATGTCTCATTCCATTGGGTTAATGTTCCTGATAGCTCCGATCATTGCCTATGAAATCAAATTCACACTCCTTAGTCTGGGATCTATGGCCCTTCATGACCTTGGGCACCAACATGGTATAACTGCCACGATCTTGGGCTCCAGAGTCTGATGACCTGTCTAGAATTGCTGGGCTATAGTAAAGATCTAAGGAGATAGTACATGTAGAGAACATAGCACAGAGCCTGGCATACAGTCAGTGTGCTGTAGTTGACATCCATTACCATAGGAACAACTTGGCTGCCCAAGCTACCTTTCACACTTCTTCACCTCCATGCCCTTCTTCATACTTTCCCCTCTGGGCGGGTTGGCCTCTTCCTCACTCGCATTCACAGCTCAGTAGATCAGAATCCCACCCATAGAGATGGGGCTGCTGGCACTAGGAAGGCTTCCCGCATGCCCCTGGTCGTTTTGTCCCAGTATGAGTCTGTTAGTGACACCAGTCTTATCTGCCTCTAGAATGGGAACTCTAGAACAGGGATTTTTTATGTTTTATTTATTGCTATATGTCCAGCACCTAGTAGTATCTTTTTTTATTTAAAGTATGACTCTGTCTACTAGACAGTGTACTCTTGAAAGACTTGTTACTGGTTTATTCCATAGCTTCCATATTGTCCTTGTGAATTCAGTTGTGATGACCTATGGTGGGCAAATTATGAGCTAAGGATTCTGCTCAAAAAGGAGGAATGGGAAAATCCTGGGAGGCAGAAATCGGAGTCAATTGGGGAAGTTTTACTTCCTTTTGCCCTTGAGATGACAGTGAGGAGTTAACTGGAAACCCAGAAAAGCAGGTGAAATTGAGGGTAGCTATACAGCTATTATAGGAAATGGTTGGAACTTGGGTTTTGGCCCGTACATAAATTAAGTTCAGTGGCTCACCCCATATCCACAGCAAAGAGTGACCCTAGGTTAGCATCCACAGTTAGGTTTCTTTGACAAGTGTTCTCTTGAAGTTGATGGTTAAATCTTACATACATGTCTGGATACATAAGGTTTAGTCGATTATGTGACATAGACTACAAAGGACCTATTCTGATACGTCCATTTCTTTGTCTCCTGGAGTGCTTTTCACAACGTCTGAAGACAAGAATATCAGCTTCTGAAGGCCCAGGCCAGGGCCAAAGATGGTGGTCCATAAATATTTGGTAAATAAATGAGTGAGTGAACCAAAGGATAGACCCGGGAAGGATATAAATATTAAAGGTCCTTTTGAGATCTCCCACATCTTTGTACTGATGCCATTCAACTATGCTTTTTAAAGAATAAATAGGGCGCCTGGGTGGCTCAGTGGGTTAAGCCGCTGCCTTCAGCTCAGGTCATGATCTCAGAGTCCTGGGATCAAGTCCCGCATCGGGCTCTCTGCTCAGCAGAGAGCCTGCTTCCCTCTCTCTCTGCCTGCCTCTCCATCTACTTGTGATTTCTCTCTGTCAAATAAATAAATAAAATGTTAAAAAAAAAAAAAAACCTATCTCCTTTAAAAAAAAATAAAAAAATAAAGAATAAATATAAGGGGGGCACCTGAGTGGCACAGTCGGTTAAGCCTCTGCCTTCGGCTCAGGTCATGATCTCAGGGTCTTGGGATCGAGCCCCGCATCGGGCTCTCTGCTCAGCAGGGAGCCTGCTTCCCGCTCTCTCTCTGCCTGCCTCTCTGCCTACTTGTGATCTCTCTCTCTGTGTCAAGTGAATAAATAAAATCTTTAAAAAAAAAAAAAAAAAAAAAGAATAAATATAAGGGCACCTGCATGGCTCAGCTGGTTTAGTATCCGACCCTTGATTTCAGGTCATGATCTCAGGGTCCTGAGGTCGAACCCCATGCACATCAGGCTCCACACTCAGTGTGGAGTCTGCTTGTCCTCTCCCTCTGCTCCCCCCTACAGCTCTCTTGAGCTCTAAAATAAAATCTTTAAAAAAAGATTCTCTCTCCCTCTCCCTCTGCTGCTCCCTGCCCCTCCCCACTCCCACTCTAAAAAGAAAGAAAGAAAAAATATAAATGCATTTAAGTATTACTGAAGTCAGAGTAGTGTTCAAATTTTGAATTTTTCTTGATCAACTGTTAACTTGTGTGTGTTGGGGGGGGTTCTGCAAAATTTTCTAATATTCAGAAATGATCCTTCTACTTGAAAAGATTAGAGGCATTTGGCCTAAGATGCTTTTGAAAACACTTCCAGCAGAACTCTTCGACACCTTCTTGGCAGAGCTTCTGGCGAGAGTCACAAGCTCACTGCTGCCCTTTCTACTTTCAGATGGCCAGAAAAGTCTCACGCCATGCTCCCTTGGAGCCAATTCACTCGAGACAAACTGTCTTTATTGCATATAATCCCCTCGTTTGCCTAGCCCAGATTCTGTGTTTCCTGACTGTAACATTCTACTGTTCCTTAAAGCTCACATCAGCACAATCAGAATTTGAATATTGTCCAAAAGCAACTTTTGGTCCTTAATCAATTGCCACAAATTTTAGTATTAGATGAAGCACCAAATAAAATGTAACCATCTGTTTCAGATTGTGCCAAAATTTCACTGAAAATATGCCCTCTTCTAGAACAAGCTTCTCAGCAGAAATTAACAACAACAACAAAAATTAGTCACTTTTTCTTCACTCTGGGGCTGGTATATTTAACAAGGAGTGTGATGATTCAGTTTATTCTGCTTCCAAAGCAAGTTGTCAACTCTAAGTTCCTGACATTCTGGTTTGAGCCAGACACGGACTGTTCTCTACCAGAAATCATTGTTTGGTAAGTCCCAGTGTCCTCTCCTGCCTGACTCTACTGAAATAAACCCGTGTCCGGTATTATAGTTCAGTGGCCGCTCAGATATAAAATCTTTCCTTTGGGTTAGAAAAGAGGATCTGTACTTATCTCAGAATTCTCAGCTAACAGGCAATTTGGGGGACACTAAGGTGGCATTTATTGGAAGAGGGCACTGCAGGATTGCTGGGTGCCCATGCTTCCTAAGTAAGGTCTCCGATGAAGCACAAAGTCCGTGGCTGTAACTGGTGGATAAAGACTGACCAATGACTTTGCATTGATAATTATCTTTTAAATTCAGCAGTATCTCTCAACCGTGCCAGGAACAGGACTGTGCCAGGAACAGCCACTCGGAGACAATTAAGACATAGTTCCTGTTTCTGAGGAGCTCATTGTTTAGCAGGGGACACGAGTGCATGTAAAGGATGGACAGTACATAAGAAACCACAATACAGTGACAAACGCTGCAGCAGAACCAAGTTCAAAGGGACACGGAATCGCTGAGTGGTGTGAACAATTTGCAGGGGTGCTCAGGGAAGGCACCACAGAGATGAGTTTTGCAGAACCTGGAAAAATCAAGTTTTCCGGGAGGACAAAGGTTAGGGAGTTGGGGATGGAAAAAAAAGTATTCAAGGCAGGGAAAATCACCCATGCAAGGATGAAGAGAAGCCCGGGGAGAGCAGCCAGAGCCCAAATGGGGCTTGGCAGATAAGAATGGACAAGTAGGCTACTGTTAGACCGGGGCCTTGGGTGCCAAGCTGAGTGAAGATGCCAGCAGTGGATCATGGGAGGCGATGGGAAGAGGGCTGCGTAGGAAGGAGAGTTTGGGGGCAGTCAAATGGCAGGAGACTATGTTATGAGTGGAGACTGTCGTGAAGGAGTGGCTGTCCTGGAGGCTGGTAAGAACAGGGTGGGCCAACGAGAGATAAGCAGGTGCTACCGGTGGCGAGAAACCCCAAAGCTCCTGCAGATTAACACCAGAGCAGTGGTCGGGGCCCAGAGAAGCCCTTAGCCTTCAGAACCCTTCTCCAGATTATTTCTGTTCAAAATTAACGCCTGGAACACTAGCCAGCAGAGTGGATTTCCTCTGGATGATCGGAAATGAACCCTTGGGTAGGCAGTTACCAGATATAAGCTCAGTGGAGCCCAGGGCTCTAGGGCGGCCTGGGTTTGAATCCTGGCTCTGCTGTCAGCACCCTGATAGACGGGCATGCCAACAGCACCTACCTTGCAGGGTTGGTGTCAGAGTGAAGAGCGGATCCATGGAAAGTGCTTAGAACAGTGTGGAACGCGGTGGGCTCTGAGCAAATGAGAGCTCTATGGAGCGTGGAGGTGGTCAGCTTGACCACGTGAAATGAAAGTTGCTCTGGTCAGAGGGGAGTGGGGGTGGGGTCATGCTCCTTTTCCCTGCCCATTCCGTGGACTGAGCCTTGACAGAACTTTTCTACCAGCTCAGAAAGAACTGGACTCTCCCCATTCCTGGGGTTAATTTCTACCTGTACTTGCCGAGCCCAAGATACTCAGGTAGGGTTAGCTGCTGCTGCCAGACCGGGCACACTCTCTGCATAGTGTCTGTTTCTCCAAAGACAGCAAAGTGAGAAAGCCTGGGGAGTACTGTGAGAGTGACCCCCCCCCCCCCCACCTAAGGGCACTGGAAGGATAATCTAGCCCAGGTGCATGCTCCCCAGCATCAGAAGCCGTGCCCAGTGTCCTGCTGGTGGAGAGGGACAACTCACTGAGACTTTCTGAATCTCACCCTCAGACACAGACAGCCTGCTGTCCCGGGAGTGGGGTTTAGAAAGGTTTCTTTCAGGGGGAAAAAACCCACGTGTCCAACAGAATAGGAAGTGGTCATTCTTTCCTGCTACCTGGAGTGGCCTGGAATAAAATTCTACCTCAACGGGACTGTTAGGAGGGACGAATGAGTTCACACAAGTTAAATACTTAGCACATATGAAGTGTGCAATGAATCTTCGCTTATAACTCTTATTTTTAGGCTGTAATCCCAATTCTTCTAACACCCGTTAAAGTAGGTATGGTGTTCAGTGGCTTGAGTGGACGTTTAGTGCCCAATAAATACACAGAACTGCAACAACAACAACAACAATATATCTATCTCCAAGAAGATTCTCTGTATCTTCATAGTTTGAGAAGATAAACCATACTTCCCACATTATGAGACACTAAATAAAGTAAAAATGTATTCTTTTTAGTTTGGTTCAAGGTCACTGCTGTCATTTTAAAGCCTACAGTTCCCACACAGCCAGACCCTGCAGGAATCCGAGCAGCATTTGCTGATTTGGCATCTGCCCATCACGGAGTAGAGGGTCATGCAAATGAGGGTCTTTTCAGAGAACCCTAACAAGTGAGATTTTATCACAGCACTGCTGACCCCCAAATTAAAAAGACAGGAGCAGTTCTAGAAGCACTCCTTGGCTTCCATTAATAAAGGTTAGCTGTTACATTAGGCAGACCAGTATACTCTGGGGAGTAACTAGTATCTTATTAAGTTATAAATACATTTAATGGCTTTAGTACTGGTTTCTTATTTTGGAATGAGGAAGAAAAAAATAGAACTCATAGTCATTAGTCTCTAAGTATAATGCCACTATTTTTTATAATGTATATTTACCTACAATACGGTTTATGAACTACCTTGTTTTTCTAGTGTCCACATACTCTCTCAAAGGACACTGTGACTCCTCTGTAACTGGAGCAGGCCACAAGAAAGTGGTAGATTATAAAAGCACATTACTTGGTTTGGATTCAAACCAGTCAGACCAGTTCAGAGTTAAGACTGAGCCTTCCTTCCCTACTCTCAGTCCCCTTCTGGTTTCTCATTAAGGGGAGGGGAAAAAAGAAAAAAAAGCTGTCCTTGCCCATCTCCACTCACTGATCTCTGAACAGAGTGCTGACTGAGTTTTCTTACAAAGAACACAAGATCGAGATGGAAGGGCACAGTGAGACTTTCTGCACGGAGAAAGATCTTATTTAGAATCATTTACCCAATCATATATGACTGTTACATCAAGCCGAAGCTTACCTCATCTCCTGTGGCTGACCTGCTAGCGGGTCCATTGACTGTGGGCAAGTTCTAGAGCTGTGCACCCTCCAAGATGCCCAGGCATGGAGACTGTCTCAGGGAACACTCCGGTGGTTTGGTGGGAAGCGGTCCCTGAATTGACTCTGAGGAAAGCTAAATAAACTGCACAGGTGTTACATGCTCCATCTGGGTTATACCCCTCACATCCCACCCCCCTTCTGTTCCCAAATACAAACGAGCCACTTCCATCTTTTGCTTTCTCCTGATAAGGAACACAGTGCTTCTCATCTTCACACCCTAGAGGTCTCCGCCCCTGCGGGAGCCGCGAGGAAGCCTGCTCCCCAGGTGGGCTGGGGCTGCCGGTAAAGGGGGCGCCCCAGCGGGGGTCAGGGGGGTCACCATGCCGCAGGGCCTGAGCTGTCTGCCCTTGGTCAGCCCCGACAGGCCCCACCGCAGAAAGGGCTAGAAATGGTTCTTCTGGACTTCTTCCCACACAGAGAATGGCTGAGCTAGCTGAGGCAATCTGCAGTTGGCTTTAAAATCAGCAATGGGGAGGGGAAAAGAAACCTCACAACAAACAGTGGTAACAGAAGGTTTGTGTGGGAAGACGGTTAAGTTTGGTCTAAAACAAGCAGTGTCTCTGGTAATGAGCTGTTGTTAGGAAATACGTGGGCCCCCTCAGTGCCTGCAGCACTTTTAAAGAGCACGGTTGCTGTTTCTTTAGGGTTTTTTTGGCGGGGGGGACGAGTGCGGGAAGGCACAGTGAGGTGAGGGAGAGACCCCACCAGAGCATGGGGCATTACAGAGCAGTGAAAAGCAGCATCTCCAAGGGTCACAGCCGTGAACCCAGCTCCGCTGTGCAGCCATGTTCCGCCGTAACAGGTGCACCTCCTCTCGGGCACAACAGGCTCCTGCGCGGAGTGAGGGCACCTACAGAGTCGGCAGGGGTCCTGGTGTGAAACAGAGCACACTCCGCTGCGGTGCCCGTTTCACACACGCGCTGCTTATAAAGGGCGTGGGCAGGGTTAGGGAACGTCTGTGAGGACAGTGCAGCTCTCGAGGGCTGGCCAAGGAGAGGGTGTGGTCACCCAACTGTCCAGCGGTCTGACAGGAGCTGTGGCCTCAGGCAGAGCCTGACCACCTGTCAACCCCCACCTGGCAGGAAGGAGCCAGGGGAGGGAATTCGACAACCTCTCCTCTAATCCACCTAGGTTCCTTCCAGATGATCTCTGGGGTACCCTGACCAGAAGGCAGGGCAGGTCTGCCAATGCCAGCATCCAGAGCGAAGCACAGCGTGAGGGGATCTGAGGAGCCAACAGAATACCTAGCACGCCTAGACCCTGGATGGAGCTGGCGGGGGGTGAAAATGGGATAATCATCATAAATTCCTGACAGGCAAATGCTCACTCACTACTCACTTGGTCAGACTATTCATCTGGCATTTACTTAACAAAAGGCTACAACCTTCATTTTCAGGGGGCAAAAGCCAGGATGAGAACAAAGACATGCGGTCATATAACCAGAGTGAAAAACAAAACTTTTTACAAAGTTGACGGATAACATTTATTAAAACATGTCATACAAAAGGGCATGGTCTCTTCTATAAGAAGAAAATATTAAACAGTAACATTCAATTAAGTAAAACCATGCTGTACACTGAAGACAGCAATATATAAAGACAAAACTATTCAACTTTTGCAACACAGGCATAACATTTCACAAAATATCAATAAGATATGCACCTAATGATAATCTGTTTATCATCAAATGGTTTTGTGGCCTAAGAGTCACCTGACTTGCATAAATAAAGTAATATTCTGGAAGAAACATTGGGAACCTCATAAAAGGAAAGAAAGCAGCAGCAACTGACATTATGACACAGGCTTCAAGCAACACTTAAAAAAAAAAAAAAAAAAAAAAAAGGTCACATTTGCAAAATGTGTTCCAGCATCTTCCCATTGGGCACTATCAGTAGAGATCAGAAATAAGAAACATGTACCTTTAAATATATAAGTAGCAAAGGAAAAACCCAAACAAACAGACCCTGGTTTTACTCAACAAAGTTAGTGACCCATGAAAGCAATTAAATCACAACATTAGTGTGGCAGACGGGGGTTGGGGAAGGGGGCAAATACGCTGCATGGTTTCCAGCGTCCCTAAATGAGACCTTCACAGAGACAAACACCTGTGGAGCTCCCCCATCCTCACCCAGCAGGCTGCGGCAAATTCCCCTCCCCAGGACAAACCGGGCCACTTCTGCTCTGCCCGTGTCACTTCGGCAGCAGTATGGGGATGCGTCTGCCTCGTGCCTCCACAGGAAGAGGTCACTGAGACCAAGCAGCTCTCCCAAACAGCCAGAAGCCAGCGCCGGGTCAGTTTAGCTCAGCAAATGGCCACTAGAATGGAGGGGACCCTTTCGGGCAGACTCTTTGAGAGTTGTGGCCTGCAGAAGGGATTAGAGGAAGGGGAGATCTAGAAATCAGAATCAACAGGCTGGGGCCCAGGAGAGCCTGAGGGTAACCCTCAACACACGCGAGGAAAGGCTACACCAGTCCTTCCTTAGACAGTGATCCCTACGTGACCAAGTGGATTGCTGTAATGTGTAGATCTAAAATTAAAGGCATGGTATAAATACTCATATTAAATACCACTGGTGGTGCCTTGAAGCCCTTTCCCACTGGGATTGGAGAAGAACCACAGTTAAGACCCAAAGTTGGGGACAAATACTTGGTTGTAGGCCATTAACACGATCCCTGAAAGACTGTTTGGAAAATGTTACCCACAACTATCCAAACTCATTTGGAAGGATAAAGATTTTCTAAAGCTGTACTGAGGCTACGGAGAGAGACTATCCAACCCAGAGTGGGTAGGAGAAAAAAGGTAGTAATCCAGTACGATCTCCTAATCCTATAAAGTAAAGTTTATAAAAATTCACTTTCACTATCCAAACTAAGGCAATCTCTTTCCCCCACCTCTCTGAACATGGCCAGCACTTCAGATGCCAACCACTTTGCAGGGTCTGGCTGACCCAACTAGCAACCCGAATTTTAAAGGAAACCCCAACTACCATAAACAACTTAAAACAGCAGATGTGAGGAACTTACACTTTAAATTCTATACTTAGCTGATGTACATCTAAGGATTTCAATAAAAGACACCTTTCTTCACAACACATGAGATAAGTCCCAGCACAAGTGACAACTTCCCAAATTGTCACCCAAGGGCTGCCCACCACTCCTGGCTGAAGGAGCTTTCTTTAACATTACTCGTAACAAAGGTGCTGTGCTAATTTCAGCATAACTGAAGAACCATGATTTTTCTGGAATATTTTTATTTTACCTCTCAGACTCTTCTCCCAAAATGTCCCAATGCTCATTTGAATACAATCTTTAATGGGAAACAGCACACCAAACCTTCCAAATTATTAGAAAATGATTTGCTAACACCACGGGAGAGGGTGATCAGCTTTTGGCAGAACAAAATGGCTTCACTGGTACTAAATCAGTAGGAATAAAAAACCAATTTCTTCTCACACATAATGGCTAGGATCATCCCTAAAACCCACTGGCTTCTAACATGAAAAAAAAAAAAAAAAAGAGAAGGAGCAATTGAACTCTGCTTGCACAGTCACCTCTAGACACATCTGTCAGGTGTGCAGAGAAAGGACTGTAACCGTGAAGTTTTGACACAAAGAGAATATTAATGTGGCAAACAACCAAGAGGTAATATCTAGTTTCTACGTTAAAAAAATCAATATATATATATTTATAATAAAGTTTTAAATACAAAGTGCTTTTTATATATCGAGAATGATACAGTGTTAATGAACAGATCCCTGTTTTGTAATGTTGATTACAAGAGTTAACGGGTAAATAAGTACTTTCTTTCCCCTTTCCAGACAACGTTCAACAAGCCAATGCCTTTGTGGTTGGAGCTTGAGGATGGGAGGCCATTGCCAGCAATGTGTATCACATTAGAGCAAAGTCAAACTTTTAAAACAAAATTTTACCTCAAATCCAGGAAAAGTTATTTTTATTTTACGGAAAGAAGTTTCCACTTAGAAGTAAAAGACCAGTAATTTGTGGAAAAGCTGACATAATAGTAGCACCCTGTCCTACCCTGGTGAGGCCTTCAGGTATCTGACACAGCCTGAAAGCATTCTGAATGGAGGCTTCCTTTTTAACCTAAAACATCTGACCGAGCTGCAGAAAAGGTCCAAGAACAGCAGCTTTTCTTGCTGGCTTCTGGTGCGTACAGCTATGTGGACTTGTAAATTTATGCAGCTTTACCTAGAATTTGGGAACATGAATCTGGAGGCTACCTTCTAAAATTAGGATTCCTTCTTTCCCCCTTTGAAAACCCCTTCCAGCACTCCTAAGAACGGCAGCATTAGCTCGGTGTGCCCCTCTAAGACTCCCTCTCCCACCAGTGTATTTTCAAGACTCCGCTTGCTTGGTCTTCACTCCCGCTCAAAAGTCTGCTCTTCCGAGACTCTGGCTGGTCGCTGGGAGTGTCCTGCAGCCTCCATAATCTTCCACACACAGGGAACTCTCAGCCATGACTTCTGGCTCATTCCCACTAACTGTGGTCACTAACTGACCTCCTCAGGAAGCATCATAATCTGAGAGAGAAATGGCTGAGCAGCCAATGGTACCACGGTCAGAGTCAAAGCAGGCTAGACGCCTACTAGCCGCAGAGCAGATCCCACTGTGTGGATGCTATAATTATACAGGATTTGGGACAGCAAACCAATTAGAAATACCTATCTCTGGCACCCTAGAGAATTGCAATTAGATACAATTGTCCAAACTAAATGTTAGTACTAAAATACAAAACTTTGCCTTATCAAGAGTCTGAAACACATTGTGAGAGTGGCATCTTAACAGAAATTGAAGCTTGTACCGTACGTTGTTTCATACTTAGAACGTCACCCTCTTAGCATCTCCATAGTTAAAATACCCTTTTAGAGAGAATAAAACCAGAGAAGAGGGCTCTGTTAATCACTTTTGCATCCTAGGAATCACATTATCTGTAGCCTTTACATTAAGTAGCATTTCATTCAGTGAGGCAGCTACCAAAACAAATCCACGTTACCTAAGTTATCTATGGTGAGAGCTAAATAAAATTCCAACATGACCTTGTAATAAGTGATCAAAATCGGCTGCCCCCTGAAACAGAACTGGTAGGCTGGGGTCCAGTTCCAAGCGCAGGTGTCTCTATCACCAAGTCCACCTGCCTCAATCACAACAACGGGCCTGAAGTTTTACCTCGCCAGCTGGGAGGTGGGTTAACTTCTCCCCGTTACCCACTCCAGGCCTGGACAGGAACATACAAATTTGAGGAATTAGATTTTTAAATTGGCCTACTTAGAGCTGGTCTTTCAGAAATATCTTCCATTTTTTTTTAAGCTTCTCTCATAATAGCAAGTAGCACGCATCATCTGTGCCCAGATTTGCATAATTACCATAGTTTATTTTTGTGCCTGCCACTCAAGGGCCAGATCCTATTTTTAGTTAGCCTCAGTCGTATTCTGCTCAGCCTTTGCAGCTTCGTAGGACTTGGTACAAGAAGTCACATGCCTGTGGAAACTGTCCCTCCACATAAATCTCTTTGCACAGATATTACACTCATACGGCTTGATGCCTGTATGAATTTTCATGTGGCCCACGAGATGATGCTTCATTTTGAATTTCTTACCACAGACACCACAGCCATAAGGCCGAAGACCGAGGTGCATGCTCATGTGTCGATCTCTCTGACTCTTGTGAGTGAAACTTTTCCCACACTGACAAGGATACAGCTTGTCGGTGGCTGAGAATCCTAAATGGGAAGCTTCTTCTTTAATCCCTGTTACCATTTCGATATTCTCACTGTAGCCTGACGCTAGGGCAGCCTCCTGTCTGTGCCCAATGAGATTCCCATCTGACCTCTCTCCGGAAAACTCTTCCATGGAGGAGCCATAGAAATCCACCTGCTCGTCATAATTGCTTTCATCAGCCTGTTCGTCAAACTCCGCTTCCACTTTTTTCTCCCCGATGTGAAAGTCCTCCTCTACTCCCGAAGGCTGGACGGAGTGCTCCGTCTGCATGGTATTGATGGACTCGGTGACCTGGTGCTCGTCGTAGGTTGCGTGCACATCCATGCCCTCGCATGCCTGTTCAAAGCGCTCGGGCTTCACGTGGATCCAGCGTTTGTGAGCCATTATGCTGGGCTTGCTGTACATGGGCCGGGTGTAGTGGAACTCAGCACTGTCGCTGGCCCCCTCCTCCCCATCCTGGCTCGCCATTTCCGTGCTCAGCCGGTCATGCTCTGTGGACGAGTTGCTGGGAAGGTATTCCTGCTCGGTGAGCTGAGATGACAGCTCGTCTTTGGTGCTCTCTTCTTCATTCTCTGCATCCCTCAGTTCCTGGGCTTTGGGGAAATCAGCATGGCCCCCAGAGCCCAGCTCAAAGCTCTCTACCAGGCCATTATAACTACTACTACTTGGAGACTGGTGGTCACTGCCATGATTCAGCTTCTGACAGAGGACTGTAGGGTTTCCCTCTAAAACCTCA
Organism: Mustela nigripes; assembly: GCF_022355385.1. Classification (NCBI taxonomy): domain Eukaryota; kingdom Metazoa; phylum Chordata; class Mammalia; order Carnivora; family Mustelidae; genus Mustela; species Mustela nigripes. The sequence goes on from NC_081565.1 coordinate 8,288,676, forward strand.
GTGCATTTGTCTACCACATGCCACATCTGGAGGAAGCTTGCTGCTGTTAAGTAACTAACAATTTCTGGAGCAGGCATGACTAGACGTCCCGTATAACTAGATAAGAGAATGTTCTCGAATACTCTTGGGTTCATCACATCAGGTAAAACAATTCTCCTGCTGTTTTTCAGGAGTACCTGGTCACAAAAGTAGGGTGAACTGGCAGCAAGAACAGCTTTGTGTGCCCGGAAAATGTGGCCTTGGACAACAATGGAAACATCACATAATTGTCCTTGCTGGCGCTGCTGGTTCAGTTTCTGCAGAATTGTGCTGGAAAAATCAGGAAATTCTACTCGAAAAGAGTTTGTTCCAGGCTCCATTTCATCACAAATCTTGTTCAGTGCTACAAGAGAAAGAAAAATTAGTACTAATTCTAGCCCAAAGAGGAACTTACTGATCACTAAGAAAACTAAGACAAGTTCCATAGTTCCATCCAGTCCCCTTGCCAGTGGGCGCCAGTGGGAGGAGCATTCATCCCCCAGAGCAAGGCTTGCAGGTGTGAGTATGCCGAAAACAGGAACCACCCACCATCGACACGGTAATAACTCTCAATTTTGCCTATGTCTGTGAATGAGAGAAGAGAATCCACAGAGATGTGATCTGTAAGCTATACAAATCTCCTAAATAAAACAGAGTAAATACTTCTACTCCAAACGAACATGGCACCTGTCCAAAGGACAGAGTTTTTAAGAGACCTCAGATTCTATCCACATTTGCCAAGTTGGGGTAAGGAAGTAAGGATGGAATTGTGAGAAGGAAGAGCTATGTAACTTCTGAGACAAGAATGAACTCAGCAACTGTAAGGAACAGCAAGACCGTTAGGCTATACGCGAGCATGGGAGTGAGGGGAAAAGGGGGTCAAGTGGCCAGAAGAATCTTGCCTTTGGTCCTTCAGCACCACAGGGGCAAACTCACCAAAGCCCCAAACAGTGTTTCTCTGGTGGCCCTCAGAATTTGAGCCCTTTAGGAGCTTCTGATGTGAAGCAGAATGAATTGGGAAGGCAAGGTATTCCTTCTGTCTGGTGGTCTCCAAGTTGTTTATAGACCAAAGAGCATAGCAAATATTGTCCCTGTTACTGAATGAACTCAATCCGAAGATAAAACTAAAACAAAGAATAAAGGATCGCCTGTGCTGTTACTGTAAATATATTTTGTGGGGTAGTCATGCATTAGAGAAAATTTCAAATAGCAACAATCAATAAGATAAACTTCGTTTGAGATCCTGTTCACACACCATAATTCCATAGTAAATTAAAATAAACCAGTAAACCCGAGAGATTTATTGGCGCTGTCACCTGGTTCCAATACTATATCCAAACACTGTTAAATGCCAGATTTTCTAAGTATGAGATTAAAAACAAAGCAAACAAACAAAAAACCCCCCAAAGATTCAAAGTCATCTTCGAGAGATAGGGAGAAAGACCAAGAAAAGAAACCAAAGTTTCTTGAGTAATTACTATATAGCAGGGGCTATACACCTTTTTTTCCCACTTAATCTTTATGACTCTGCAAATGTGGAGACTGATATTCTCAAGTTCAGCTATTTCAGGTAACTTTCCCAAGGTTAAAATAAGAGCTAGTTTTTATGAAATTGGAATTTGATTGACTGTGGGTCTCTATGACTTCAAAGCCTATGCTATTTTCCCTATAACATCATTCTGCCTCTTCTAGGAAGATGCCAAAATACCATGTTACTCATTATTAATTTTTAGAGGTAACATAGTATTTTTAGAAAGAAATATTAATTTATGGCTACACCTCTTAAAACATTTCATGATAATTTAAAGCAAAAATAGACCAGGAAATAAACTATCCAGGTATCTGTAATTTCAAAAGGAGAAGTTAATAGTATGTAAACATAAGACTTAGAAAGTATGGAAATTCTGAGAACCATATCTGGGTATACAGATTCTCTGCTAGATCACATCACTGTAGAATTTGGATTTTAGCTATTTAAAAAAAGGGGGGGATAATATACACATGTAAAGGCATTTACAGAAACTTGTTTAAAAAACAAAAAACAAAAACCAAAATTCTTCACCAATTGTTCCTATTCCTCCTCCCAAAGAAAATCACCATTAATAAATTCATATATTTCTAGAAATTTTTATATGCATTTATCAGAATAGACCATATATATCCTTTAAAAATTCTTACCCAAATGGGTTCATTACCTACATTTTATTCTGCATTTAGCTTTTGTCACTTAATAGATTTTGGGAGAACTTCTGACATGGTATAGACTGTGTCTCCCCAAATTCATGTTGACACCTATTCCCTCAATGCAATTACATTTGGAGGAGGGTTTTTAGGTGGTGATGAGGTCACCAGGGCAGAGTCCTCATGAATGGAATTACTGCTCTTATAACAGAGACACAGGGGCACCTGTCTGGCTCATTTGGTAGGAGCATGTGACTCAATCTCAGGGTAGAATTGAGTTTAAGCCCCACACTGACTGCAGAGTTTAATAAAAACGTTAAAAAATTACAGGAGACACGGAGACTATTCAGCCCTTTTGCCCATGTGAAGACAGATGGAAAAGACGAGTTAACTATGAACCAGGGAGTGGGTCCTCTCAACACACAGAATCTGCAAGCGCTTTGACCCTGGACTTCTTAGCCTCCAGAATTATGAGAAATAAATTTCTGTTGTTTATAAGCCAACCAGTCTATGGTATTTTGTTACAGTAGCTCAAATGAACTAATGTACTATATTAGCACAGAAAGAACTCATTCAGTTCTGTTTAATGACGATATAGCTCCTGCTATATGGACATATCCTAATTTAAGCAGCTCTCTTCTTATAGAATTTCAATTGTCTGGGCTTTTGAAATTAAGAGCAATGCTATTATAATATATACAATATAATTATACATCTGTGCATAACTATCTTAGCATATCCTTGGAAACATCTATAAGGTAATCTCTACCAATGGAATTGTTGGGTCAAAGGGCTGCGGATTTGACATTCTGATATATATTACGAAGCCACTTTTCGGAAAGGTTGTACCAAGACACACTCCTACCAACAAGGAACAATAAGGTCTACTCCTCCACACTCTTAACAACACTAGATATTATCAAACCAGGGGGAAAAACGTTTCCAAATCTCCTAAGTGAATAACCCATAATTCATTGTTGTTTTGATCAACATTTCTTTAATTATGAATGAGAATGATATTCTTGGTTCATGTTTACTGGTCATTTGTTTTTCCTATAAATTATCAGTCATATTGTTTGCTCAAATAAATTGGTCAATTAATCTTACTGATTTGTAGTTTTTTGTAAATTAAATTTATAACTTTGAAATGTATACAGATTACCCAATCTTTGCTTTTATGGCTCCAGGGTTTTGTATTAGACACAGAAAGGCATTCCCAACTCCAAGATTATTTTTAAAAAGTTAAAAGCATTTGTTTTTTCCCCCTGGTGCCATTTTTTAAAAAAGCACTTAAATGTTTAATACACGAAGAGTTTGTTTTGGCATAAGGAGTAAGGTTAGGATTCCAGCGCCTTTCCCTCAAAATGTCTAGCCTATTTTCCCAACACTACTACTGAACACTAATCTTTTCCTCAAGATTTCAAGTATCTTTTGTGGAATCTTAAGTGACTGAGAACAAGACTTTTAAAAATAATTCTACAAAAATAAAGGTCATAAGTGATATTAAAGGAAGTGGTGAAAAAGGGAGCTCTAGGGATCAGTCCCTCCACCAAAACAACCAGTAAGCTACTATTTCAGAACTCTGGAATCTGATCAGACGCTTGTAGCAACCAAGACAATGCTGGCTGAAGGGAGAGGCGTTGAACTTCACCCAGAGAGCTGTATGCACAAACCAACTATAAACCCCATTCCTCACCCCTGTGCCAGTCTGTGGGACAGTGGCCCACATTCCTGAAGTGGCTGGCTCATACCAGGGAGGACAAGGATTACATCTTTCAAAAGCTGAGGGTTTGCATTCTGGCCAGTATGGTGGATCCACATAGCTTTGTGTTGGCCCGCTCAAGCAGCAATGTCTTCCTCAGCAGCATCGATCATAAACTTTTTTCCGACCGTAAGATTTTTTTTCAAAAAAAGATATTTATTTATTTATTTGACAGACAGAGATAACAAATAGGCAGAGAGGCAGACAGAGAGAGAGGAAGGGAAGCAGGCTCCCCGCTGAGCAGAGGGTCCAATGCAGGGCTCAATCCCAGGACCCTGGGATCATGACTTGAGCCAAAGGCAGAGGCTTTAACGCAATGAGCCACCCAGGTGCCCCTTGACCGTAAGATTTTTGAAAAGACAAACACACTCCCCTGCCTTCCCCCCCCAGGGCCTGAGTCCAAGTATTTAAGGAAGTCTGTCAGGTCACAGGCTGACCATGTAATAAAACAACAGAAACTTCAGTGACTACATGCAATAAGGGATGTAGACTTTGCAAAATCATTTGGAAAAACTGTCATGTAAACAAATTACTTCAGCCCTCAAAAAGTAACAAAAGAAATCCCATAGGATAGGAAGAATCTGATTTCAAGAGTTAACCATATTAGAATACATAAAACGTTCCAGCTCTCAACCAAAAACTACAAAGTAAAAGGAAAACAGGTGCATTCACAAGAAAAAGAATAGTAGAAACTATCCCTGAGGAATTTCAGACATTGGAATTACTAGCTTAAGTTGTTAAATCGTCTCCCTTGTATGTGCTCAAATTGCTTAATCAGTAAGAAAATAAAAATAAAAAGACAACCCCCCCCCCCAACCCCACTATGGACAAAAAACCTAAAGGAAATCAGGAGAAAAATGTCAGTAAGGAGACAGAAATGATAAAAACGAACCAAACAACTTCTGGAGCCAAGAATAATAGCTGTGTTGTGGGCTGCATTATATCCCTTCAAAATTCATGTTGAAGCCCTGACTCCTCAAGCACCCTAGAACGTGATTGCTATGAGATGTTGAGTTGTTGTTAGGGTGGACCCTAATCCACTCTGACTAGTATTATTTTAAGGAATGAAATTTGGACACACAGAGAAACATGTGAGGCGCGCACAATGTGAAGATACAGTGAAAAGATGGCCATCTGCAAGCCGAGAATAAAGGCCTCAGGAGAAACCAAATCTACCAACACCATGATCTTGGTCTTTTAGCCTCTGGAATTGTGAAATAACAAATTCCCGTTATTTAAGCCATCTAGTTTGTGATGTTTTTGAAAGACATAGGAAACAAATACAGGTTGAAATTAAAAATTTACAAGAGGAGTTCGATGGCAAATTTAAATAGGCAAAAGGAAAAAAAAATCAGCAAACTCAAGGACAAAGCAATTCCAGCTATCCAGCCAGAGGGATAGGAAGAAATGAGCACAATCTGAGGTACCTGTGGGACACCATTAAATGTACCAACATGTACACCATGGGGGTCTCCAATAAAAGAAAAGACAGAAACAGTATTAAAAGAAATATTGGTAGAAAACTTCCCCTTATAAAAGACAAACCCATACATCCAAAAAGCTCAAAAAACTCCCAAGTAGAGTAAAATTAAAGAGATCCACATTAAACACACTAGAAGTTAAATAGCAGGAAGTCAAAGACAAGGGACTTGAGAACAGCAAGAAAGAAGTGCCTGATCACATAAAAAAGGATCTTTAGTTAGATTTATAGCTAATTTTTCATCAAAGACCATCAGGGCCAGAAGGCAGTGGTATGACATTAAAAGTGGTAAAAGAAAAAACTGTCAACTTGTAATTTTCTATCTGGCAAAACTATCCTTTCTTGAATAAAGGAGAAATTAAGACAGTCCCAGATAAACAAAAGCTAAGGACATTCATTACCAGTAGACCTCCTCTACCAGAAATGATAAAAAGAGATCCATCAGGCCACTATAAAAGAATACTAGGTAGTAATTCCAAGTTACATGAAGGAATAAAGACCACTGATAAAGATTAGCAACGTAAACATAAAAGCTGTTATTATTCTTTTGACTTATCACTCCTTTTTTTCCTGTATGCTTTAAAAGATAAATGCATAAAATAGTTATAAATCTATGTTGATAGATAACATATGAAAATGTAATCCATGACAATAACAGAAAGGGGAGGGATAGATATCTAAGTAACAGAGTGTGTACTACTGAAACTAAGTTTGGGGGTGCCTGGATGGCTCAGTTGGTTAAGCATCCAACTTGATTTCGGTTCAGGTCATGATCTTAGGGTGCCGGGCGTGCTTAAGATTCTCTCTCCCCAGGGCGCCTGGGTGGCTCAGTGGGTTACGCCGCTGCCTTCGGCTCAGGTCATGATCTCAGGGTCTTGGGATCGAGTCCCGCATCGGGCTCTCTGCTCAGCAGGGAGCCTGCTTCCTTCTCTCTCTCTCTCTCTGCCTGCCTCTCCGTCTACTTGTGATTTCTGTCAAATAAATAAATATAATCTTAAAAAAAAAAAAAAAAAAAAGATTCTCTCTCCCCCTCTCCACATCTTCCCACCCCCGCAACTCAAGTGGACTTGTGTGCTCTCTCTTAAAAAAAAAAAAAGAAAAAAAAAAGTAAAAGGAACTAAGATTGAATTAGTCAAACTAAGTTGCTGCTAAGTTTAAGAGGTTAAGTGTAAACCTCAATGTAATTACTAAGACTATACATGGAAAGGAAAGAAAAGAATCAAAATGGCATACCAAAGGAGAGTAAATAAATGTTTTTATTTTATTTTTTAACACACACACACACACAAACACACATTTAAGATTTACTAGACAGAGAAAGTCATAGTGAGGGAGGGAACACAAGCAGGGGGAGTTGGAGAGGGAGAAGCAGGCTTCCCACGGTGCAGGGAGCCCGATGTGGGGCTTGCTGAGCCAAAGGGAGATGCTTAATGACTGAGCCACCCAGGCGCCCCTTAACGGTTTTTAAAAGGTAGTAAGGGAGGAATTGTGGAACAAAAAACATACAAGATATATAGAAAACAGCTAAACGGTAGAAGTAAATCCTTCCTTATCAGTATTTAAATGTAAATGGATTACACTCCCCCATTAAAAGTTGGAGACGGGCAGAATGGATTAAAAAACATGACTTATTTATATCTTATCTATAAGAGACATGTAAAATGAGAGAAAAGATATTCCATGCAAAGAGTAACCAAAAGAGTTGGAGCGACTATATTATTATCAGACAAAATAGAATTTAAGTCAAAAAGGTTACAAGAACAAAGGACATTATATACGGATAAAAGGTTCAATCTATCAAGATGATATAACAACCATAAACATATATGTACCCAACAAGAGAAACATATATGGGACAAAATATATGAAGCAAAAAATGGACAAAACTGAATAGAGAAACAGACCAATCTACAACAACAGGTGGTGACTCCAACTTCTTTCAGTAATAGAAAAAACCAGATTTAGGATCTAAAAGGAAATAGAGGACTTAACATTATTACAAATCAATGACACCTAAAAGAATACAGAATATAATAAGTAATAAAGCTCTGATACATGCTACAATATAAACATGGAAAACATGCCAAATCATGCTAAACATTAACTTAAAGAAGCTAGACACAAAAGGACACAATTGTGTAATTCCGCTTATGAGAAATATCTAGAATGGGCAGATTCAGAGACAAAAAAGTAGATTAGAGGTTATTATTGGCTCAGGGGAATTAGAAATGGGAGTTATTACCCTGGGATCACAACCTGAGCCAAAGGCAGAGGCTTTAACTCACTGAGCCACCCAGGCGCCCCCGATATATGTATTTTTTAACCACACATTAAAAAAACCCCAAAACTTGGGAAGAAAAAAAAATCACATAACTTTAGTTGAAAAACTAAACATAGTTGAAACTATGTTCAACTATGTTCAACTAACATAGTTGAAAAACTATGTCAAGGTGGTAATGGTCCTTAAAATTTAAAAGTATCTGACTTTTGGGGTGCCTGGCTGGCTCAGCTGGTGGAGCATGTGAATGTGACTCCTGATCTTGGAGTTGTGAGTTCGAGCCTCAGGCTGGGCGTAGAGGTTAAAAATAAAATACTTTAGAAAAATATAAATAAAATATAAGCATCTGACCTCTACCCCTTAACTTTGGGTGAGTGTGGTATTTCTACACGTTCCCTGATCTTACTAACCTGCAAAGCCTGAACTTCTCCTTTGGGTTTTCCTGCTATATAAGCCTATTTATAAGCTCACAAGCAGCTGTTACCTATATTAATAGTATGGCTGTTGTTTCAATTAAAAAAAAAAAAAAAACTTTGACAGAAGTAATTAACTCACAATAAACACTTAAATAAGTACACCACCATGAACTACCATATGCAAAATACTGTGGAAGAATTTCTAGAATGATCAAGGAATCTCACTGTACAGAGTTTATAATCTGGTAGGGGAGATTAAGAAAAATGCATACAACTGTGTTATTCAAGGAAAAGCCTGATAAAAGCACCACAAGAGAATTATAAACTCAAGAGAAATTCAGAGGAGGGGACCCGGTATACCCTACAGTCATATGTCCTTTCACAATAAATTTCAGTATCACAGAGTAAGATGGAAGACTTGAAAGCAATATATAATTCTTCCCATCTACCATATCCTAACCAAAATAATCTAGGAAAAATGAAAAAATTGGCCTTAGTCCTGGAAACTAGCGACCAGAGTTATCTGGTTAAACTTTAATTAAGGACAGAGTTGAGATGGGGCCAGACTGAAAAGACGCATTACTCCTGCAACTCCACCTACTACGTCAGACAATCCTGGTATAGTAGCAGCAATGAAGAACGCTAATGCCTGTTCATTCGAAGGTCCATCCAGGGCTAAAACTGCAGAGCGGACTATGCGACAGGTCCTGCTGATTAGCAACATTCGTAGCTGACTATATTGGAATACCGAAGGTTGCACAGTGCCTCAGTAGAAATTTTTTAAAAAACTTGACATGAGAGGGTGGGGCTCAGGAGTAGCCCCAGGAAGGAGGTAGAGACATTTATCGGCTGGGCCAAGACACGTTGAGTGTCTTGTCTTCAGCTTGGGTTGTGATCTTGGGGTCCTGGGATCCAGCCCCGTGTCTGGCTCTTGCCTCGGTGAGGAGGTCTGCTTCTCCTCCTCACTTCTTCTCTGTGCGTGTGCTCTCTCAAACAAATAAAATCTTAAACAATTTCCCTAACACAGAATAAAGTGCACAGAGCTCAAGCTCTCCTAAGAGTACCTAAGACCTAGCCTCTGGCCCAGCCATTCAAGTTAACCCCTGGTGTCAGGATGATTCAGCCTGTCTTCCAACTAAAGAGCTAAGAGATGATTCTAACAGCATTGGTGTATATGGTAAAACAAACAAATAAACAAACAAAACAAAAACAACCCACCCACAAAGGTGGAAATTTTTCAGACCCAAGCAGAATGTTTCCCATTAAAGAATTAAAAACCTGACTGGTCAGGATGCCTGGGTGGCTCAGTGGGTTAAGCCTCTGCCTTCAGCTCAGGTCATGATCTCAGGGTCCTGGGATCCAGGCCAGCATCAGGCTCCCTGCTTGGCAGGGAGCCTGCTTCCCTCTCTCTCTCTGCCTGCCTCTTTGCCTACTTGTGATCTCTCTCTGTCAAATAAATAAATAAAATATTTTTAAAAAACCCAACCAACCAAACAAAAAAAATACCTGATTCGTTTCATTCTGTAAGTACATGAGGTCTGTAAATACATTCTACAATAACAAAAAAGAAAACAGTAATGAGTTAACAAAGAGCACAGTTTTGTTGCTGTTTTTTAAAGCAAGCTCTGTTTTTTAAAGCAAACCCAATGTGGGCTTGAATTTAAGACTCCAAGATCAAGAGTCACTAGCCATACTGACTGACCCAGACAGGCACCCCTAAAGAGCACAGCTTAGGCAGCATTTTTATTTTTATTCATTTAGTTTTTATTTTTAGTAGGCTCCATGCCCAGTGCGGAACCCAATGTGGAGCCTGAATTTACAACCCTGAGATCAAGACCTGAGCTGAGACCAAGAATCAGACGCTTAACCAACTGAGCCACTGAGGTGCCCCTCTAGATAGCATTTTAATTCTTATTTTTTAAAAATATTTTATTTATTTATTTGACATATAGAGAGCAAGAGAGCACATGGGCGTGCATGCACACACACGCGCAGGGGGATAGGCAGAGGGAGAATCAGACTTCCTGCTGATCCTGGAATCATGACCTGAGTGGAAGGCAGACACTTAACCGACTGAACCACCCAGACGCCCTTAGACAGCATTTTCAAAATGATGACTCCAGGGGCGCCTGGGTGGCTCGGTGGGTTAAAGCCTCTGCCTTCGGCTCAGGTCATGATCCCAGAGTCCTGGGATCGAACCCCACATCAGGCTCTCTGCTTGGTGGGAAGCCTGCTTCCCCCCACCCCCTGCCTACCCCTCTGCCTACTTGTGATCTCTGTCTGTGAAATAAATAAATAAAATCTTAAAAAAAAAAAAAAGTTTCCACAAACTTATGAAGACATGGTATATATGAAAAAAAAAAAAAGGGCTGATGACTTGAAGATGCAGAGAAACTAGTAACAGAGCAGAAATGTAAACAGCCGATTAGGTGCAGAACCACAACAACAGAAAATGGAATCAGTGATGTGGAAGGCACCCTAGGGGAACTTTTACCAGAATGCAGGAGGAGAATAAAATTATGAAAACAGCAAGAAAGAAGAGAATACAACAGGAGAAAAGGAATAGAGATCCAATGTATGGCTAGTTAGTGTCCTTCAGACAAAGAATTGAATAGAGTAGAAGGAGCAATCAAATAAAATACTTAACAAAAGAAAATTTCTGAGTGAAAAATCTTGAGTATTCAGAAGTCTTGCTTCAGTAGAGGGGGCAAATTAGCCCCAAACATAATGTAGCTCTGGTCCTGTTAAACAGATCTTGAAAATAAGCCTCAAAGGGATCAAACTATTCTGAATATCTACATAGTACAGAAATATCCAGAGCCCAAGAAAGTAAAACTCATGCCTACCGTCTAATGAAAAATCACTAGACATGCAAAGCAGCAGGAAAATATAAACCATAATAAAGAAAGAAAAAAATGTGATCAATAGAAATAGACCCAGAAATGACAAATTTATATAACTGGTAGAAAATTCTGTATTCCATATGTTTAAAATATAGCTTTCCTGTATTTAAACAGGGAAGCTATTAAAAAAAAAAATCAACCAAAAAACCACACACACCCAAATCGAATTTCTATGGATTAGACACAAATAAGCAGGGGTGCTTGGGTATCTCAGTCGTTACGTGTCTGCCTTTGGCTCAGGTGATGATCCCAGGGTTCTGGGACTGAACCCCACATCAGGCTCCCTGCTTGTGTTCCCTCTCTCGCTGTCTCTGTCAAATAAATAAATAAATAAATTCTTTAAAAAACAAAACACAGATAAGCCAACACTGAAGAATAACAATACTGCAGAAAAAAGATCAGTGAACCTGAAAACACAGCAAGAGAAACAACCTAAAATAAAATGGGGGGGGGGGGGGGGGAAAAAAAAAAAAAAAAAAAAAAAAAGGAGAGGGGAAGGGGAAACAAAGTATCAGTAAACCCTGAGAAACTTTAAGGCACCTAATTGGAGTCCCTGAAGGAGAAGAGGTGAAGGTAAATTTACTTGAAGAAATAATAGTCAAAATCTTTCCAAAATTTCATAAATACAACAAATCCACACATCTAAGAACCTCAACAAATTCTAAGCACAAGCATAAAGAAAATTTCCCCAAGCTATACCATAATCAAATCACTTCAAACCAGTAAAAAGAAACTCTTAAAAGCAGCCAGAGGGGAAAAAGACCCATTCTGTACAGAGAACCAAGGATAAGAAAGGCTGCAAACTTCCTATCAGAAACAATGTCAGTCAGGAGACTGTAGACAATGCAAGACGGGCATCTTCAAAGTACTAAAAGTAAAAACCTGTCAACCTATATTCTATACCCAATCAAAATAGCTTTCAAAATAAAGGCAAAATACTTGTTCAGATACAGAAAAGATAATGGAATTCACCATCAAAAAGGTCAAAAGTCAAAAGAATGGGTTTATGAAAACAGCAAAAAGCCAGGCAACATTATTAATATCAAAGTAAGAGTCAATGTAAAAAGTATCAAATGGGACAAGAGCTTATTGTTCTTATTGTTTGCAAGTTTATTGTTAGTTGATGAATTCCATAATTCATAATGAGGATTATCTTGCAAACTGTGTGTAAATGTAATATAGTCTCCAGGAAACAAGAGTGACAGAAACATAACTGTAGTAAGAAATATAATTTTCCCTCTTTTAATTCTTTAATCAGGTAGGCAAAGGATAACTGGAATGTAGAAACTTAGACAGGTATCACTGGTAATGCTAATTTAAATGAAACATACAACCTCTACAGTCTACAAATAACACATCTTTTTAAAATTTTTTAGGACATTTACCAAAACATAAAAAAGAGAGAAAAAAGTGGGCACACACACCAGAGCACATCTGATTACATGTGATTATACATTGTAATAAATAAAGAAATATTAAAGAAAAAAATGTTAAACCCCCCAGTAAATTAAACAAAATTCTTAATTCTAAAACAATGAAGAAACTAAAACTGCAGTGTCAAATTCACAAAATTTGGAATAAAGAATGGACTATAAAAACATTATAGAAACTTTAAGACAGAAGACAATTCCACACTAAGAAATTTCAAAATCTCATGGATAAAAAGTTTTACAGAGAAGTATAAATTATCAGAACTGAAAAAAAAGTCTGAACAGTTTACTGTGCAGAAATTCTGAAATAGTTCAAATGATTTCCAAAAGCACACCAGGCTTAGAATAATTTATGGGAAAAATTTTTAAAGCAAATTAATTCCTATACTGTATAAGCTGTTTCAGAGGGGAACGAGGAGCAAGGGAATAACGGTGGGAGAAAACTTATTACTTTTATTTAAACTCTGGTATCTAAATTAGATATGAAAAAACTATAAGCCCGCCTCACTTACTAACAAAGAAAAATTATAAATCATATGGCATTCTGGTTTGTTTTCTTTAATCTCTTGTGGGTCAAGCGCACTGTGAGTATGGCACACTGAATTCTTGCCCCCATCCCACTGAGGGCAAGACCCTCACCCATGCTAAAACTACCACCAGAAAGCCAGCTGGCAAGCTCTCTCTGAGCTCTTCATTCAAGATCACTCCTATGCTTCATGTGGAAAGGACTGCTCGGATTACCCTGCTAAAGGCGCCGTCTGAACTTTATTTTATTTATTATTATTTTTTAAAGATTTTATTTATTTGACAGACAGAGATCACAAGTAGGCAGAGAGGCAGGCAGAAAGAGAGGGGGGAAGCAGGCTCACCGCTGAGCAGAGAGCCTGATGCGGGGCTCGATCCCAGGACCCTGAGATCCTGACCTGAGCCGAAGGCAGAGGCTTAACCCTCTGAGCCACCCAGGCGCCCCCCGCCGTCTGAACTTTAAATGTGGGCACTTGGGGCAGCACTGAAAACTTCTCAGTGATATGCAGATTGAAAGACAATCTGCTGATGCACTTAAAAGCAGGAGTAAGTCAAAGAAGTACAGGCTTAATTATAAGATTTCAGCAAGGGCGCCTGGGTGGCTTAGCATCTTAAGCATCTGCCTTTGGCTCCATTTATGATCCTGGAGTTCAGGGATGGAGCCCCGTATAGGGCTCCCTGCTCCACGGGGAGTCTGCTTCTCCCTCTGCCCCTTACCCAGCTCCTTGCTCACTCTCTCTTTCTCTCTCAAATAAATGATTAAAATCTTAAGAGAAAAGATTTCAGTAAATGTAATCAAGGTTTGAGGCCATGAAAGTAACAGTGACTATGGAGAACAGAGAGGTAGAACTGGTAGGAGTGACTGAATTGCTCAGCAGAAAGATGCAAGGGGTAGTGCAAGACACAAACAATCCCATCCAGGGAGTGGAAAGGTAACCTCCAACATGGGAGAAAATATATGCAGATCACATAACTGTTAAGTGCTCTGTATTCAGAATATATGAAGAAGTCTGAAAATTTAATAGCAGACAACTGAAAAATGGGCAAAGGATTTGAACAAACAGACATTTCTCTAAAGAAGATATACAAATGAGCACACAAAAAATGCTCAGTATCATTATTCACTAGGGAAAGGCAAATTCAAACCACAAGGAGAGATAACCATTCAGATGGCTATGATAAATCAAACAGACAAAAACAATTATTGACATAGATGTGGAAGGATCAAAACCATTATATATTGCTCATATGAATATAAAGTGGTACAGCCACTTTGGAAAACAGTTTGGCAACCCCTCAGTGAGTTAAACACAGAGCTACCATGTAACTCAACAATTCTACTCATAGGTCTATACCCAAGAGGACTGAAAACATATGGTATGATATCCACACAAATATCCACAATAGCAATATCCATCATGGCCAAAAAGTGGAAATAACCCAAAGGTCCTCATCTGCTGACTGAATAAATAGAAGGTGATTTATCCATACAATGAAACAGTATTCCCTTTTATTATGTATTATGTAAGTTTTCTTTTTTTAAAGATTTTATTTATTTATTTGACAGAGATCACAAGTAGGCAGAGAGGCAGGCAGAGAGGCCTCCCTGCTGAGCAGAGAGCCCGATGCAGGGCTCAATCCCAGGACCCTGGAATCATGACCTGAGCCAAAGGCATAGGCTTTAACCCACTGAGCCCCCCAGGCGCCTCTATATAAGTATTCTTATATTATGCCATTCTTTTGGCAATAAAAAAGAACGAAGCGCTGACAGATGTGGCAACATGGCTGAACCTTGAAAACATGATGCTAAGTGAAAGAAGGTAGATACAAAAGGCCACATCTTATATGATTCCATTTATAAGAAATGTCCAGAACAGAAAGATTTATAGACAAAAAGTGAATCAGTGGCTGCCAGAAACTATAGGGAAAGGAAACGGTAGTGACTGACTGCCAACTGGGGTTTTCGGACGGGGATGAAAATCCTCAAATTAGATTGTGGTAATGGCTATCTGAATATACTAACCCACTAAATATACTAAAAAACTTTTAATTGCACATGAATTATATCTTAATTGAGCAGTTTGAAAAATAAAGTAATGCAAGGTAAACTAGTTACTGACTACAAAGTTTCCAAACTGGGTAACAGGGAAAAATCTAATTATAGAGATAACAACAGTATCTACTATTCATTAAATGTGTGCATTGTACCAAAATCTGTACAAAAGCACTGTATATATTTTATCTTAGTCCTCAAAATAACCCACTGGATAGTTTTTTTTTTTTTAAGATTTTTGTTTATTTATTTGACAGAGAGAGATCACAAGTAGGCAGAGAGGCAGGCAGAGAGAGAGGGGGAAGCAGGCTCCCTGCAGAGCAGAGAGCCCGATTCAGGGCTTGATCCCAGAACCCTGGGGTCATGACCCGAGCCAAAGGCAGAGGCTTAACCCACTGAGCCACCCAGGCACCCCTGGATAGGTATTTTTTATTCCTATTGTATAGAATATATAATACGAACCAGACAAAGAGGTACACCATCTGCTTAAGGTCATATAACTAGTGGGTGGCGAAGTTGGGTTCAAAACACTTGCTCAGGCTCAATATAGCCTGATGATAGTATGAAAGGTAAAGGTGAATACTATTTTCACAAATAAATGGAAATAATCTATAATATACAATACATTCCTAAACTCCAGAGCAAATTATTTACAATCTTCAGACTTAATGATGTACTAGCAATTTTATTTATCTTGCACATAGTTCAGTTTTAAAACAATGACAACAATAACCCAATAGTAACCCAACCTATTCCCACTCACTCCCTCCATAGTTCACGGAGGCTCTCTGGCTTTTTTTAAAAGCAGGGAAAAACTGGGAAATATTGAAGAATCACCGAGCTCTAGATGATCTTCAAGGTATCTTCCAACTTTGATGAGTTTAACAGTAGCCTGTATTAATTATACAGCTAAAGAATAGTATGTCAAGTTTTAGACATTAATAGGGAAGTAGGCCCATCAGTCCTGAAGCCCTCCAGAGATTTCATAATCAGATCAGAGGGTAATTTGCATGCTTACTATAGGGAGCACATTTAAATACAGTAAATACCACTTCAGTAAATCTAAAGACTGGCGCAAATGTATAAAAATACCAATACCCCATGCCTACCAAAATTCTTTGTATTTAGCCAAATGCTTTACAGTTCACAAAACAGACTAGGGAAACCTGGGCTCTTGTAATATCCCTGAATCCTCATACTAATTTTAAAAATGAATAAACTGAAGCTCAGGAAGGTTAAAAGACCTGTCCCACATCATATATCTCAGAAGGGTAGGTCAGGATTCAAAACAGTTTAATTTAAATCTATTATTTTTCTAAGTTAAAACAAGTCACTCAGAAGAGAAGTTCCTGTGAAGTTAAATAATGTAAAGCAGTCTTAAAATACACAAGAGCTCCTCCCCAGAATAGAAGTATAAGCAACTCTGGTCTAGAGCAATTAAATACAACTACATCATTATTTTTGCTGAAAAGAAGTATTTTAGTAAAAAATTTAAAAAACCTTTCTTTTTAGTAAGTTCATAGCTTACCTAATGCAAAGCTGTATTCCTAGGAAAAAGCCCTTTATGCCATGGCCATCAGAAAGCAGTAAGGATGAATGAGGAAGAGAAACCCATTTCTCTGTTTTGCTTCAAATTAAAATCGCACTGACTTCTGAAAGAAAAAAATCATGTTGAAAATGTAAAAGAGATGCTGGTGACATTTACCGTGTCTGTGTACCTTCCTAATAAATACTACAGGTGTGTGAGTAGCAGAAAGAAAACTAATCAACACTAGTATTTTTGGTTATATTAACTTCAATTCTGTACCTTCTTTGCTTCTGTGTTGTATTTTTTAGCTTATTTATTCTTCTAAAAGATTTTTATTTATTTATTTGACACAGAGAAAGAGCACAAGCACGGGGAGCAGCAGGCCGAGGGAGAGGGAGAAGCAGGCTCCCTGCTGAGCAAGGAGCCCAGTGTAGGACTTGATCCCAGGACAGGACCATGGTTAGGCCTGAGGCAGATGCCTAACCTACTGAGCCACCTAGGCACCCCCGTGTTATATATATATTTTTTTAAATTAAAAGATTTTATTTATTTGACAGAGATCACAAGTAGACAGAGGCAGGCAGAGAGGTGGGGGGGGGGTGACAGAAGCAGGCTCCCCGCTGAGCAGAGAGCCCGATGCGATGCGGGGCTCAATCCCAAGACCCTGAGATCATGACCTGAGCTGAAGGCAGAGGCCTAACCCACTGAGCCACCCAGGCGCCCCCGTTTTGTATTTTTAATTTAATTTTGAATGTTAGATTCACATAAAAGTCACCAAAAAACGCCAAAGGTTCTTTACACCCCGCAACCCCTCACCCAGTTTTAATAACATCTTACACCACACCATGGCACATTGGTTAAAAACAGAAAACCAACACTGATCAATGTCTATGTAACTTTACAGAATTCAACTATCCTTTGGAAAAGTCGTTTCAGTCTCCAGACCATGTCAATCAGCATCCCTGCAAGTTCTACTTGGAAGACTTCGGGTGAAGAACTTAGTAAAACCTGTTTTAGCATTAAAAAAAAAAAATTAGCTACCTACTTGATGAGGTTTGATTCTTCCTTTAATTTTAAGCCACTGCTGAATGTTTTATTTAAAACTCAGGGCAAACATTCCATTGTGGTAAACTCTGAGATTCAAAAGCAAAGGTATTGTTCTAACCACTAACTCCCCACTTATCAGTCATCCTGCCATTACAGTACAATATATAGCTAAGGAAATGGTTTTAAATGCCCTCTCATATTCATTAGCATTTGGGGTAAGAAGCTCAACTCAAGGAAGGCAGAAACAGTATTCAGTTTCAGGAAAATGATTAGCTACAGAAGACCAACAAAATAAAGGAAAATTTTTGTTCTCAACATGTTACAAATAAGACAAAAATCCTTCTATTGCAACTGTACATATAAATAAGGTAAAAAGGAAAAGTTCATGACAATGATACAGAGTATATTTAACTGATTTTAAGGGGCATATTTCAAAATTTCTGCAATCAGGATGTGATGGCCAAGTGGAGATTTTAATGTTTGTCACTGCCTGAGACAAAGATAGAGCATTCCTGAGAGCCTCATTAGTATTTCTGAAGACACAAAGGAGGACACTGTAGGAAAGGAAGGACCGAACTCTGAACTGAAAAGTATTTAAGGGTAGGAATGTTAAAAGTTTGTAACAAACACTTTAACCAAATAATTTCACTTCTTTTTCTTTTTTATTTAGGCTGTAGAATGATGTCATTTAAAAATATCTAAGTAAGTCTAAAAATGTTTTCTCAATAAGAATTTTATAAGCCTAGGGTGCCTGAGTGGCTCAGTCAGTTAAGCAGCTGCCTTCAGCTCAAGGTCATCATCTCAGGATGGTGGGATAGAGCTTAGAATTGGAGTCCCTGCTCAGCGGGGAACCTGCTTCTCCCTCTTCCTCTGGCCCTTCCCCTGCTTGTGCTCTCTCTCTCTCTCTCAAATAAATAAAATCTTTAAAAAATAATTTTTTTTAGAAACCTAAATGATTAAAAAGCACATGTCATAGCTTAATTGGCAGTGTTTTCTCCTTCTTTGGTGGCAGAGAAAACAATCTATGGTATCTAGGATTCAATACAGCAGTAATTCAGCTTGATAAACTACAACACCCGCAACCCGAGAGCTTAAGAGAACAGTACACAAAGGCCTCCCCCAACAGAAAACACACAGGAAATGACACATAATTTTGCATTATCATAATAACAGGGTTATTTTTCCAACCCTAAGAGCTTTCTTCTTGTAAAAAGTAAAATCTTCCTCAAATTTCCCATGGGTATACAGCAGATTTCTGCATTATATCTAAGGAAGAGCTAGGGCAGGAATCTGCCCCAAGAAGAAAACTTGAGGGATGATTTTAACCAACTTTTTTTTTTTTAACCAAACTCCTTTCTAAGAACATTAGCTGTGATGAGAGCAGGTATCAACAAACAGTAGGTTCGACTAAATGTTCTAACATCCAAAAATAAAATTTTAAAATCACATTTTCAAAGAGCTGATTAATTCCAAGCTTCTCCAATGAGCAGTTTTTTTCCTGTACTGTGGTAAAATATACTTAACATAAAATTTACCATTTTATTTAAAGTGTACAATTAGTGGCATTAAGCATATTCACAATGTTGTGCAACCATCACCACTATCCATTTCCAGAACTTTTTCATCATTCCGAACTAAACCTCCGGATCGGTTAAACAGTAACGCTCCATCCCCTACTCTGCCAGCCCCTGGTAATCTATATTCTACTTTCTGTCTCTGAATTTTCCTATTTTAGATACCTCACATAAATGGACCCATAAGATAACTGTTCTTCTGTGTCTGGCTTACTTCTTCAGTGAGTACTTTAGTAAAGCAAAGAATGAAATCCCAAGTTATGAGGTTTCTTAATAATTTAACTGCACAGTGACACAATCTCTTAACTAAGCAAACAGCCTTCCCAGAAATCCTCCTGTTCCATGAGCCCCAAGGGGCAGAGAATCTTAGACTGACCCTTCCTTTGCCTGTAGACAAGCCTAGTTAAGCAGTTGGAACCCAAGGAGCTGGCTCCTGAGAGCCCTGGAGGCTATCCTGGGGTAAGTGGATGGAGCAAAGCGAGGAAAGGAGCTGTGCAGGCTTAAAAACCATGGGTAGGAAGAGGCGTGATTTATCAAGCTACTTTGGCCTTGAGATGGTCTCCAGTTTGCCTGCCAGAAGGAGCTCCTGCACCCGGACACTTAGGTTGGGCGACACCTGTCAGAGTTGAGGCCAGACTGCAGTCTACTGGCTGAGAATGTCACCAGTTCAGGAAGCTTCACGGGGTCATGAGTCACTGCATGGCTCAGAGGTCCGGGCAAGCCTGCCCTGCCCCGCCCCGCCCAGACAAACCCGGTTAGGAGACCACAAACAAGACACAAAACTGGCAGAAACACAGATGGCCAAAGCGCAGGGCTGACAGGCAAGCCGTGAATGAGAGTAAAGACGGAGAGGGAAACAAAGGGTCAAGAAACACAAGCAAAGCAGAGAGAGAAACAAAAACAAGGTCCAGATGGAGATGCGCTCAAGAGAGAGAAACCGGAGAGAAATGCAAAGTTGACAGGAACAGAGTTGAGAGGCAGAAAGGGTAGGTGACAACAGGTGACAGAGACCGCAACAGACGTGAGACACGACTTAGAAGTAAACAGAGGCAGATACCAGCAAAGTCCGGGTGCAGCGCTTCTCCGGGCCTTGGCTCGAACCCGAGGCCGCCACGCCGCACCCACACGGCGCCCCCGAAAGGCCGGCAGACGTACCGGGGCGGGATCTCTAAGCGCTCTGGCCCGCCGAGGTCCGCCGCCACGGGGTGACCTTGGGCGAGACGCTGCCTCGGCGGCCCTGGGGTCGCGGTCCGCGTACTGGGCTGGCCGGAAACCACAGGAGTCGGACCGGGCTGCCGGGACTCCAACCGCCAGAGCGCGGCTGAAGCATCCCGGTCTGCGGAACGGGCCTGCCGGGCCAGCGGCGCGCGCGCGCCGGGACCTGCAGAGAAGCCCTTAAACCTCTCCGGCTTCCCTCCCTGCCCTCTCGCTACCTGTTGTCCCGACTCCGCAGTACCTGCTAACGGCTCCGCGCTCACATAACCCGGCCGCCGGACACTTTCCGCCACCGGCGTCAGGCCCGTTCAAGCCGTCGCCGCCGCGACCGCCTCAGCCTGCGCCTCCCGCCCCCGGAAACGCTTCCCGGTTCCGCCCCCCCAAAACGCCAGTGCTTCCGGGGGTGCGTCAGAGAGAAAGCGGTGTGCGCATGCGAGACTGGCTTTCGGGGCGGGGCGTCCAGAGAGCGCGCCGTTGCAGCCAGCTACTGCGCAGTGTAACCTGGCGCAGGTCAATTAGCTTTAAGGGCTGTTAGTGAGGCCGCTGCTGGGAATTAGGGAGCTGATACGAAGTCCTAACCCCATTTCAAACTTTATCTCTTTCTTGCTGCGTAGCAGAGATCGTGTCAAATCCTTTTTTTGCCCCCATAGTGCCTTTGGCACCTAGTGGATACTCAAGTCATGTACAACGAAAGGAACAGTTTCCTCTATGTGGCAGGCGCTGTGCTGGGTTCCCATTTTGTTCAGGTACTAGTGGAGATTCTTTGATCTCAGGGGAGGTAGATCTTCACTGTTGCTAGAAGGAATGACTCATAATTAGTCCAGGCTATTCATGCTAATCTCATTGGCCAGTGGTTAGACAAGGCAGTCAGGTGACCAACGTGTGGGTGTGGGTTTAGCAAAGTCCACTAGGACTTTAGTTGAGTATCCTCAAGTGCTTTGTCATTTTTATTTGATTCCTGTTTCTAAGCAGACCCGAAGGTTGGAAGTTCAGTCCCAGTCATGTGCTTATGATGTGACAAGCAAATGCTAAAGCTGGCAAAATGGAAAGACTGAAAGAGCCTAGGTCTCATATGACATTAAGCTACCGTGCTTAGCTTGCCTCTGGATGTTTTGTTGCATGAGCCTAATACATTTCTACTTGGACTTTATTTCTAGCAATATTGTAGACTCTTCAAATATAACAGCAACAAAATATGTTAAAATGCTAGGAGAAATATTGAAAGCACCCTTTTCAATACATAGATAAGCTTGTGAGAAAGTCAGGAAAATCATCTGAGACCAGGAAGAAAGCAGAAACACAAGCCTGGGGAGTTAGATAGTGTTGATGTTCAGAAGTTATGCAGAGATACAGTCTGCATTGTTCTGATAGGTTAGCATGTGTGTTATACTGATAAATATTTTTTTAAAAAGGATTTTATTTATTTGAGGGAGAATGAGTGAGAGAGAGCATGAGAGAGGAGAAGGTCAGAGGGAGAAGCAGACTCCCCAAGGAGCTGGGAGCCCGATGCAGGACTCGATCCTGGAAGTCCAGGATCATGACCTGAGCCGAAGGCAGTTGCTCAACCAACTGAGCCACCCAGGTCCCCTATACTGATAAATATTTTGAAAGTCATCTCTAGAGATAGGTAAACAATGATGATACTGCTAGCTGTAGGGGCACTTACCGAGGTCCAGGCAAGATGAGAGCCAAACTGGAAGATCAGGTTGGGACCCCAAAAGGGGATATATCTTTAGGGGAAGGATAAACTAGAAGAAAAAAAAAATCTTCCCAGCAGAGCTAGGCAGCAAGGAAAGTTGTCTCTCTCTGTCTTGGCTCTAGGTAGAGAGGCAGTGCATTTTACCTCTAATGGAGGCATGGTTAAAGTCTGACCATCAGATGGCCACAACGTTTGCATGGTCCAAAAGCCCACAAGCAGAACATTTCAATTTAAAATGGGTCTGAGTTGATAGTACCTCTGGTACTTGGCTGAAACACACACATGTCCTATCTGGCAGAACTCACTGTCAACCCAGGTCTCAAAGAATTCCCACAGATAGGCTTCCAAATCAATATGATCTCACAATCAAGAACCACAAAACCCATAAGGAAATAAGCAGAGAAATCAAGTAGCAGATTTTCTTCTTTAGAAAGATTTTATTTATTTTAGAGTGAGAGAGCAAGCACAAATAGGGTAGGAGCAGAAGGAGAGGGGTGGGAAATAACCCAGCAGATTCTGCTCTGAGCACCCAGCACCCTGCGATCATGACCTGAGCCGAGACTAACTGACTTAACTGACTTAACTGACTGAGCTACCCAGGCGCCCCAAGATCTGCCTTAAACGAGTAGCTCATGGGAAGGTTTAAGCACCAAATTGGATCTAGCTGAAGAGAAATTAGTGCATTAAAAGATAGATTTGAGGAAAATAATCCAAACACCATCCCAGAGAGACAAAGAAATGGAAAAGAGTGAAGAGGTTCATCATAGGCTTGTCAATTATATTAGGAGATTATAAAGTGAATGTGAGCAAGGCAATTGTCAAATAATGATTGAGAATTTTCCAGAATCGATGAAGGATAAGAATCCTTGAGAAACGCACTGAATTACCAGGTATGATAAGGAAATAGAAAACCTAGATCTATTCTGGTGAAACTGAAGAACACCAAAGCATAAGGGAGAAATTTTTTAAAACATTTGTTTATTTTGAGAGAGAAAGAGAGAGAGGGAGAGAGAACACATGATTGTGGGGGGAGAGGCAGAGAGAGGTAATTTCCAGCAGATCACAGTCTGAGCGAGGAGCCCAACAAGGGGTTTAATCTCATGACCCTGAGACCTGAACGGAAACCAAGAGTTGGACACTCAACTGACTGAGCCATCTAGGCTCCCCAAAAGATGATTTTAAAAGCAGAGAGGAAAGTCAGACAATCTATAACAGAATAATGTGATACCAGCTCCTGATTGCTCAATGGCACTAATGGAAGCCGTGATTATAATAGTAGTATGAAATGATATCATTAATGAAACAATCGCCTTAATTTAATGAGAGAAAATAATTGTCTACTTAGTCTTAGTCCCTGTATGCAAACCCTCTGCCATGATCCTTCTTAGTTAGAATGAAATCCATTCTTAGTTAGAATGAAAACACAGTACTATTCAGATGAAAAAAACAAAGAGTTTCAGGGTGCCTCAGTGTCCAGTTGGTTAAGATCTGACTTCCAACTCAGAGGTCATGATCCCAGGATCCTGAGATCAATTCCTGCATCAGGTTCCCTGCTTAGCAGGGAGTCTGCTTCTCCCTCTGTCCTGCCCCCTGCTTGTGCTCATTCTCTCTCTCAAAAATAAATAAATAAAAATTTTTTAAAAAGTTAAAAAAAAAAAACACCTAAGAGTTTCTACGAACAGAACTTAACTGAGGGAACTTCTAGAAGATACATTTCAAGAAGAAATAAAAATCCCAGGAGGAAGATCTGAGTCACAATAAAGGTTGGTGAGCAAATAAAATAGCAAACATGAGTAAATATGAACAAATAACAGGACAAGAAACAAGAACAATTTATAATTTGTGGGATTCAGAAAGGCAAAACAGAAATAATGGAGTGATTGTATGTGAAGTATAAGAGGATACTGGAAGGTAATGGGTGTATAGTAAGCTTGTCCTTGAACATGTATGAGTTATCTGTTGCATAACAAACAGCCACAAAACCTCAGAGGGATACAGCTATATTTGTTTATTACTCACACGTCTGGTGTCAGCTGGGCGTGGATTAGGAAGCTCTGCTGAGCTTGGTTGGACTTGCTTATGTGTCCGGGCTCAGCTAATCTAGAATGGTCTTGGCTAGGGGCCTTTACTCTGCTCCATGTGTCTCACTCACCAGCCAGGCTGTCAGGGTGAGTTCTCATGGCAATGGCAGGGACACAAAAGAGAGCAATGGAAATGTACAAGCACATTTTCAAGACTCTTCTTACACCTAATTAGCCAAAGCAAATCACATGACTCAGTCCAGCGTTATAGCAGGAGGAAGCTATGAATGATCATGGCAGAGGGTTTGCATACAGGGAAAGCAAAGAGTTGGAGCCACTGGTTCAATTAATCCAAGGTCTTTGTACTGTCCATAAAAATATTGATTAACATTAGACTTTAATTAGATATGAACATTAGAATTGGGGGGTTACCGGGGCGCCTGGGTGGCTCAGTAGGTTAAGCTGCTGCCTTTGGCTCAGGTCATGATCCCAGGGTCCTCTCTCTCTCTGTCTCTCTCTGCCTGCCTCTCTGCCTACTTGTGATTTCTCTCTGTCAAATAAATAAATAAAATATTAAAAAAAAATAGAATTGGGGGGTTACCATGGAAAGAATAAAAATAGAGCTACTGACCAAATCAGAGGAATAAAAATAACATTTTAAGAAAGACTTTATTTATTTATTTGAGAGAGAGAGTGCACATGAGTTGGGAGGAAGGGCAGAAGGAGACGCCAACTCTCCACTGAGCAGGGGGCCTGACTTGGGGCTTAGTTCCAGGACCCTGGAATCATGACCTGAGCCAAAGGAAGATGCTTAACCAACTGAGTCACCATGGCACCCTGAAAGCCAATATTTTAAAAAAAGAAGGCAAGCAAGAAAGGAAGAAAAGAGGGGAAGGCAGAAATAAAAACATAAAACATGGAAAAAATACAAAGTACAAAATAAAGTGGAAAAAGAAATTAAAATGTATCAACAGGGGCTCCTGGGTGGCTCAGGGGGGAGCCTGTTTCCCTTCCTCTCTCTGCCCACATCTCGGCCTACTTGTGATCTCTGCCTGTCAAATAAATAAATAAAATCTTTTTAAAAAAATTATCCAGTTTCAGGGCACCTGGGTGGCTCAGTGGGTTAAGTCTCTGCTTTCTGCTCAGGTCATGATCTCAGGGTCCTGGGATCGAGCCCCATATCTGGCTCTTTGTTCCACAGGGGGCCTGTTTACCTCCCCCTTCTCTGCCTGCCTCTCTGCCTACTTGTGATCTCTCTCTTCCTCTGTCAAATAAATAAAATCTTTAAAAAAATTATCCAGTTTCATTGTAGGTGAGGCATCTGTAAATGAATGAGGAAAAGGTCTGCAAATGTGTGGAAGGATTCTGCTCATAGATTGGTCCATAAATGTTTTTAGTTCTGTGTTTCATGAAAACTTGAGATGGGAAATCATGGGGGAAAAAATCATCAAGGTATATACTGTTTGAAACAAAAAGATGGAAAATTTGAATTAAAAGAGTGGTAGAAGAGATTTCATGCTGTTCACTATTTTAACTTTGGACAAAATAGACTTTAAGGCAGAGTCAATGCCAAAAATAGTGTGATGGATTGTAGTATTGTTTTTGAGGCCTGCATTTCCCACTCCATGGACTTTAGGCTGAGTCACTGAAACATGAATGGAAGTGAAATGTGTGCACTCCTGAGTTGAGCTTTATGAACCATGGTTCCCTCCCTCTGCCACAAGATGATATCCCAGATGCGGAGGTGGCTGTGGCCTGGGTCATTGAATGAAGATACAGAATGAAGAATGGGTAGTGCTACACATGACCCGCAAAGGACAGAGACCCTGAGTGAGGAATTAACCCTTATGGTCGTAAGGCACTGACAATTTGCATTCAGGTGTGGGCATGTAACTTTCTTTGACTCATGTCAAATGAAAAGTCTCATTTCCAGGTGGATAACTTTAAGAGCAAGTGTGCGATTCATGCCGTCATGATATCTTTCAGCCTAACTTTGCAAAAGATGACTAATAAAATGAAGCTACTTGATAATGAAAAGACTTCAGCTTACCAGAAGTACATAATCATTCTAAATCGTATCCACACAGTGTTATAGCTCCAAATGAGAGTCAAGAGTAAAAACTGGCGGTAGTACAAAAAGGAACTGACAAATTCACCATCATAGTGGAGACTGTGGAATTCATTAGTGCTGTCTACCAAATATTTGCCATTTTTCTCCTGGGTGTATGGTAAGCCCGCCCTTGAACATAGATAGGACCATGCAACTTTCTTTGACTAGCAAGAAAAGGGAATCACTTCTTTTTTCCATCCAAGTGCCTTGGATCACTTCCAGGTGGGAGCTTTAAGAGCTAGGGCATGATTTTCCTCTTTCCTCTTTCTCTCTGCCACAGAGACCAGCAAAGCTCCAGAAGGTGGCTGCCCCATCAAAATTAGTCCTAGAGTCCTTCAGTGCAACACGAAGCAGAGCCCCAGGCTGACCAGAGATAAAAACAGAGAATAATGAAGAGATAACGCCTTGAAAGCTGTAAGCTTCTGAGACTTCAAAGTTGGGTGTTTATTATTTTAGCAGAACCTACGTTCCCATGACCAGTGCAGATATATCTTCCCATTTTTATTGTTTTATTTCTTAAAGATTTCACATATTTCTTTATTTGTCAGAGAGAAAGAGAGGGGGGGAGAATACCACAGGGGGAGAGCAGGAAGCAGAGCAGGCAGAGGGAGAAGCAGGCTCCCTGTGGAGCAAGGAGTCCGATTTGGGGCTTGATCCCAGGTTCGTGGGATCATGACCTGAGCTGAAGGCAGCCGCTTAACCGACTGAGCCACCCAGATGTTCCTACCTTTGCATTTTTAAATGAAGGTACACTTTATGGTTAAATTTACTCTTTTTGGAATATGGCTTAATAATTTAAAAAAAAATTTTTTTTTTAAATTTTAAGTAGGCTCTATGCCCAGCATAGGGCTCAAACTCACCACCCTGAGATCAAGAGGTGCCCGCTCCACAGACTGAGCCAGGCAGGTGCCCCTCACTTTATGAGTTTTGACAAATGCATACAGTAATAGAACTACCACCAGGATCAAGATGTGGAACAGTTCCAGCCGCTGGAGAAATTCCTTGGTGCCCCTTCATAGCCGGCCCCTCACCCCTAGCAAACACCATTCTGTTTTCTTTCCCTACAGTTTTGCCTGTTCCAGAATGGACTCGTATATGATAGCATATGCAGCCTTTTGGGTCTGGCCTCCTCCACTTAGGGTAATGCATTTGAGATTAACCTTCAGGAGCGCTGCTGGGCCTTTAGCAGTGTACTCCTTTTTGTTGCTAAGTGGTATTCCCCATAAGGGTGCACAGTTTGCTGAGCATCTCTCTTCCGTGTAGTAGTACCTTTTCACATTTATCTAGTAGCAAGAAAGTCATATTTTCAACATTTTGCCCCTGGAAGTCCTCCTCCAACTCTAAAAGTTCGTTAGACAAATTTGCTGCTACTTGCATCGTCATGCACAACCTTTTTCTTTTTTTTAAAGATTTTGTTTATTTATTTGACAGAGATCACAAGTAGGCAGAGAGAGGCAGGCAGAGAGAGAGGGGGAAGCAGGCTCCCCGCAGAGCAGAGAGCCCGATGAGGGACTCGATCCCAGGACTCTCAGATCATGACCTGAGCCGAAGGCAGAGGCTTAACCCACTGAGCCACCCAGGCGCCCCACGCACAACCGTTTTATGGGCTGTTTCTGTCTACTTAACACAGAGAAGCTGGTGCCTTCTCTTGCCCCGCTACATTGGTTTCCCCACCACTTCCCAGCCCTTGTAAATCTTTCCCTGCTGCTTATTCCTGGTCCCAAACCCAATGCCTCTTGAGGTTTATGTGATGGCAACCTCCTTGCCCCCAATCTCTAGCACCAATGACTGTATTGGTCTGCTATCATTGCAAAATCAATTCTCCCCAAAACTCAGGGGCTTAAAACGACTATTTATTCTCACTCTTGTGTCGGCAGGTAAGCGGTGGGGTGGCTGATTTAAGCTGGGCTCTAGTGGACAAGTCTGCTTCAAGCTGTGGGTCCCTTGACAGGTTGGGCTCAGGTCTGCCCATGTTTTCATTCTGTGCCCGGCCAAAGGGACAGGAGTGACCCAGGGCAAACTCTTCTCAGGAAATCAAGTTGCACTGTGAAAGCACATTTCTCATTTTTGCTTTTATCCTCTCCTTTCACATCCCACGGGCCATAGCGAGGCATGTGGCTGAGTCCACAATCAAGGAGAAGAAAAGTCAACTCCTCTCCCACTCTGCAGGGGAACCACAGAGTCACCTAGTGAGGAGGGGAGGGAGGGGTGAAGAATCAGGGCCAAGCACTCAAGGTATCGCCATTACTCTGTGTCCTAGGATGAGAAGAATTCGGGGAGGGGGGGGGGCATTCAGGAGAGGGTGAAGAACAAGAATGAAAGTCCGGAGAACCCAGCGGGATGGGGAGAGCCCTGGGGAGTCTGCGTTGTGGCCAGAAGTCTCAGATGCAGGAAGCATGAAAGTTCACTTAAGATAAAGGATATTTGAGGGGCGGCTGGGTGGCTCAGTCATTAAGCGTCTGCCTTCACCTCAGGTCATGATCTCAGGGTCCTTGGATCTAGCCCCACATCAGGGTCCCTGCTTGGCCGGAAGCCTGCTTCTTCCTCTCCCACTCCTTCTGCTTGTGTTCCCTCTCTCACTGTGTGTGTGTGTCTCTCTCTCTGTCAAACAAATAAACAAAATCTAAAAAAAAAACCCATAAAGGATATTTGATATGTGCATTTAAGGAGTTCTGGGCTTGGATGCTCAATGATGTTCGCTCCTGTCCTCTGGCATCCTGATCTTTCAGTAAAGGCTGTGTGTGTGTGTGTGTGTGTGTGTGTGTGTGTGTGTACATCAAAGGAAGGGTCAAGTTCTTCTGGAAACAATAAGGTCCTGGGACAGAAATAGAATAAAATTCAGCATAAGCGGGCATTTTAGTACAGGGGTTACTAGTAAGAGGTCTGCTCTGGCTACTTGGAGCCATCTTGGGGGCAAACCGAGCTCCCCATAGGAGAAGAGGTGTTCCTTTCCCTCCGGTCATATTTGTATTGAAAGGGTCAGGAAGCTAGCTTAACTCTGGTTTATAAGGAAGATCAATTTCTAATCCAAGGGAGTTTAAAACCACACCCCTGCCCTTCTGCCTGGAATTTTAACTCTTCCCTGCCCAGTATCCTCACTGGCCCCAGAGCGTTCTACTCTAATCCTTCCCTTGATGGAGAAAAGTCTTCCTTTCCAGCTCTCTCCTGCCTCCCGTAGGTCCCCACCCTCCCTGTGGACCACGAACTTAGCTTCTCTGCCGTCCTGGCCTCCTTGGCAGGCACACCTCTCCAGCTGTGGGTGACCTGCCCTTGCCCATGCTTGTTTCTCCATCCAGCTGATTTTTCAATACCTTCATTCATCAGTGTAGTAGGCAGAATAACAGCTCCCTAAAGATGTCTTTGTCCGAATCCTCAGAACCTGTGAATATGTTACCTTACATGGAAAAAAAGGACTTTGCCGGTGTGATTTAAGGTTGAAGACCCAGAGGTGGAAAGATTAC
The DNA here is from genome assembly GCF_022355385.1 of Mustela nigripes. Taxonomy (NCBI): domain Eukaryota; kingdom Metazoa; phylum Chordata; class Mammalia; order Carnivora; family Mustelidae; genus Mustela; species Mustela nigripes. The sequence continues at coordinate 8,318,377 of NC_081565.1, forward strand.
CCTGAATTACCTTGGGTGGACCTGATTGAATCCCACGAGTCCTTAAAAGTGAAAAGCCTCTCTTGCCTGGGTGTGAGATGAGATGGAAGAAGAAAAAGGAGAGATTTGCAGCATTAGGAGGGGGCTCAACCTGCTTTTGCTAGTTTTGAAGATGGGCGAAGGCAGCCACTAGCCAAGGAATGTGGGTGGCTTCCAGAAGCTGGAAATGGTCCTTGGCTGACAGCCAGCAAGGAAACTGTCTGTCCTCTAACCTGTAAGTAATTGAATCCTACCAACAATCCAAGGAAATGAGCAAGGAAATGGATTCTTGCCTTGAACTTCTCTAGGAAGGGCAAGATCCATGTCAGACATTTGACCTATATCCTCTCTCTACAAAATGCCCTACAGGGGTCCCTGGGTGGCTCAGAGGGTTAAAGCCTCTGCCTTCGGCTCAGGTCATGATCCCAGGGTCCTGGGATCGAGCCCCATGTTGGGCTTTCTCCTTGGCAGGGAGCCTGCTTCTTCCTCTCTCTCTCTGCCTGCCTCTCTGCCCACTTGTGATATCTCTCTGTCGAAAAAGTAAATAAAATATTAAAAAAAAAAAAGAAAAAAAATGGCCCTACAAAACTGTGAAATAATAAATTTGTGCTGTTTAAGTGGTTAAATGTATATAATTTGTGGTGGCAGCGATAGGAAACCAATATAATTAGTAAATGTTTTTTGAAGGCCGCAATATTCCGGGCCCCGAGCCAGCCTACAGGATTTAGGGTGAATGAAGTAGTGATAATACCTGGTCTCAGAGAGTTTGCTGTGCAGCAGGAAAAGAGAGGTGAAAAGGCAGTTTCAGTCCAGCAAAGGAACTAAGATCTGTGGGAGCAGAGAGGAGGCCCTCACTAGTGCTTGGGGGCGGGGGAGACAGTAGGGAATGGCAGGGATTGTGATAAACTGAAAGCGCGTGACCTCTCAAAGGCCTGCCTTTTGTTGCCATGACAACAACAGTCCAGTATTGTTAGTTCCTCCCATTTTTCAAAAGTAGCAAAACAGGGGCGTCTGGGTGGCTCAGTGGGTTAAAGCCTCTACCTTCAGCTCAGGTCATGATCTGAGGGTCCTGAGATCGAGCCCCACATTGGGCTCTTCGCTCAGAAGGGAGCCTGCTTCCCCATCTCTCTCTGTCTGCCTCTCTGCCTGCTTGTGATCTCTGTCTGTCAAATAAATAAAAGTTAAAAAAAAAAGTAGCAAAGCAACCAGATTTTTAGGGGAGTTCTCCTGATTTGTAAATGGTGGCTTTTTTTTTTTTTTTTTTTTTAAAGAAATCATGATGACATGAACCAGGTTAAGGATCAGTTGGCTGAACTTGGTCCTCAGAACACCAGTTTTCAATCTCTGTTCTCAGCACACGGTGTTCTGCCAAGCCCCAAGTTTTCCATGGCGAAACCACGGTGTGCAGACTCCGGGAGACCCTCAGGGCCCTGGGGGTGGGGAGGAGGCCGGGCTAGGCCACCTCTTCCCAAAAAATGCTCGGCGGTGGAGCCTACAAGCTCATGTCCCCACGCCTCTGCTCGGGAGCCTGCAGCCTTGCGGAGCCTGCCGGGTCCATCACATCTAATATGGGTGTCAGCAGAAAGTAAATTAAATCTGCTAGGCTATAATTTGTGAACGAAACATTTTGTGGCAGTAAGTAAACAGAGCATTATGTTTTAATCAGCTTTTTAAAATGTTGTTTTAAAAATCATTTTATTGTGCAGAAGCTGGTACCCTAAGAGCTAGAATTCCTTAACTAACAGTATGCTAATGCCCTCCCCTCTAGTCTAGACAGTGTTACCAGTGCAGGCACTTGTCTCGACGCTCTTAAATCTGTATATTTTTACAGTAGGAGCGCCACACTGCCTTCCAGCTGCTCACATAGGGAACCCCAACGGTGGGTTCTCTAGAGGGATTGCCTTTCACCCTGGCTTTGAAAGACAAACAGAATGCTTGGTCTTTCTTTCATTGTACCTACTGATCTGTCTGTCTATCTATCTGTCTAACAACAAGCACTTGTATACCGCTAAGCATTTTGCAAATAATTAGCCCGATGAATTCTTTTACTAATCCCTCGAAGGAGGTGCTATTGCTACCTCTTTTTTATTTTTTAATTAGTTAAAAAAAGATTTTATTTATTTGGCAGAGAGAGAGAGAGCGAGTGAGCGAGAGAGAGCACAAACAGGAGGAGCAGCAGAGGGAGAGGGAGAAGCAGGCTTCCCGCTGAGCAGGGAGCCCAACGTGGGGCTCGATCTCATGACCTCTGGGATCATGACCTGAGCCAATGGCAGACACTTACCTGATGGCCCCACCCAGGCTCCCTTCCTTATCTCTTTTTAAAATATGAACAAATTGAGGCTCAGAGGGGTAAAGTCACTTGTTGGAGACCACACAGCTGCTAAGCGATGGAGAGGGGATCCTGGCTCTTGAAACTGGGTTCTGAACCATTCTGCCGAGCTACCTCTGAAGCCTACAGCTCATCCCTCTTTCTGCTACCCTGTCTCATCTCTTAGGTATTTATTTGTTCCTTTGTTTTATAAACATTAAGTGTCTGCTGTATGCTAGGCCCTATTTTAGATGCGGGGACCCCACATTGAGTTGTCCTGATGTGGTCCCTGCCAACGGGGGCCACTGTCCGGAAAGGAACACCGCTGAGCAGCCAAGCACCACCACCTTCCCTTGAGAAAAAGGAAGGGCAGCCAGCCCTGAGACAGGCTGCGAACACCTTTGCTAGAACAGAGGAAGGTGCCCATTGCTCCAGCCATTTTAGTGCTGTCCGTGGGAGCACGGTCACGTAAGGATGCCTATCCACGACGGAATCGCAGTCAGAGGACAGGTCTGCCCAACTCTGAGGAAGGGCCCCAGAGACACCACGTGCTGATAGGTGAAATCTGAAGGCTGAGGACGGGTGAGTGGCTGCAAATGCAAAGAGCACTGGGGGCTCCGTGCCGGCTGGTTTAGCTAAGCTGGAACTGCATTTCTCAGAATGTCCTTCCCTGGGGGCTCTGGGACAAGGCTGACTCCATGAGAACTTTCTGGGAACTTAGGAGGGAGGAGATGAAGCCGCAGCCCGGTTACCCTGGCACTTCTGTGGCTCCCACAAGGATGTCGGCCACAGACTCAGAAAACCTGCTCGACCACACCTGCAGTCTAAGGTCAAATCCCAGAGTGAAATCCTTTCTAGAAAAAAAAATCACCCCTAGGGGAGCCTGGGTGGCTCAGTTGGTCAAGCATCTGCCTTGGGCTCAGGTTGTGTGCTTCTCCCTCTCCCTCTCTCCCTCGCCCACTCTCCCCCACTCAAGCTCTCTCTCTCAAATAAATAAATAAAATCTTTAAAAAACACCACTCCTAGGGATGCCTGGGTGGCTCAGTTGGTTAAGCAGCTGCCTTCGGCTCAGGTCATGATCCCAGCGTCCTGGGATCGAGTCCCACATCGGGCTCCTTGCTTGGCGGGGAGCCTGCTTCTCCCTCTGCCTCTGCCTGCCATTCTGTCTGCCTGTGCTTGTTCTCTCCCTCTCTCTCTCTGATAAATAAATAAAATCTTTAAAAACAAAACAAAACAAAAAAAACACCACTCCTAGAGTCTCTGCCTCTTTGAGCAAAGGGATCAATGGAAGGACTAGCAAGAGGTTAGAGAGGGAAGGATAAACAAGTGATGGTGAAAAGTCATGGGGGCCATTGGAGTTTTGTTTTTTTTTTTAAAGATTTTATTTATTTATTTGACAGACAGAGATCACAAGTAGGCAGAGAGGCAGAGAGAGAGAGAGAGGGCAGCAGGCTCCCTGCAGAGCAGAGAGCCCGATGCGGGGCTCGATCCCAGGACCCTGAGATCACGACCTGAGCCGAAGGCAGCGGCTTAACCCACTGAACCACCCAGGCGCCCCGGAGTTTTTTTTTTTTTTAATTGAGATATAATTTGTATACTATAAGCTTCATCCTTTTTTTTTTTTTAGCTTCATCCTTTTAAAATGTACAATTCAGTTGTTTTCAGCACATTCATACAGTTGTGCAACTACTACCACTATTTCATTCCAGAACATTTTCATCAGCCCAAAAAGAAACCCCATATCATTAGCAATCACTCGCCATCCTTTCCTTCCTTGAGCCTCTGGAAACCACGAACCTACTTTCTGTCTCTTTGAATGTGCCTGTTCTAGACATTTCCTATAAATGGACTCAGACCTGACCTTTCGTGTCAGGTTTCTTTCCCTTAACACCAGGCTTTCTAGCTTCATCCAAATTGTCACATATATTGGTAATTTTACTTGCATGTCATCCATGCCCAGGGGCCATGCTAATCTCTGTATTTTTCCAATACTAGTATATGTGCGTTGAAGCAAGCATTATTAGTATTTTTTAAAAATCGCTGCATATTATCTCATTGTATGGACATACCACATTTGGTTGATCCATTCATCTGTTAGTGGACACTTGGCTACCTCTTGGCTACTATGAAAAACGCTGCTGTGAACACTGGCATGTACAAGTTCTGTGCGGACACCATATGTTTCCAGATCTCTCGACTATGCACCCAGAAGTGAAATTGCTCGGTCATACAGTAACTCTATGTTTAATTTTTTGATGAATTGCCAAATGTTTCTGCAACAGCTGCACCATTTCACTTCTCCAGCAGCGAAACAAAAGAGTTCCAATCTCTCACATCCTTGCCAACACTTGTTTTTGTCTTTTTTATTGTAGCCAGCCTAGTGGGTGTAATCTGTGGTTTTGATTTACATTTCCTTAGTGACTAATGATTTTGAATATCTTGTCATGGGCGTATTGTGCCTTTGTATAAGTCTCTGGAGAAATGTCTATTCGGATCCTTTGGCCATTTTATTTAATTTTTTATTATTTTTTTAAAAATATTTTTTTCTTTTCTTATTTTTTATTTTGACAGACAGAGATCACAGGTAGGCAGAGAGGCAGGCAGAGAGAGAGAGGAGGAAGCAGGCTCCCTGCTGAGCAGAGAGCCCGATGTGGGGCTCGATCCCAGGACCCTGAGACCATGACCTGAGCTGAAGGCAGAGGCTTTAACCCACTGAGCCATGCAGGCACCCCTCCTTTGGCCATTTAAAAATAGATTTATTTGCATTTTGTTGTTGATTTGTAATAATTCTAATATTCTGGATACTATATCCTTATCATTTACTTGATTTATAAATATTTTCACTTTCCTGACGGTGTTCTCTGGAGCACAGAAGCTTTAATTTTGATGAAGTTTAATTTATGTTCTTCTTTTGGTTGCTTGGCTGAGGAACCATTGTCTAATCCAAGCCCATGAAGATTTATACCTACATTTTCTCCAAAAGTTTTTGTTCTTTTGAGGTCTTAGATCAATTTTCAGTTAGTTTCTGTATCTGGTGTGAGGTTGGGGTACAAATTAATGCTTTTGCACGGGGAATATCCAGTTGTCCCATCACCATTTGTTGAAGAGACTAAACCTTCCCCTGTTGAATTGTTCTCACACCATTGTTGGAAATCAGTAAACCATAAATATATAAGTTTATGTCTGGACTCTCAATTCTAATCCGCTGAACTATTTGTTTATCTGTATGCCAGTGGCTTAAAGGCTTAAGACAGAGGAGGGGTGTAGAGAGATGAGGAGGAACCACTCATTTCCCGGTATATCTCTTGTTCCTGACTCCAGATCCTCTAGGCTCCGGTGACATTTCACTTTTTAAAAATATTATCTTTATTTATTTAGATAGTACAAGTGGGAGGAGGGGCAGGGGGAGAGGGAGAGCGAGAATCTCAAGCAGACTCTGCACTGAGCTTGGAGCCTGATGTGGGGCTTGATAGAAAGACACTGAGATCATGACCTGAGCCGAAATCAAGAGTTGAATGCTTAACCGACTGAGCCACCCAGGCACCCTGAGCCATCAAAGTGTCTGACAAGGGACTGACGTGATCCAATTCATGTCCTAAGATCATACTGGCTATTTGTGAAGAGTAGATTGTAGAAGGTAAGAGGAGAGGCACCAAAATCCTAGTGGGAAAATCCTGGAAGGAAGCTTTTGCAGTGGCCCAGGGAAAGCTGAGAGGTGCTTGAAGCAGCAATGAATATGGGGTGAAGGAGAGGGTTTTTGAAATGTTTAGAGGTAGAAAGGAGGGGTCTTGATGAATGACTCTGGGGGTGAGGGCAGGAGAGTGATCTCGCTTTGATGTCCTCTCTCAGCCTGCACATCTGTAGAGTGGGCACGCAGCAGTGAGATAACCAGTGTAAATCGTGTAGCTAGTGCTCAGCTCAGTGAACACACAAAGGACAGTCTGCCCAAATTACCACATACATCCCATTATCATGCTTGGATTAGGTCCCCAGAGCTCAAGACCCAAGTCTGGGTCTTGTCTATCCCTTGACTGTGGAGAGTGATGGCATGGACAATTCACAAGTCTAAATTTTGTTTTAGAAGTGTTCGCTGAGGCACCAGATCTGATTTTCTTTGATCCCTCTTGTGTAGAGCAGGAGGAACTTGGTTTCCCCCGGCCTCTGGGAGAGCTGCAGTTCAGCCTACGGTCAGCAGATGGCGCCAGAAGCTAAGGGAAGGCTCCCCTCCTTCTGGCCTTCCCTCCAGTGCCCCCCGGATCTCCTCTCCCTCCCCCGCTTCTCCAGAGCCCTTTGCAGCTCCCAGGCTGCCTTTGCAGCAGGGGTGAGGGGCCCGAGGCCGAGCCCTCTGCAGGCTCCCAGGCACACAGACCCATTTTGGAGAAGTAGAAAGACCTTGCTGAGAGCCCTGAATGGTTCCTATACCCTGGAGACCTACCCACCTTCACTCCTACCCTCTCAGGAAATCACTTTATAAATAGGACAGCATGGGTCCCCAGTGAGAGGAAGGTTTTCCTCAGAAGAGTCACTTCATCTGTGAACAAGGGAGCCATGAAACCTCTTAGAGCAGCCCCATGACCTCCCCGTCCATCCTGTGTAAAATATGAAATAAGAGTTTTAATTACCAAGCTTGGAAGCCAGCCGACATGTTTAATATTTAATGTCTCCAGTGCTGGTGCCCCAGGCGTACAGGCACTGACAGAATTGGGGTTTCCCTTGGGTTGGCTCCGAATGTGTTTGGAGAACAGCCAGGCTGCCTCCTTCCCCCACACCTGGGAGCCTCCTATAGCTCAGCCTGGGCCCAGGCCTGCCCTGGGCCTCCCACTCCCGGAGGGACGAGTGCCAAGGCAGCTGGGGGTGGGGGGAGGAGGGCCGTCCCCACCCTGAGGAGGACTCCAGAAGGCATCTAGTGCTGGCCCCAGCCCCAGGTCCTGGTAGAGAACCAGAGTCAGTGAATTCAGGCAGCTGAGAAGATGGTAACGAGGAGAGACAGACAGACCCGAGTTTGAATTCTGCTTTCCTGCAAGTGGCTCAGCCTCTCTGAGACTTACTTTCTCTGTACGATTCTTAAAGTGGAGAGTGTATTTCCTATGCTATGAATTGTTATTAATAACAGATGGTCACTTGAGAGACTTCTCATGTGACTGCAACCTGCTGGAACCCTAACACGTACCATGCCTTTGTCACTCACCATGGCCCCGTGAAGTGGCTGAGTTGGGACTTGAGCCCAAGACATTCTGACTCCCGAGGCCATGACTCTCAAAGCTTATATGCAAAAGCACTTCAGAAATTTGAAGAAACATGGGCTTGAAGGGGACACTGCCAGCCAGTCATTTGTGGGTTGATATGACAGTCTCAGTACAGGTGGAGTTTGTGGGACTATCTTGTCCCTGGTTCCTCACCTCGGTATGTCTTTGGGTTCACGCACCATCCCTTATTCAGCTGGTGTCTAGTGCATGGAAGATAGCCAGCAACGGGCTGTGGGCACATCCAGTAGTTGGAGCCACTTGCCTTAAAGGTAGCAAAGTCGGTGGCAGAGAGGACTCCTCCCTTCCTTCTGTAGCACACCTGGGAGGAACAGGCAGGGTGGGAGTGCCATCAGATTGGCACATGAGGATGCAGGAACCCTTGCCCTAGCAGGTGTGTGAACTGGTGGGGTCACTGGGGAGAGCATATACCCCACCTCCCCCCAGCAATTCCACTTCTAGGGACGCCTGCATGGCTCAGCCGTTGGACGTCTGCCTTCGGCTCAGGTCATGGTCCCGGGGTCCTGAGATCGAGCCCCACATGGGGCTCCCTGCTCAGCGGGAAGCCTGCTTCTCCCTCTCACACTTCCCTTGCTTGTGTTCCCTCTCTCGCTGTGTCTCTGTCAAATAAATAAATAAAAATATTTAAAAAAAATTCCACTTCTGAGCTTTTACTCCTAAGCATCCCTCATACAGGTAGACAAAGAGACTTGCCCAGGGATGTTCCTCGAAGCATCTGCTGGTAATAGTCAAGGGATAGAAGCAACTGAAATGTCTACTCATAAAGAGATAGATAAATCACAGGTGGCATATGCAAATGATGACCATCAGGCTGCAGTTCCATGGAATGAATTAGAATGACGTGTATTAACGCTGGCAGATCGTAAAAATGTAATGCCAAAAAAGATGTCTGGCAAATACTACTTGTATATGTTGCATATGTATTTTCATGCTACACACACCCACACTTTGACAACATGAGAATGTCTGTGGGGAGATGGGGAAGGGAGGGGCGGCAGTTGGAGAAGGGAGATGAAAGAGACAAAAACAAAGCAAATAAATACACAAGAAGACCCATGTGTGGCCAATATTGACGGAGCTGAACTGACTACATGAGCAGTAGAATTCTGTGCCTCTGAGATCCAAAGCACGATCCCAGGACCATGCATTTGGAGGGCAGCGTGGTCTCATACTTTGGCGACAAGAAGGCCTATTGATACCCATTTTGCAAACAAACAAACAAACAAAAACAAAGAATGACAGATAAGGGGGCCAAGGAATTCTATAAGTTCTTTTTACAAGACCCTGAAATTGTTGGGTCGTTTGGTGATTTTCAAAACCCAGCCAATAAGCATGTCATCCAACCTGAAAACTGGTCACTGGGCTCTGGCTGGGTGCCAGGTGCCTTCTAGGTGTGATATGTGACTACCTCACTTTATCCTCAAAGCCACTCCTTGAGCTATTGCCCTGCCCTACTTACAATAGGGCTCAGAGTAGTGCCGAGTACCATCAGTTTGCAACGTAAACCCTATGCCCCCACCCGGCCCCCCTATCCTGTCTCCCCTCCTAAAGGATTGTAATCCAGGATCCCTGTGGGGTTCAGAAAATACACTTCTCCAGGATGGCCTGAAGGTGGCGCTGTTGCAGTTGGTCCAGGCAGGTGAGCGGTTTGCGGGGTGGGAGGACATTCAAAGGATGAGGGAGGGCCCTTCGGGGCTTTAGTGAGGCCCTGATCACCAGCAACCTGGGCAATACAGAGCAGGGAAGAAGGCAGGGGCATGGGTCACCTGCTAGGAGAGCACTGTCCCAGCCTGGAAACCCACCTTCCACTCTTCACCCCACCCAGCGCGGGGAGCGAGACCACACCCCCTCCAGGTTCTGTAAGGACCTGGGCTCTGTGGAGAGTGTTCAGGGTTAGGCTTCCAGGACTTTGCAGATAAACCTCGATCAGCCTGCGGAAGGAAGGGTCCTCTTGTCCTCCACCTTCTTTTTATGATTGACGCTCTGACATCACACGTGCCTCAAATTTAAAGAAGCCCAAACTGAATCATGACCTTTAGGTCAAACCAGTTTCTCTTCCTAAATGTCCAACCCAGCATCCATCCAAGTGGACAACCTAAGACTCACCCTTGGCTTCTTTGTGGCTGCCACTCTCCATGTCTCACTGGTCACCAAATCTTGTGGCTTCCATCCATCTGCTCCCCACTTGCTCCCAACCCTCCCTCCCTCCCTTCCTTCCTACCCTATTAAACTAGCACAGACTAAAAGAACAAGACTGAAGACTGTGCATTTGGAGGGCAGCGTGGTCTCATACTTTGGCGACAAGAAGGCCCATTGATACCCTTTTTGCAAGACAGTGTGGCAGAATCCATCAGTAGTCACAGATGTTCTTATCTTTTAATCTCCCTTTCCTTATTCTAAGAATCTGTCCTGAGAAAATAGTCCTATATGCAGAAAAAAACTTTCTGCACAAAGATATTCATGACAGTATTGTTTATACCAGCGAAAACCAAAAGCAACCAACAACAATGAGGAAAAACTAGACAACACCTAAGCGTTAATGCTAGAGTGATGTTGAACTGCACTCTTGTGTGCCTCTCCAGCTGGGGTACCCTTCAGTGTTGCTGCTCTCCGGGTGTCTGCCCTGTGCCATCTTCTCTTCTCATGCTACACACTCGGGGTGGCCTGGTCACCATCTACACTGACCATTCCCACACCTTTCCTTCTTGCCCAGACAGCTCTCTTGAACTTCTCATCTGTATGTCCCATAGCCAATTAGACCTTGCACTTGAATAACCCAAAGCCACTTTGACCACAAGAGCCCATAACTAAATTTCACGTTGCCTAAGCCCCCTGCAACCAGGCGTCTGAACTCCGTGGACAGCACCACCATTTTCCTGGATTTGCGGGCTGGACATATGGATGTCCACCCTTCTTCCCCCTTTCTACAACTAACTCATCATCAGGTTCTGTTGATTCTGCTTTCTATGTTCTTCTCAAGAACATGCATTTTTGTCTCCATCCCACTGCCATTAGCGGAGATCAAGCCACTGTCATTTCTTGCCGTCGCTAACAGCCTCTTATCTGCTCTCCCGCTTCCATCTTGCTTCCTCTCATCCCGCTCCCGTTCTGGAGCTCGAGTGGACTTTCAAAACCACAAATCTGATTATGTCCTGAGCACACGGCTGCTGGGCCTCACTTCTGAAGCCACTAACATGGGATTTTGCAGTTACTAGTGGGGTTTTCAAGAGCAGCAGGGGGGTTGTTTCAAGAGGTGGAAGTGGAAGTGGAATTTGTCGCGCAGCCGCAACAAATCAACCAGGAAACGTGAAGGTAAGAGGATGGTGAAAAGAAATTAAGAGACAAAGAGATGTGGGCAGGAGGGACACTGAGGAGGATGTCCAACGGTACCGATTTTATTCCACATCTTACAAGCATTTATAAGGCAGACCACAACAGAAGGCGTAATACATCAGTACCTAGTCAGATGACCGCAAGTTTCTATAACAAGTTTACATTAACTACAAGCAAACCTGGTGATGCCAGGTAGTCTTAGCTAAAGCCATTAGCAAGATAATCAACCAGGGAGTGGGTTACGGGAGGTACAGGAACAACAAGGACCAACTAAGAACTCATGACCCTGACCACATGGTTCCCTTCTGCAGGGAGAGGGTGTGGGAAGTCACGTAGGCGAGAGCGAGAGCGCGGGACACAGAGCACAGACCCTTTCTCAGTGTTACGCAACTTTCCCGTCTTTAACCTTGTCAAGGTGTCCAGACCTTAAAGGAGACGCAAGTCAGGGCCTGGTTTGGTCCTCGACTCCAACCGTGCCGTGACCTCCAACAGATATTCCTAGTTCTGCTTCAAAACAGCAGAGTCCAGTGGGGGGTGAACTAACTCTACTGGGAGGCACTAGCCCATGGTGATGTCTGCAAAAGGCCTCTCATTCATTCGCAGACATTTCATGAGCACCTACTATGTGTTAGGTCATGCATGCCCAATGGCTCAGTGGGGGTGCATCACCCCCTCTCAGGGGTGAAAATTCTATTCTTAGAGGATGCAAGCTATTACAATGTTTTGTGGCCCTCTAAAACTCCAGCCTACTCAACAATATCTTCTGCTTTAGTATTTAATTCCTCTCATCAGGGAGAATTTAAATTAAATTAAATTTTTCTTCTTAGAGGAGAAACAGTGGGGAAAAAAAGGTTGAGAAACACCATGGAGGGCTTTGGGGATGCAGTAGCTACGGAGTCAGACATGGTCCCTCACTGTGCAGAGCTTTACACACTAGCAGGGAAGACACACATTAAATTATAATACAATGACTAAGTGAAGAAAGCCAGACTTAAAAGGCTGCATACACTATAGATTCCATTTACTTGGCATTTTGTAAAAAGCGAAACTGTAGTTGCAGAAATGAGATCCATGGTTCTAGGAACTTGGGTGTGGGGGGCTCACCCTAAGAAGCAAGAGAGAACTTTCTGAGGCGCTAGAAATATTCTACATCCTGACAGAGGTTCTGGTTCCACAACTGGAGGTTTATGGAAATTCATAGATCGGTACACCAGAAAGGGGTAAATTTTACAAATATACCAGTTATAGCTCCATAAAGTGACCTAAAAATTATTATATAGTAAAATGTACGTAGTCCTGTGGTGAGCTGGCACAGAATTAGCAATGACAGAAGCGAGCAGCAGGCCCCTGACCTGGTTGGATCATGAGGGACTTCCTGGAGGAGGCAGTGTTGAGCTGAGTTCTGAAGGGTCAGTGACCATGTATGGGGAGAAGGCAGGGTAGCAACAGCAGGTCCATGGCACACCTCTAGGGGGTGTCATTACCACAGGATCATTGTGCCCCTGGGTCTTGTAATGCAGTAGCCTGGCAGAGCAGCCTGGGGAGAGGGAACAGCGTGCATGGACACTGGGGTAGGATGGCACGTGATGTCCTCCGGGGGTGGACGGAAGCCAGTGGGCCAGGAGGCCAGAGGATAAGGAAAGGAGTAGCTGGTGGTGGGCTGCTGGTGTGGGCAGTGGTCAGATCATGCAGAGCCTTATCGGTCCTGCGAGAGATTCTGGAAAGGGAGTAACTTGACGAGTGTCACCTTTGCTAAAGGTCACTGCTGCAGGGTGGTGAATGTTGGCAGGTAGCAAAGTGCCTGCAAAGAGGTGACAGATGACAATTCTTTCAACCTGGTTGGTGGTGATGGAGGTGGACAGAAGCGGACAGATTCTTGATATATTTAGACTTGGACTTGGTGGTCAGTTGGATGTGTTGGATGGGAGAGAGCAGAGGGGCGGGGGATCCCTAGCTTCTGACTTGTCCAACTGGGAACATACTGGCATCTTTCTGAACTAGAGAACCCTCGGAGAGCGACCAGGTTAGTGCGGGGAGATCCCGTGTCCAGTTTTTTCAGGTTGGAGTTGGGAGTGTCTGTGAAGATCATGAGTGATGTCAGAGCAGAGGAATGTTTCAGAACTTCCAGGCACTTACGTGCTACTTGTCTGAAAGCTGTTTTTTCTCCAGCCAGGGGTGAATTCCTGAACCCCAGCCATGTCTAGGGATGAGCACTGGTCTGGGGAGAGCTGAATCAGCAACTTGAGATTTGAAACAGAAGAGATGGAGGGAGAGGAGACGGATGTGGGACTGTGCTGGTGGAGGGGCTCCCAGGGAGGGCCACATGTCACTGCTGACGTTCCTTGCACAGCCCTGCTTCGTGCCCAGTCTGAGGTCTGCTTGTCTACCTTTGACCTGGATTCCATCAGATAATCTACCTTTGCAACTCCTAAAACCTTGACAAAACCACCGCAGATACCTGGGCATTTTACTGCTGTCTCCCCCTCCCTCTCCCTTCTTCCTTTCTCTCTCTTTCTTTTTCTTTCTCTTTTTCTTTCTTTCTTTCTTTCTTTCTTTCTTTCTTTCTTTCTTTCTTTCCCTTCCTTCCTCCCTTCCTTCCCTCTTTTTCTCTCTCTTTCTTTCCTTCCCTTCTTCCTTCCTCCTCCTCTCTCTCTCTCTCTTTCTAAGATTTTATTTATTTATTTATTTGAGAGAGAGGGAGTGAGAGAGTGAGCAGGGGGAGGAGCAGAGGGATAGAGACAAGCAGACTCCGTGCTGAGCGGGGAGCCCAATGAGGGGCTCCATCCCATGAACCTAAGATCATGACGTGAGCCAAAATCAAGAGTCCAATGTTTAACTGACTGAGCCACCCAGGCACCGCTTTTTTTCTTTCTCTCTCTTTCTCTTTTTTAGCTCTGTTGGCCTTTGCCAAATTTTTTTATCAATATTTAATTTTATTTAATTTTTGAAAGATTTTATTCATCCATTTGTGACACACACAGAGCGAGAGTGCACAAGCTGGAAGGAGAATCAGAGGGAGAGGGAGAAGCAGACTCCCCACTGAGCAGGGAGCCCACCTGGAGGCTCCATCTCAGGACCCTGAGATCATGACCCAAGCTGAAGGCAGATGCTCAACCGACTGAGTCATCCAGGCACCCCTCTATCAGATTTTATTTATTTATTTGTTTGTTTGTTCTAAAGATTTTATTTATTTGACAAAGAGAGAGACAGCAAGAGAGAGAACACAGGCAGGGCGAGTAGAAGAGGGAGAAGCAGACTTCCCGCGGATCAGGGAGCCTGATGTGAGGCTCCATCCCAGGACCCTGGGATCACAAGGTCAAAGGCAGACACTTAATGACTGAGCTAGAGGTGCCCCTCTATCATTATTTTAAATTAGTTTATTTTTATAGTATTTAAACTAACTTTGTAAGGCAAACACCCCCCTATTATACCCTTTTACTTCCCAAATTTCCTGATCATTCTGTGCAGTTACTCTGTTAGACGAACTACAGAATCAATTTAAGATGAAAATGCCCCGTGGAGATTTTATTGAAATCACATCAAATTTATAGATTACTTGAGGGAAGATTGACAATATTGCAATACAACCCAAGACCAGGATCCTTTTCTCCATTGATTCAAGTTTTTTTTTTTTTTTAAATGCCCTTTATTCTACTTCAGCATATATCTTTGCACATGTTTTGCTAAGTATATTCTTTTTTTCCCTGGTGTTTTCTAACTTGTTATTGCTGGTGTAGGGGACAGACATCGATCCTAGTATATTTATCACCTGCTGTTATCCTCTTTATTCAATGGTCTAATTAGTTCCTGTGGTTTTCCTGCTTATTCTATTACCTTCTCAGGGTGGATGAACACATCTTCTACAAATAATAATTTTGCCTCTGCTTGCCAAGATGTATACCCTTCCTTTCTTTTTGTTATCTTGTTCTCTTTGCTGGAAACTACCAAACAAAGGTAAGAATCAGCTATGACAGCAAGTACCCTTGACATCTTGCTACCCTGAGTCAGAAGACTCTAATATGGTGTTTCCAAAACTGACATCAGCAAGATGCTGATAGTTTTATTTATTTTTAAAAAATATTTTATTTATTTATTCGACAGAGATCACAAGCAGGCAGAGAGGCAGGCAGAGAGAGGGAGAAGTAGGCTCCCCGTTGAGCAGAGAACTGGATGCGGGGCTTGATCCCAGGACCCTCAGATCATGACTGGGTTGAAGGCAGAGGCTTAACCCACTGAGCCACCCAGGTGCCCCAATGCTAATAGTTTTATTGAGAAAAGAAGTGTTCCAGGCCCAAATGATTTCAGTATATGCTGAGTTAAACAGAGATAAATTCGTTTCTTTAATTCTGCAATAATCAGAATATGTGATGCTAAAATGCCTGGTGGATGTCCAAGACCAAGTAATATATCTTCCAGTGCCTTGACCATCGACCTTTTCTTCCTCCTGCCTTCTGTTTAACATCTGGAACAGTGTTCTAAAGGCTTAGCGTTGGAACAGCTGCTCTAAGATTTCACCAGTAAGTGAAATCACGATGTGATTGCTGTAATTTCTGGGAAAGGAATTCTGGGGGGACTGAACACATAGTTTTTATCACGGTAAGACAATTGTCTTCAATTTCTGGTTTACTCAGTTTTCTTTCAAAAATAGAAGTGGAAGTTGAATTTGATCAAATGATTTTCAGTTATCTATGAAGGTGGTCATTTATTTTCTGCTTCTAAATTTGTATAGTGAAAGTTCACCACAATGCATTAAGTGTGTTTCAAGGTATCCCATGGGTGTGGGGGGGGTGTGCCTGGGTGGCTTAGTTGTTAAGCGTCTGCCTTTGGCTCAGGTCATGATCCTGGGGGATCCTGGAATTAAGCCCCACATTGGGCTCCCTGCTCAGCAGGAAGCCTGCTTTTCCCTCTCCCGCTCCCTCTGCTTGTGTTCCCTCTCTCTCTGTCAAATAAATAAATAAAGTCTTAAAAAAAAAAAAGAAAAAGATATCCAGTGGGAGTAACAACAGCAGGATCGCATGACGGCGGGATGAGCAGGATGGAATGGAGCAGCCAGCAGGCTGGGGCTGAAGCATCAGACCTGTTCCTGCTCTAGCTTAGCTTGCTGCCCCCTGGTATTTGTTCCTGCTGTGACTTAAATATCCATGGGGATAGTTCTGAGTTCCGGGGCTGGCGAAGGCTTCGAGGTTAAGAGCAACAATTCTAGGAATCCCCTAATTATTTGATACTAACTTCGTAAAACCAAATACTGGAAGAATATTGGGAACACAGGGAAGGACCCTCTGCTTCCCTCTTCCTTGTGGTTCCTGCCTTGCTCCCCTTTTCTCCACTCCTCCCACTCAGAAATGAAGACATTTAGTTGACCCCTGGTTGAGAAGCCCGTCTGATTGGAGCGCTAAAGCCCATTGCTGGCTGCATCATCAAGGGGTTTTAAAAGTATTAAAGATTTATCTGGGGGCACCTGGGTGGCTCAGTGGGTTAAGCCGCTGCCTTCGGCTCAGGTCATGATCTCAGAGTCCCGGGATCGAGCCCTCCATCGGGCTCTCTGCTCAGCAGGGAGCCTGCTTCCTCCTCTCTCTCTGCCTGCCTCTCTGCCTGCTTGTGATCTCCATCTGTCAAATAAATAAATAAAATCTTAAAAAAATATTTATCTATCTATCTATCTATTTATTTATTTAAGAGAGGGAGAGCACGAGCACGAGCAGAGGAAGCAGCAGAGGGACAAGCAGACTCCCGCTAAGCAAACCCCAACGTGGGGTTTGATCCCAGGGCCCTGATATCATAACCTGTTGCTTAACTTGACTGAGTCCCTCAGTTGCCTTAAATATTATTTTTAAAATTATTACTAGTAAGGGCACCTGGGTAGCTCAGTGGGTTAAGCCTCTGCCTTTGGCTCAGGTCATGATCTCAGGGACCTGGGATTGAGCCCCACAGGGGGCTCTCTGCTCAGTGGGGAGCCTGCTTCCTCCTCTCTCTCTGCCTGCCTCTCTGCCTACTTGTGATCTCTGTCAAATAAATAAATAAAATCTTTTTAAAAAATTAATACTAGTATTTAGCCATTGTTGAATGCTTACTATGTACCCAATACTTGGCTAAGTTCATCAAATGAATTACTTTAATTTAATCCTCCCATCCCTCTGAACAAGATATTATTATTTGTGTTTTACAAACTGGAGAACAACCACAGAGAGGGCACATCCCTCGCTTGGGTTCCCAACCCGTTCCTGGTAGGTGGTGAATCCAGATCCAAAACCCAACAATTTGCCTCTGAAACCCATACTCCTGAGTTAAACTAAACTTGCTTTCCAAGAATAAACCTGGTAATGTTGGGTTATTCTTTTTACTTGGTTCTCTTTGCTAATATATTATTTAAAAGTTTTGCATCTAGTTAGGCTTTTTCAACAATCTTTTCCCTTTTTGTGCTTTAATTGCTTTTTGTATCAGTCTTTGTACAAGACTCATAAAGTGAACCGGAAATTTTCCATATATTTTAGTGCAGTTGAGCTTTGGAAGTTTCGGAAAGAATTTCGGCAGTTGCTATTTCTAAATGTTTGCTAAATCATCTGTAAAACCGTGTGGTCCTAGAGCCTTTGACAATTGCCTTAAACTTACTTGCCATGTCTTTAGTCTTCTCTGGCTCTTCCTGATTGAGTTAATTTAAGTCATTTTTATTTTTCTGAAATAATTTATTTTTACCTAGAAAAGTTCAGATTTATTAGCATAAAGTGGTACATAGTGTAAGATAAAATCAAATTTTTTCTCTGTATTTCTTTTTTTTTTTAAGATTTTATTTGTTTATTTGACAGACAGAGATCACAGTAGACAGAGAGGCAGGCAGAGAGAGAGAGGGGGGGAAGCAGGCTCCCTGCTGAGCAGAGAGCCCAATGCGGGACTCCATCCCAGGACCCTGAGATCATGAACTGAGCCGAAGGCAGCGGCTTAACCCACTGAGCCACCCAGGCACCCTGTATTTCTCTTTTAAAATCCCATCCTAGTTATGATGTGTTTTATTTCTTTTATTTTCTTCATCAGACTTGTCAGAAATTTAATAGTAATAGCGGTAGTTGAGAAATATAATAGCAAACATGGATGGAATGTTTACTGTATGCTGAGCACTATTCCAAGCTTATACTGTTTCAATCTTCATAACGTCCTTATGTTAGGGACTATTATTATCTCATTTTACAGATGCAGAAACTGAATCACAAAACTAGTAAGTGCCTTGCCTAAGGACACACAAGTAACACATGGTAGGGATATAAGTGAGGCAGCTGCTGATTTTATATTTACAAATTCTTTCCTTCCATTTATTTTATTTTCCTTCTTCCAACTCTTTGAGTTGATATTGGTTCATTTATTTGTAATCTTTCTTATTTGTTTCAAAAACAAGCATTTAAGGGGACACTTGGGTGGGTCAGTCACTTAAATGTCTGCCTTTGGCTCAGGGCATGATCTCAGAGTCCTGGGATGGAGCCCCACATTGGAATCCTTGCTCAGCAGGGAGTCTGTTTCCTCCCTCTGCCTGCTGCTCCCCCTGCTTGTGCTCTCTCTCTCTTTCTTGATCTATCAGACAAATAAATAAATAGAATCTTTTAAAAAAGCATTTAAGGTCATAGAGTGAACATAGCTTTGGCAATAACCCGTAGGCTCTGATATTAATGATCTTTTCAAAGAACCGGCCTTTGATTTTGTTGATTATTATTTTTCTGTTCTCCATTTCATTGATTTATGCTTCTTATTATTTCTTTTCCTCTGCTTGTTTTGGGTTTAATTTGGTCCTTTTCTGGTTTCTCAAGATGGGAGCTTATATACCTCATCTGACACCTTTCTCTCTCTCTCTCTCTCTTTTTTTTTCTAATATAAACATTGTGATACTATGAACTTCCCTCTCGGCAGGCAATGTTTTAGCTGAATCTCACAAAAATTTTTTATTGTGTCAAAAAGCACACAACATGAAATTGACCCTATTAACAAGCTTTAAGTGTACAGTATTGGTAACTATTGTACATTTGCACTGTCAAATGGCAGATTTCTAGAACTTTTTCATGTTCCATAACTGGAACTTTATACCCATTTCCCCAATTACCCATTTCCCGTCCCCCACTCGCCCCCGGCAGTCACCCCTCACCAACAAAATTTTATATACTGTATTTTCATTTTCATTAAATTCAAACTATTTTATAAATTTTCCTGAGACTTCCTCTTTGAGCTACAGGTTATTTAGGAGTGTGTTATTTAATTTCAAACTATTGGGGGATTTTAAAGGATATTTGTTATTTTTAGTTTATGTTATGGTTAAAGAAAATTTTTAGTTTGTTTTTTTTTAAAAGACTTTATTTATTTATTTATTTATCAGAAAGATAGAGTACAGGCAGGCAGAGGCAGAGGGAGAAGCAGGCTCCCTGTGGAGCAAGGAGCTTGATGTGGGACTCGATCCCAGGACACTGGGATCATGATCTGAGCTGAAGGCAGACGCTTAACCAACTGAGCCACCCAGGCATCCCAACCCAAGATAGGTTTATCTTGGTGGATGTTCCATGTGCACTTGGAGCAATGTATATCCTGCTCTTTTTGCATGGAGCATTCTATCAATGTCAGTTCGGCTACATCGATTAATAGTGATACTCAAATTTTCTATATCCTTGCTAATTTTTGTTTGACTTTTCTGTTTGCTGATAGAGGAGTGTTTAACTCCCCAATTATAATAGTGGATTTCTGTATTTCTCCTTTTAGTTCTTTCAGCTTTTGCATTATATATCTTGAAACTTTGTTACTATGTGCATACACATTTAGGATTTTTATATCCTTCTGGTGAATTAGTCTTTTATTATGATGCAATAGCCCTCTTAATCCTAGTAATATTCCTTGTTCTGAAGTCTACTTGGTCTGCTATTAATAAACTTACTCCCACTGTCTTTTTTTTTTTTTTTTTCACGTAGAGGGAGCATGAGTGGAGTGGGGGTGGTGGAGAGACAGAGAGAGAGGGAAAGAGAATCTTAAGTGGGTTCCATAGAGCCAGACCCTGGGGCTTGATCTCACAACCCAAGATCATGATCTGAGCTGAAATCAGGTCGGGCACTTAACCAATGAGCTACCCAGGTGCCCCACTCCAGCTGTCTTTTTATCAGTGTTTACGTGGTATAATTTTTTCTATCCTCTTATGTGTAACCTGTATGTATGTAATTAAAGTGGGTGTCTTGTAGACAACATGTAGCTGTACCTTGCATGTGTGTATTCAATCCAATCTGACAACTTTGTGTTTTAACTGATATGTTTAGATCAGTCTCCTGGTTACTGAGCTGGAGTTTTTCACAGAGTTTCAGCCAGCTGTGCTGTTGCACAGGTCTATAGGACCTGGACTACTCTCCGAGCAATGCAGAGGCAGATCGAGAGAGAAGCATAAGGCAATCACTCCCTCGACTCTTGAACTCATAAGGGCCCCTTTCCCTGGATCATTGGGTTTTCTCTTAGGGTTTTTGATGTCTATTTCCACCACCTCTGCCAGCACAGTGGAATTTTGCGACTGGTTCACCCTTGGGATAGGTCAAGAGAGAGAAAAGAGGAAAAGATACTCCCTACTCTCTGACTCGCAGAAGCCTCTTTTTACAATTCTCGGTCCAGGTGAGTGGGTTTCTCTGGGACTTTTTGCTGCCTCCTTCTGCTGAGCTGTTTTGCACTGGGGACACCCCAGGGTGAAAGGAGAACGAGAAAAGAGGAACAAAACCCTGAAAACTTATCCCATAAGAGTCGTCTTGCAAGCTTTGGGCCCCTTGCCAACTTCAGTGTCCTCAGACAATTGACTCTTGTCTTTTGTCCAGACCTTTCCTTTGTAATGAGACAGAGAGATCAGCCAAAGTGGCTCACTTTACCTTGGCCAATACCACAAGAAGCCCAGTGTAGATTTTGCAAATTGAGTTGGTGTGTAACGTAGTCGCCTATGTTTAATTGATGCTTCCCAATTGCTCTTTATTTTTTTTTATTTTTTGGAAGGTTTTTTTTTTAAAGATTTTTTTTTTTTTTTTGACAGAGATCCAAGTAGGCAGAGAGGCAGGCAGAGAGAGAGGAGGAAGCAGGCTCCCCACTGAGCAGAGAACCCGATGTGGGGCTCAATCCCAGGACCCTGATATCATGACCTGAGCCGAAGGCAGAGGCATTAACTCACTGAGCCACCCAGGCGCCCCCCCAATTGCTCTTTAAAATGGCCTTATTAGTTTACATTGACGAGCACCATACAAAAGCCTTCCCTCTTACCAACAACTGATATTCAGTTTTTAAAAGCTTTTCCCAATCTGTTGGGTGAAAAAAAATTGTGTCTTGTTGAATTGATTTCAAGTTCTGTATTGGCTAGCAAGTTTTGAGCATCTTTTTATATATTCTTGGTCATTTATAAATCCTCATTTGTAAGTTGCTCCTTCTTATCCTTTGCCCAGTTTTCTGTTTGGTCATTTGTCTTTTTATTATTGATTTGTAGAAATTGTAGTTTCTACTGTTTGGAATTTATTGAGGTTTACTTTGAGACTCATTACTTAATCAATTTGTTTTTATGTTCTGTGAGCATTTGGGGAAAAAGGTATTCCCTGTTCAAGTTCCATCTAGATATATTAAAACAATCTTGTTAATTTTGTTATTTAGGTTGTCAATATGATTTTTAAAATATTTGATCTGTTAAGTTCAGAGACAGATGTTTTAAAATCTCCTAATCTTGTTGTGGTTTTGTAAAACCCTCTTCATACTTTAGTTTTTGTTTTATATATTATTTTCAGCATCTTTGTCCATATGTCTGATTCATATTTATAATTAACTAATTACTCAGTGATTAAGGGCAGGAACTATGGTGTTAAGTTGTCTGCATTTGAATCTCACTTCTTCTTCTTATGAAACATGCATGTATATAGATGGCTTACTTAATATTTATAGCCTTAGGGGCGCCTGGGTGGCTCAGTGGGTTAAAGCTTCTGCCTTCAGCTCAGATCATGGTCCCAGGGTCCTGGGATCAAGCACCACATCGGGCTCTCTGCTTAGCAGGGAGCCTGTTTCCCTTCCTCTCTCTCTGCCTGCCTCTCTGCCTACTTGTAATCTCTGTCAAATAAATAAATAAACAAATACATCTATCTATCTTTTTTTTTTTTAAAGATTTTTTATTTATTTATTTGACAGAGACCACAAGTAGGCAGAGAGAGAGAGAGAGAGAGAGAGAGAGAGAGAGAGAAAGAGAGCAGCAGTCTCCCTGCTGAGCAGAGAGTCCGATGCGGGACTCTATCCCAGGACCCTGAGATCATGACCTGAGCCAAAGGCAGCGGCTTAACCCACTGAGCCACTCAGGCGCCCTACATCTATCTATCTTAAAAAAAATTTCTAGCCTTACTTTCCTTATCCCCAGGTGAAATGGGGGCAAAGAATAGCACTGACCTCCCAGAGCTGTGAGATTAAATAGAATTACCCATGTGAGTGTTCAATAAGTGGCCATTATTACATTTTCTTGATGATTGTATGTTTTGTCAGTTAAAAAATATCCCCAGTTTGCGAAGATATTTGCAAATTACATATCAGTTATTTGGCTAGTACCCAAAATCTATAAAGAACTTATCAATCTCAACACCCAAAGAACAAATAATCCAATAAAGAAATGGGCAAAAGTCTTGAACAGACATTTCTCCAAAGAAGACAAACAAATGGCCAACAGATACATAGGAAAATGTTCAACATGACTTGGCATCAGGGAAATACAAATCAAAACCACAGTGAGACACCACCTCACACCAGTCAGAATGGCTAAAATTAACAAGTCAGGAAATGACAGATGCTGGCGAGGACATGGAGAAAGGGGAATCTTCCTCCACTGTTGGTGGGAATGCAAGCTCTGGAAAACAGCCACTCTGGAAAACAGCACGGAGGTTCCTCAAAAAGCTGAAAATAGAGCTACCCTCTGACCCAGCAATTGCACTACTGGGTATTTATCCCAAAGATACAAATGTAGTGATCCGAAGGGGCACCTGCACCCCAGTGTTTATAGCAGCAATGTCCACAGTAGCCAAACTATGGAAAGAGCCCAGATGCCCATCAACAGATGAATGGATAAAGAAGATGTGGTGTGTATATATATATATATATATATATATATATATATATACAAGGAAATATTACTCAGCCCTCAAAAATTTAAAATCTTGCTATTTGCAACTATGTGGATGGAACTAGATGGTATTATGCTAAGCGAAATAAGTCAATCAGAGAAAGAGATTATCAAATGATCTCACTCATAGGTGGAATTTAATAAACAAAACAGAGGATCATAGAGGAAGAGAGGGAAAAAAAATAACAAAATTAAACCAGAGAGGGAGATAAAACGTAGGAAACACTTAATCTTAGGAAACAAACTGAAGGTTGCTGGAGGGGAGAGGGGGAAAAGGGTAGGGTAACTGGGTGATGGAAATTAAGGAGGGCATGTGAGCTAATGAGCCCTGGGTATGATATAAGACTGATGAAACATAGACCTGTACTTCTGAAATCAGTAATACATTATATGTTATATATATATATATATATATATATATATATATATACCCCTCAGTTTCATTTAATGCTTTTCCCCTTAAATTATGCCTTTAAAAATATGAACATTACTACTCTCTCTTTATTCTACTTGAATTTTTTCAAAATATATTTATCTAATTAATTAATTTGTTTTTTATTTTTTTAATATATTTTTTAAAGGAAGTGTTTTTTTTTTTTAAGATTTTATTTATTTATTTGACAGAGATCACAAGTAGGCAGAGAGGCAGGCAGAGAGAGTGGGGGAAGCAGGCTTCCTGCTGAGCAGAGAGCTCAATGCGGGGCTCGATCCCACGTACTGGAGATCATGACCTGAGCTGAAGGCAGGGACTTCACCCACTGAGCCACCCAGGCGCCCCTAATTTGTTTTTTATTAAGTAAACTCTATACCCAACATGGGGCTTGAACTCATGACCCTGGTCAAGAGTCACATGCTCTCCTGACTGAGCCAGACAGCTGGCCCTATATTTTTCCATTTTAAATCTTTAATAATTATTTAACTTTCAATGGTTCTCTAAGTTTTTATTTATTTATTTAAGGGAGAAAGAGAGCAAGCACGAGCAGGGGGAGTGGCAGAGGGAGAGGGAGAAGTGGGCTTCCCCGCAGAGCAGGGAGCCAATGCAGGACTTGATCCCAGGACCTTGAGAGCATGACCTGAGCCGAAGGCAGACGCTTAGCAGACTGAGCCACCCAGATGCCCCTCTCCTAGTATTTTTTAATATTAAAAATTTAATAAACATATTTGAAATTATATTTACTTTTTAAAGATTTTATTTATTTATTTGACAGAGATCACAAGTAGGCAAAAAGGCAGGCAGAAAGAGAGAGAGGGAAGCAGGCTCCCTGCTGAGTAGAGAACCTGATGTGGGGCTCGATCCCAGGATCCTGAGATCATGACTTGGGCCAAAGGCAGAGGCTTAACCCACTGAGCCACCCCGGCAACCCTGAAATTATATTTCTGATAACAACAACATCCCAAAATTTTAACTATCTATAATCTCCAAATAAGATTTGTCCTTTGGAATGTTTTATGTCCCTTACCATCCACACTAAAAAAGCATTAAGTCATTAAGGAATATTTTGCATTATTATTAATTTTTTACTGTCTGTATCCTATATTTCAAGAATCCGTTTTAAAAGATTGCACAATTTCACAACCACTTTGTCAGCCTCTAGTTAGAATTAACCGCAAGCCAAACAGCTCCGAAAGAAAACCAATAAAACGCACCTAAACCATTAAAAAAAAAAATCTTACCGGGTATGATTTCTTACGGACCACTTTTAAAGAAAGTCTTTGTCTTTATGAGCTCCTTCCGTGAACAACTTTTTCAGAAAGGACATATTGATATATTGGTAATACAGGCCTGGAATGTTCTTTTTCCTTCTCAATATTCTGTGGGGGATGGCGTCCGGCATCACTGTTCTCTCTCCTCAGACTCCTCAATGTTTTCTCCCTCACACTCAGTGTTGTAAATGAGATGTCCACTGACAAGCTGTTATTCTTTCCTCTGTCGGTATTTTTTTTTTCTCTTTCTGGAAAATTTTAAACTATTTTCGCTGTAGTTCTGGGTCTCATACGGCTAGGCCAACAGCTGCGGTCCAGGACGTCAAAATGGAGGTTTGGGACGCGCCCTAAGCAGTAGACGTCAGGTTCTGATGGGAATTAGAAGACCAGTTCCCTTGCGGAAGCCGCAGAGAGTCCATGGCAAGGAACTGGTCAGCCTAGTAAGAGATGGTTCGTGAGAACCATCTGGAGAGCTTGATATGTAGTCCTTGAAGAGAGTGCCACAGCAGACTTGTGTCCGAGGCCCAGCTGAGAAGTGTGAAGGGCAAAGGTGGGCTGATTGGCTGCTGGAACCAAAGGAGAAGTGTCTAGATGCTTCTCGTGAACCGAAGGCCGAGATGTCTTCCCCCTCACAACAGGGCTGCGGGGCGGGCTGGACATTCCACCGTCGAGCACAGGGGAAGGTGTTGCCGGTACCTCAGAGCTGAGGAAGGTGTTGCCGGTACCTCAGAGCTGAGGAAGGCGTAAGCTAGCAACCAGAGTAGAAGTGCATCTGCCTGGGCCAAGAGAACTCAGGGGAGCAATCCTGTGACTAAAGGTCTTTGAAGAACCCATGGAAAGAGCCAAGAAAGTCAGCTTGAACTCCTGCCAGGCCTAGAGAGCATGGTGGCAGCTCCCCACAGTCCAGTCAGGTTCCAGCTTTCCTGCTCCCCTTGCCGCTTTCTCCCTCCCTCCAGCCCTGGGCCCAGAGGAGCCAAAGTCAGACTATCGAGGACGGGCGAGAGGCGGAAATGGAGAACACATGGGTCAGGCACTCATCTGTGGCATCACTGTGCCATTCCCCTGCACCGAGGGAAGACGTGACTTATACACCTGCTCAGTGTCTGAAGAGAGAATCTGGGTTTGTCTGCCTCCAGCAGGGAAGCTTCCCTTCACTTCTTTGGGTGCATCTAGTCTTAATGTTGCCCATAATCTCCCGACACCCTTCTGATCTCCACTGCCACTAAAACCTACGTAGGTTTAGTAAAATTCTAAGAGTTACTGTCTGGTGTTAGCTGTGCTTTGGAAGAATGTTGGGACAAAGTAACATGGGGAGAGGGCCACAGTATTCTAGAGAAGAGGGGACGGGCGTCAGCGATGACGAGCAGAGATCCCCAAAGCCACAGCCCGTTCACAAGGATCTGGATCTGCAGAGTCCATAAGCCTCCCTCCAAATCCTTGCTCTGCTAGAGCCAGAGAAATCAGGGAGGGAGCGGGATGAGGGCTCACGCTGCTGGTTTTCGGATGTTACGGGGAAGGATGGCTCTGGAAGCTAGGGAGTTCGGGGGAAAGTGATTTTACATGAAAGTGAGAAGGCAGGATTCCACTACTAGGCATGTATCAAAGACAAATGAAGAATGTGTCCACACAAAAACTGGTAGGAGTTTTCATAGCAGTATGATTCATAATATCCAGAAAGTGGATACAGCCAACATGTCTGTGAATCGAGAGCACATAAACAAGATGATAGGGGCGCCCGGGGGGCTCTGGCGTTTAAGCATCTGCCTTCGGCTCCGGTCATGGTCTCAGAGTCCTGGAATCAAGCCCCGCTTCGGGCTCTCTGCTCCGTGGGGAGTCTGCTTCTCCCTCTCCTTCTGCGGTCTCTCTCACTTTCACTGTCTCTCAAATAAATAAAATCCATTAAAAAAATCCAAAATG
Source organism: Mustela nigripes (assembly GCF_022355385.1). Taxonomy (NCBI): domain Eukaryota; kingdom Metazoa; phylum Chordata; class Mammalia; order Carnivora; family Mustelidae; genus Mustela; species Mustela nigripes. The sequence continues at coordinate 8,345,051 of NC_081565.1, forward strand.
ATATGTGCATACAGGACATATTACTCAGCAATAAAAACAGTGAGGCTTGATACACGTCCACAACATGGATGAACCCTGAAAACAAAGACTGCGTGTTATGATTCCATTTATATGAAATGTCTGCCACAGGGCAGATCCGTAGAGGCAGAGGACCAGTGGCTGGGGGTTGGGGGCAAATGGGGAGTGACAGCTAATGTGTATAGAATTTCTTCAGGAATGATGAAAATGTCCTAAGATTAGGGGCGCCTGGGTGGCTCAGTGGGTTAAAGCCTCTGCCTTTGGTTCAGGTCACGATCTCAGAGTCCTGGGATCGAGCCCCGCATCAGGCTCCCTGCTACTTGTGATCTCCATCTGTCAAATAAATGGAATCTTTAAAAAAAAAAAAAAAAGTCCTAAGATTAGATATCATTAATGGCGGTACAACTCCGTGGCTATTTTTTTAAAAAATAATTTTAAAATGAGCCCTGGCCTGCCTGGATGTCAAGGGCACCGAGGTGCTGAAGGATGGCGATGAGCAGTGTGGGGTTTTAAAGCTGGTGGCGGCGGCAGCTCAGCCCGCATGAGGCTGGTTTCCCAGTGGTCAGCCAGGCTGCAGCAGGAGCAGAATTTGAAGTTCCAAAGACCAGTGGCCACCATCATTTTGGACCAAAAACCTAGGCTTCACCAGCTGCTGTAAAAAGAAGGCTGACCTTGTGCCGACCATCCAGAAAGGCCTGTTCTTACCTGCAATAGAGCCAACCAATGTGTCTGGCAACCTTTTTCTAGGATAGGCACTACTGATGTCATTAATTCATGAGTTTTCTAGTATTATCGCTTGGCCAAAGGGAGCTTCTATACTTTTTTTTTTTTTAAGATTTTATTTATTTTACAGAAAGAGGGCATGGGGAGGAGCAGAGGGAGAGAGACAAGCAGATGCAGGACAGAGCATGGAGCCCGATGTGGGGCTGGATCTCAGGACCCTGAGATCAAGACCTGAGCCGAAGCCAGGAGTCGGATGCTCAACTGACTGAGTCACCCAGGAGTTCCTATACTTTTAAATACTGTATAAATTTGTTCTGTGGGGTGAGGCTCTGAGTTCTTTAAACTGGAAACTCAATATTTCCATGCAATTACCATAAACCAATACTGCAAAAAAGGATAGTCTTTAATAAAAATGCATGTAATTAATGAATATATAATGAATGTAATCAGTACTTAAGAGAATTTGATTACATTTCCAAGTTTTGATTGAATAGTTCATAAAGATGTTTGTGGAACTTTTGGTTATGAAATTTACAAGTTTAATGTGTCGATCATTAAATGTATAAAGAGCCAAAGGGCGTTTGTGGGCTGCTTACTCTATGCCAGGCATCTTAAACATATGAATTCATTTATGCCTCACCAAAAATGTATGAGGTAGGAGCTATTATTATCCCCATATTATGGATGATAAAACTGAGGCACACAGAGGTTGAGACGTTCAGCCAAGGACCTGTGGCTATGCAAGCGGCTGTAGCAGATACAAACCAGACAGTCAGGTTCTGGTTCAGTCTCACACTTCACCATGAAGCTCTGGAAACTGCCAGGTAGTAAAGACCCCACAATACCGTCAACTCCCTCTTCCCCTAAACTTGGTTGGAAGTGGCTTCTCTTATTTTTTTTTTTAAGATTTAATTTATTTATTTGGCAGATAGAGATCACAGGTAGGCAGAGAGGCAGGCAGAGAGAGGGAGGGAAGCAGGCTCCCTGCTCAGCAGAGAGCCCAATGCGATGCAGGGCTTGATCCCAGGACCCTGAGATCATGACCTAGCGGCTTCTCTTATTTATGAATGAGTCTTAAAGGAGAACACTGAAGTCGTATGCAGCTTTACCAAACAGCAACCCTCAGAACATTCCCATCTTGTGCCCCATCAAGAGGGGCAGGTGCGGGCTTCCATCCCGGGTACCAAGAGGTCAGGGAGGATGTGCCAAGTTCCCCAAGCAGAAGGGCTGGAGTGTGGAGCAGGGGAACCCGAGAGGCCAGGATGCTGCAGTGCTGTCTCAATCCTGGCTGGCTGTGTCCTTGGAGCTCCTGTGCCCTGGAGCCTCCCCCTTCATCGCCTTTGGCTTTTCTGCCATTCTCATTCTCTGCCTTGATTGGCACCCTCTGCATTTTTCAGAAATGCAGAAGTGCAAGTTTCCACAACCAAAATGTGGCACCTGCTTCTTGGCAGCTGTTACTTTTCTCTCCTTTCTCATTAAAATTCATTTCAACTACAGGGGACATACATGCGTGGTGCCACAGAATATACCAACAGAAGGGCGAAAAATAAAAAGGAAGACCCTGGGGCACCTGGGTGGCTCAGTGGGTTAAGCCTCTGCCTTCAGCTCAGGTCATGATCTCAGGGTCCTGGGATGGAGCCCCACGTCAGGCTCTCTGCTCAGCAAGAAGTCTGCTTCCCCCCCTCTCTCAGCTCTCCCTCTCTGCCTGCTTGTGATTTCTCTCTCTCTGTTAAATAAATAAATAAAATCTTAAAAAAAAAAAAAAAAGGAAGGCCCCCTACCACATTTTTCCAAGGTAACCACTGCCAGTGACTTAGTACATTATCTACACATAAAATACTCACTTGTCTTCCAAAATTGGGTCACACTAATTTTCTAGTTGTACGCATTCTTTTTATTTTTTAAAGATATTTATTTATTTATTTGACAGACAGAGATCACAAGGAGGCAGAGAGGCAGGCAGAGGGAGAGGAGGAAGCAGGCTCCCTGCTGAGCAGAGAGCCAAATGCGGGGCTCAATCCCAGGACCCTCAGATCATGACCTGTGCCCAAGGCAGAGGCTTTAACCCACTGAGCCACCCACGTGCCCCCTTTCTTTCTTTTTTCTTTCTTTCTCTCTCTCTCTCTTTTTAAAGAGTACACATTCTTTATTAATTTGTAATATATTGTGGGCATTTTCCCAGATGTGTATTCACTTCTTCCTCACTCTTTTAAGGGCTGCATAGTTTTTCCATCTCTATTTAAAACAGCACAGTCCAGTAGAAATATAACGCAAGCCATATATGTGATTTTAAAGATTTTATTTATTTGAGAGAGAGAGAAAGCACACACGTGCATGAGTGATGGAGAGGGGAAGAGGCGGAGAGAAAGAATCTCGAGCAGACTCCGTCCTGAGCACGGAGCCTCACTCAGGGTGTGAAGCCCAGCCTGAGGCTCGATCTCACCACCCCGAGATCATGACCTGAGCCAAAACCAAGAGTTGGATGCTTAACCGACTGAGTCACCGGGGATCCCCCTCAATTTTCTATTAGCCACATTGAAATAAAGGAAGTTGAACAAGTGGAATTCATTTTGATAATATATTTTACTTAATCCAATGGGTCCAAAATATTATAATTTCAACATGTAAACAATATATTACTATTGAGATTTTTTTACCCTATTTAAAAATATTCATGGTGGCATCTGGGTGGCTCAGTCAGTTAAGCGTCTGCCTTCGGCTCAGGTCATGTTCCCAGGATCGAGGGATCAAGTCCTGCATCAGGCTCCCTGCTCACTGGGGAGCCTGCTTCTCCCTCTCCCTCTCCCTCTGCCTGCTGCTCCCCCTACTTGTGTTCTCTCTCTCTCTGTCAAATAAATAAATAAAATCTCTTTAAAATATTCTCTGAGGGGTGCCTGAGTAGCTCAGTGGGTTAAAGCCTCTGCCTTCGGCTCAGGTCATGATCCCAGGGTCCTGGGATCAAGCCCCCCACATCAGGCTCTCTGCTCAGTGGGGAGCCTGCTTCCTCCTCTCTCTCTGCCTGTCTCTTGTGATCTCTGTCTATCAAATAAATAAATAAATAAATAAAAACAATCTTTAAAAAAAAGAATAATGATACTCTCTTTAAAGGAAAAAATATTCTCTGAAATCCAGCCTGTATTTTACACTAATGGACCTGTGAACTAGTCGCATTTCAAGTGCCAGGGAAACACATGTGACCCGTGACTATCATACGGGATGGCACAGACTTAAACCATAATTTATTTAACTGTGTGCCTGCTGATGGAGATAGAGAGTGCTTCCAATGTTCGCTATTTTAGAAGCAATGTTACACTGAGCATTCTTATGCTTATCACGTTACACACGCATGTGATTATTTCTGTAGGATAGATTTATAGAAGTGAGGCTTCTAGGTCAGAGAGTTTATGCATTTTATGGTATAATAGATATAGCTAAATTACTCTCTAATAAGGCTAAACCAGTTTATACTTCCACCAACAGTACATAAGAATGATCATTTCCCCACACTCCTGCCAAATTGGATAGCATTCCTTTTTAAAAGAATTTTCATTTCTCTCTGCCCTTTTGCATCTGTACGTTAACAACTGCATCACATCCTGCAGGGAAGACCCGTTTCAAAGCTGGATTTTTTTTCTATTGGCTGCCACTGTCAGCCGCACAAAGGATGCATTCGGCTACGTAGGTAAAAGAGAACCTGATAGTTTTAGGGCACCTGGGTGACTCAGTAGGTTAAGCCTCTTCCTTTGGCTCAGGTCATGGTTTTGGGGTCCTGGGATTGAACCCCGCATCGGGCTCTCAGCTCAGCGGGGAGCCTGCTTCCCCCCCCTTTCTCTGCCTGCCTCTCTGCTTACTTGTGATCTCCGTCTGTCAAATAAATAAATAAATAAAAATTAAAAAAAAAAGAGAACCCAGTGAACATTGGCTCAAGTAAATCACTTTTTTTTTCTCGTAAAAAGAAGTCTGGAACAAGCTGGCTGCTTGTGGTGGTTGACCCCATGATCAATGAAACCTTCAAAATTCTTTCTGTCTTTCTAATTTAATATTCTCAGCCGGTGGGCTTTTCTTTCCTTATGGTTGTCATCTTATGGTCACAAAGTGGCTGCCACCACTCCAGACAGAATGTCTGTGTCCCAGGAAGGAAGGAGGTAGTGGTAGGTGACACTAGCTACTCCTCACCCACCCACAATTTGTAGGATTCCAGACCTTCAAGAAGTTATGAGATAACAAACGTTCTTGTTTCAAACCCCTAAGTTTTGGGGTGTTTTGTTATGCAGCAACCGATAACTGATGGAGTGCTGCTGGAAGTCCATCTCTTTGGTAGCAACCAACTCCCACCTCTGTATCATTTTCTTGCCCTTCAAAAACTCACCCCTTCTCACTCATGCGTAGGGCGAAGGCAACTGTGGTTGGGAAAAGGTAGTTTACAAGCATTCAGACACCAGAGAAGCCTTGGGCAAACCTTTCCCATGTTTTCACACTTTCTGAGAGTCTCTTGGGACTTCATCTCAGAAGAGAAGCCAGGGATGGAGAAACTGTCATTGCTTTGTGGATGCAGGTTTCCGTGAGGAACACTCCCGGCTTCTCTGCACCCCTCCCTGATTCTGCTCCAAGGGAGGTGACACTTGATCGGTGCCTTGGGGGACAGGAACCGAGCACGCCTCACCCAGCTTCTTCTGGGCTTTCTTGGCTCCGTAGGCCTGCCTGCAGGGAGAGGGCAGGGGGTGGTGTCACTTCCCAGAAGGCTCTGCCCTGTAGGGACAGCCCGCAGATGGAAAGTTCAGTTCGGATCAGAGTGAGCATATGAGAGAGCCCAGTGGGTGGCTCATCTCCGCCACGGCCTCCATCGACTTGACAATATATGCATACATATATCCAAAAGAACTTGCACTTTTTATGAAGATTAAAAAAAAAAAACAAGATTTATACAAGGGATGGATCCGACAGCTGGGTCACTGTGGGTAGTGGTGCGTGAGGCAGGTTGGGACAGAGGTTGGAGCGTGTCTTGCTTGTACCTGTGTCCCTGATATGGGGGTGACTGAGTTAAGTGTGTCTACATCCATCTGTCCTTCTTATGTATCAGGGACAGTGAATCCTGGGTTCCCCCTTCCGGCTCTTGCTTCCCTTCTTTGGGCGGCTTTGGACCCCACCTCCTTTCCCTGCAGAGGGCAAGGACCCGATGAGACCCTGACCCCACAGGGAGGGTCTGGTTCCTCCAAAGCACCTGCTGGTCAGGCCCCGCTTGTGACCGCACGTGGCGGGTGTGGAGCAGCGCGCCCCGCCCCCCCCCCCCCCACAAAGCTGCACCAGCCCCTGCTGCTTCCCGGCATCCCTGATCTCTGTTCAATGCGTGATTTTTTACGATCGATCTTATATCCGGCACAATCAGATTTATGGCTCCTGCATCTTATGAAATTACACAGATGTTGCTGCTCTGCTTCTCTCCAGGACAGTAAAAGGCAATAACATTCTTGCAGATTTCGACAGCAGGCAATTCAATAAAGGGCCATGTATATTTTATAAGTACAATAAAGACAAGGCTCTCTGCCCGCACTGCGGCCCGCCAGGCCCCAGCGCTGCACCGGGCGGCCACCCGCACCCCCCTTCCTGTCTGTTTGTCGATCAGGTCTCTCCCACTGCCGCACAGGGGACTAGGGAGATTTATCCCCTTTCTGATCCATTATTTAAGTTTGGCTCCAGGGACCCTGCAATGGGGGCTGTTTAAAATTTAAAGGTGTTTGTGGAACTTAATACTTTCCTCCTCCTGATTTGCACTATAAAATTTTATCTATATTTTTGTTGCCCCATAAAACGTTTCTATCTTATCGGGATGGCTTGTCCTTTTACGGGCAAAACCATAAATACCTGATGAGGTGAGGGTTGGTAGAAGGTCTCACAGAAGGTCTAGGGGGAGACTGGAGAAGAGAACTGTCTCCCGGTCTGCCCCAGACACCGTGGGTGGCCTGAGATGGAGGTGGGGGGTTGGGGGGGGGCACCATTCTTCTCTGAGACTCAGCTTCTTCACCTGTACAGTTGGGAGAACTATAGCACCCATGGGATAGGGCTGTTGTGATGATCCAGGGGCAGGGGGCACCAGGAGGACTAGCTGGGGGCTGGCCACAGCATGTGCCAAGGCCCAGTGGTAGGAACAGCAGAGGAAAAGGGCTCCTTCTCCAGGGCAGGACGGCGAGGTGCCAGGCCAAGCTGGGAGAAAATGCCTGAGCCGGCTCTGCATTCAGTCACCTTTCTATGCCATGGTGTCCTGATTTATGCCACGGAGACACTGAGGTTCGTGTCTCAGAGCTGAGTTGTGCAGATTAATGACTTCATGCCTGCAAAATGACGAGTTCTGTACCCCGCACATCCTAACTTCACAAGGGTCAAGTGTGGCTCTTGTTGTCATGGTTACAGGCAAGGCAGTGACGGGGGCAAGGCGGCAGGTGCCCAAGGAGCAAAATGCAATGAGGCCTGGCTCTCCGAGGCCTACCGGTGTGGGCTGGGCGCCTCCCTTGCCTCCCCTAGCCCTGGCCCTGCTGCCAGACTCTCTTTTTTTCTGTCGGCAGGTGTGCAGACGGCTGAACAAAAGCGAGCCCAGGATGCGGGCAGTGGGAGCAGTGTTCACTGTCGGAGGAAGCAATGCCTCCTAGAGGTCTAGCCATTGCTGGGAGGGAGTTCAACGAATTTTGGTGTTCCCAGGGTCAAGCGTGGCTGGGGCTTTCAGCTGTTTCTCACCGATGCCTGCTCTGTGCCAGGTACTTGCTGGGCAAGTCAGACCTGAGCTCGACCCTCCCGGCATGCCCGGTGACTCCGGACACAGGCAGGTGTAGGTGGGAATCAGGGGCTGTGGCGGGCACACAAAAGAGGAGGGGCTTCTCCTGGTGAGGATGTGAGATGAGTCAGCAGAGGCTTCTGGAAGGGGGTCTTCTGAGTAGGATCAAGAAGGATGCTAGGAGGAGGAGTTGGCCTCAGTGGGAAGGGCATTCCTTCCAGAGAGGCAGCATGAGCCAATCACGGTGTGACATGCATGATTCCCAGGCACCAAGACTGGAGGTCAGCGTCTGGGTGAGGAAGCCTGTTCCGTGAAGCTTTTGGTGGTCGAGGTAGAGGTGCGGGTCCTCAGGAAACTGAAGGGTAGCCAGGAGTCGGTCAGGGCCTCGCAGAGCCTGGGGACATGATGGGACAAGTGTCCACTGAGGTGGGGCCACTTTGAACACAGAGCCCACAGCGCAGAGGTGTGAGGCCGGGCAGCTTGGACACCGCTGCGGGCTGATCTCACCCTTGGCTCGAGCCTCGACCATCTGACTGGCACCACCTCGGCGTCTAGTGCCGCGGCTCTCAAACTTGGTTTCCTAGCGAGTTGATACAGACCTTTCCCTGGTCTTCTCGGGCCCCAGGAGGTGGAGTAAGGGAGACAAGATCGGGCAGAGGTGGTGCTGAACGGCCATCTGGGTACAAGCGAGACTTCAGCTGAATTTAGCAGGAGCTCTGGAGCTGGGAAGGCCCTTCCAGAGTCCCACTGGGTCGAGGCAAGGAGACCAGGCCTTGATCTTCTGCACGGAGACGTCACTGGACGTCGGCCGTCCCGAAGGAGGTCCCAGCGGCTAAGGGGGATTGCTGGGCGTGAGGCTGACTGTGAGCCGTCAGCAGGCAACACTCCTGGTCCTGGCGGGGATCTTGGCAGCTTAGCACAGCCTCGAGGACCCCCGGCTCTCAGCCTGTGGTGGGGGGACGGTGGGAATGACGGGGGGCCCCTTCTGACGGAAATACAGACCTGCCACTTTGTATACATTAGGGTTTCTGCCACACACAGAACCAGAAAACTAGCATGTGTTGCTGGAAATGTGGAGGAATCATGGCAAAAATACACATAACATAAGCTTTATCGTCTTAATAATTTGTAAAGCACAGCAGTGTCGTTATATCTGCTGCGTGAAAAGGTGGTAGTTGGTGGAAACGTGAAATGGTGCAGCTGTTAAGGGAACCAGTCTGGCGGTTCCTCCAAGAATTACGATAGAATCACCATACGATCTACCCATCTAGCAATTCGACTTCTAAGTGTTTACCCAAACGGACTGGAAGCAGGGACTCTAAAGATACTCACACACCCATGCTCGTAGCGGCATTAGTCACAGCAGCCAGGACGCAGAAGCAATGCTCGTGTCCGCTGACGGATGAGTGGACAGCAGGTGGGTCACAGGACATTATTCAATCTTAAAAAGGAAAAGAAGTGACAATGTGGAGGTACCTGGAGGCCATTGCATGAAGTGAAATAAGCCCCTCGCAAAAGGACAGGCACTGCATGATTCTGCTTATAGGAGGACCCTAGAGGCATCAAGTTCGGAGTCAGAAAGTAGGATGGTGGCGTTCAGAGGCTGGCAGGGGTGTCGGGGGTGGTACGTGGGATGGAACTTTAGTGTTTAATAGGGACAGAGTTTCGTTTTTGCAAGATGAAAGCGCTCTGCAGGGGGATGGTGGTGAGGGTTGCACAGCGGGACTGTGGTTAGTACCACTGAACGGCACACTTAGAAATAAGTAAGATGGTACCTTTTATGCGAGGTGCATTTTATCAGAATTTAACATTAATTAATTAATTTTTAAAAATCGAGAACTAGAGATCAGGGGACAAGGAGGGTCCTGGGCATGTGCTCTTCTGGGCAATCTGGCCTCCCTGGCGGGTGGTCTCTGTGAGGGCAGCTCTGCGGGGTGCTCGGGGAATGCCAGTGGTGGGTGCTGTGTCACTTGGGTCTTCAGGGAGGCAGGAACTGAGGAGGTTAGGAATGCAGATGGTCCTTTGAGGGGTAAGCTCCAGGAAGGGAGATAGGAGGAGGAAGAAGGTGTGGGTGAGGGGCCCACAGAGTGTGACGGTGGCCTGATAAAGGCTGTGCTGACCCCGCCCAAAGGTCCAGGACCAAGGCTCAATGGGAGGAGTCCCATGCCGGATCCTTCCACCACAACCTTGCAGGGCCACCATCATTGGCTGGCGCCACCTCAAGAACATGACCTTGGCTCAAAGACTGAGGCAGACCCGAAAGAATTAACAGCTAGAGGCCGGCAGCTAAGTTACCTCTCTGCAGGGGGGCAACACGTTCTTCCTTGGAGGGGGCTCTGATGGGGACGTGACCCAGTGTCTGCAGCTGTCCGCCCACGCTCAGCGGGTGACTCCGAGCCACACGGAGGATCTCGGATCTAGACCCGAGTCAGTCTCTGGACAACGAGAGCTGTGACGTGGCCCACTCTGGAGCCTTTGGTGGTCGTGTTCTGTCGCATGGACCTATGGGCTGAGGGACAGGGGCGGCAGGTGTGTGGCGGGAGAGGAGGGTGAAGCAGGGGTACAGAGACAAGCAGCGGGGAGATGGAGAGAAGCCCACCACGGCTCCGTTCCTGGTGCCGGTTGTTAAGGGTTAGCTGCCCCCTGCCCTTCCCAGCCTGGCGGTTCACCAGCTTCTTCTCCAAGATTCTGCCAATAAATCTCCCCTTTGGTTTAAACTAGTCGTTTACAAAAATCACTGTAACTCGGACTTTCAACCAACATGGGGAGGATTTGCAAGGGCTGGAGGAAGAGGAAGAAGCAGCGCAGGAGAGACAAGAGGGTCAGAAGGAGAATGTGGGACGAGCTGTGGCTGAAGGCAGCCCTTCTCCACTACGGGCATCTCTTGGGATTCATCGTGACCTTGCCCAGCCTGTGGATGATCCTTCCTGGATTCCGGGTGCTGACAGGTGAAGGTGCAGATGGGACTGTACCAGAGACTTTCAAGGGCTCTCCCCACTTGAGCCTTCAGGGCCACCCGTCGCTGCGCGCTCAGTTACCAGTGGGCCAGGAAATCCACTCCTCTGGCAGAGACTTAACTGAGCACCTTTCATCGGACCCTGGAGCTGGCAGAAAAAGGTCTATAAAATAAGTTCATTGAAAAAGAAGTGTACTTAAAAGCAAGGAAGAGAATGTTCTAAGCCATAGAACCTGGATTCACTCCACCGGATTCCTTCGTTCATAGCAAGTTGCAAGGACAGCCCTAGACAGGCCGTCACAAGGATGGGACAAACTGCAAAGTCGCTTGCCAAAGATTGCTGCCGTCCTGTTTTTTTGGTTTGTTTTCCACTGGCCACACCATGGTAGATTGCAAAACCGGTAGATTGCTCAAATTAGTTGCCTCCCTATTCTTTTTTTTTTTTTTTTTAAGATTTTATTTATTTATTTGACAGAGAGAGATCACAAGTAGGCAGAGAGGCAGGCAGAGGGAGAGAGAGGAGGAAGCAGACTCCCTGCTGAGCAGAGAGCCCGATGCGGGACTCGATCCCAGGACCCTGAGATCATGACCTGAGCCGAAGGCAGCGGCTTAACCCACTGAGCCAGCCAGGCGCCCGCCTCCTTATTCTTATCCCCATTACATGGATGAGGAAACTGAGATTCAGAGAGTTTCACTGATTTCCTCTGGGTCCCACAGCCAGTGAGGAAATGGGTAAGGACATGGGGCTGGAACGTAGCCTGTCTAATTCCAAAGCTCTTGTCCTCAACACTAGTGGACGGCAAGGTGTGGACAATCACCTCACCCATCTTGAGGCTGATCTTGTGCCCTTGCCAAAGACCCCCCTGGCCCCCACATGGAGTGGTGACACAGAATTCCAGGGGAACCTGACCCTTCCCAGGCAGCTGTGTTTTCTTTGTGGCCACTTAATTCCCACATAAAATCTCTTTAGGAAAATCCTAAATTAATACAGAGCACGTGTGGCGCTTTGAGTGGTGCAGGCCAGGCAAAGGAAAGAGGGCACAGGACAGTCAGGGCCAAAAGGAATGAGCAAAGGGACGTGGTGGGGGGAGTGGGGGGAGACCAAGGAAGAAGGGTGATGAGACAAAGCAAGCTAGCTAGGTGATAGGTAGATGACAGATGGGGAGGCAGATAGGGATGTCGAGTCACAGAAGCATTTAACTGAAGATAGAAGTTGAGGAAGGGATAGAGTGTGAACTGAGAGAGAAAATGGGGAAAAAAAGCGAGAAGAGAAACACAGTAAGAAGCAGAGATACAGAAATACAGAAGCAGCCATTAATGGATGGAGAGAAGGAATTTCACATAAAGGCACAGAGCTGAATAACGGAGAGAGAGACAGCGAGAAAGGAAGAGAGATGGGGAGGGAAAGAAAGAAGAAGTCACAATGAGAAAGAAGAGATGGAGACCAAAAGTGATGTAGACAGAGGAAGAGGGAGAGAGAGAGGCAGAGGGAGAAGGAGAAGGAGGGAGACAGAGGGAGAGGGGGTAGGAGGACGGGGGGAGAGAGAGAGAGAGAGAGAGAGAGAGAGAGGGAGAGGGAGAGAGAGAGAGAGAGGAGGCTGGAGGGAAGAATGACAGGAGGGGACCAAGGCAGAGGCCAGAGGGGAGTGAGAGGCAGCCAGCGGAGGACACCTACTTTGGGGAGTGCCTAGCTCTGCCTCTGCGGTCCTCAGGGACCCTGGAGGTCCGCCCCTGCATCTGGGAAGCCCCACTACCCCCACCCCGTGGTACCAAGAAACCAAAGACAGGAGGGTTTCGGGTGCAAGCATTCCTCATTCTGAACAGAACCATTAATGTATTCTAAAAAGCTTTTTAGCTGTGGCCTGCTCTGCATGTTATTAATTTCTTTATTACAGATCTTGTTATTTTCAGAGGTCCCTGGGGACCCATTAACAACGGGTTTTTATGGGAAAGAAGTCGGCTAAAGTGGTGGGAATAACGGCTCCTCAGCCCCGAGTCTGTAATCGGAGTTGCACCGAGGATAATGTAGGCTGTTTTAATTTCCAAAATAGCAACAGTTCAGACATTTAATTGCAGTTTTATGCCCTTTTTTCATGCTGCCGACTGTAAAATATGTGACCAGTAATCTATAACGGCTAACCACGGAGCCACAGCCCGCCCAGCTTCCTCATCTCTCCTGGAGACGGACACAGGGAGCAAGGAAAGCGGGAAAGGAGTGGGAAGGTTTGGGTCGGCTGCGTTCGCCTGAGTTCCAACCACTGTAGAGATTCAGCTCTGCCTCCCCAGCCCTCTCTCTGACTCCGCATCCTCAACTTGAAACCTCATATTCCACCACCCCTCCACCCCGTTCCCCACGCCCCAGTGCCGCTTCTACATCCCCTACAGGTTGTAAGGAAGCGCTTGGCCCAGGTGACCACAGGTGTGGTCCCAGGGGACCAAGTGTAATAAGGTTGTCTGGATCACAAGTTCCCCTTTGCCCTCCCCCAAACCCTGAGCTTCAAATGCACGAAAGAAATGCCCTCGACAATGAAAATGCACGTTCGGACCGGACCCGCGACGTCCCCTTGTCCCTTTTCCTTTGGACCCACCATGAACAAAGGCACTGCTGGTCCTTGCTGTCTTGACTCCCCACGTGCTCGGCTGAGCCTGGTCCCCCGGGCTTTATCTCTCTAGGACCCATGCGTATCTTACGCTTCGTTTTCCTAAGCCTCTCCTCGGCACACTCTTGCAGCTGTCCCTGGCTGACCGTCACCTAGAAGAATACAGAGCAATCTCTTCATGCGGCAACAGACAGGAAATCTTTTCTGAGTGAACCGAGGGAGTCTGTAGGGTAACGGTGTAGGGTGCCCAGGAGGCTGGCTCAGCGACGAGCACCCCGCTGGTGACTGTTAGGTCTGGTGAGCCGAAAAGCTACTTGTCTTGTGGGTACCAGGAGCCTGCATTTCTTTTCTGATCCTTTCTTCCTTTGGGGACCATTAAAACCTTCCAATGTGCAAGCTCCCGGAAAGCGGACTTCAAGCTAGTGCTGAAGCCGAAAGCAGTGAGTGGCACATGGTGAAAATCTACAGAGCGGGTGACAAGGATTTCCATTTCCCACTTTAGTTCCTGCCATCCTGGCACCCAAGAGTGGAGCAGCCACGCTCCTTCTGTGGAAGGGACTTAACTCTCTCTGTGAACAAGGTGCTTCTAACCAGCAGAGAACAACTCTCCAAGGTCCCCGACTGGCACAAAACCAGCTGAGGGAGTTTTGTGCCTGATGCTTTGCATGAACTCCCTTCTCCGACGAATGCCCCTGGAAGGCACTAGCTGTTTTACCAGGAGGTCTTGTGCCCTTTGACCCAAGCTGGGATTTTTCACAGAGCAAAGGAGTCTTAATCAATGGCTGAAATGATAACTTGTAAAGTCAATCAGAGAAAGACAGTATATGGTTTCACTCGTATGTGGAATATAAGAAACAGGGCAGAGGGGGCACCTGGGTGGCTCAGTGGGTTAAGCCTCTGCCCTTGGCTCGGATCATGGTCTCAGGGTCTTGGGATCAAGCCCCGAATCAGGCTCTCTGCTCAGCGGGGAGCCTGCTTCCCCCTCTCCTTCCTCCCTCTGCCTACTTGTGATCTCTCTCTCTCTCTCTCTCTCTCTCTGTGTGTGTCAAACAAACAAACAAACAAACAAATAAAATCCTTAAAAAAAAAAAAAAAGAAAAGAAACAGGGCAGAGGACCACAGGGGAAGAAAGGGAAAACAGAAAGGGAAGTCCTTTCTGGTGGAGAAAAGCCACAAGAGACTCTTAACTCTAGGCAACAAACTGAGGGTTGCTGGAGGGGAGGTGGGTAGCGCCATGGGGTCCCTGGGTGACGGGCATGAAGGAGGGCACGTGATGTGATGAGCACTGGGTGTTCTATGCAACTGATAGATTACTGAACGCCACATCTGAAACTAAGGGTGTATTATGTCTTGGCTAATTGAATTTAAATTAAAAAGTAAAAGAAATTATAACTTGTAAACTTACAAGCTGCAGAGCCGGTGCATTCCCTGTGCTGGAACGTTCTGTTGTTAACTTGGTTAAGTTAAGAACTACCTATCACAGAATCTCTTCCCTGAGTAGAGTTGTCTAAAAGAGGAATGTGGAGGTGGGGATGTGTTAGCTGCACTTATTCTGTGATGGTCTTTGTGGTCAAATATGGTGATGACAGAGGCCAAGATGTCCAGAGGATCTTGTGGCTTTTGTCCTTAACTCCATTAACATGGACTGTAACACTGGTTTTCATATGTTGAACCTGACTGTATTCCTACAACAAATCCTATTTGGTCATGGCATACATAATTTTCAAGTTGATGAATTTGGTCTCCTAGCATTTTATTAAGGATTTTTATATGTATATGCATAAGGGATATTTGTCTATAGCTTTTCTTTTCATGTGGTGTTTTTATTTGGTTTTGATACCACGATAACACTAGCTTCACAGAATGAGCAAGAAACATTTTCTCTCTCTTTCTCTCTCTCTCTCTCTTTTTTTTTTTTTGAAAAGTTTATGAAGGATTTATGATAACTTTTCTTTAAAAATTTGGTTGAGGGGTGCCTGGGTGGCTCAGTTGTTAAGCGTCTGCCTTCAGCTCAGGTCATGGTCCCAGAGTCCTGAGATTGAGCCCCGCATTGGGTTCCTTGCTTGGCAGAAAGCCTGCTTCTCCCTCTCCCTCTGCTGGTCCCCTGCTTGTGTTCCCTCTCTCGCTGTGTCTCTCTCTGTCAAATAAATAAAATCTTTTAAAAAATAAAAATAAATAAAAATTTGGTTGAAGGGTGCCTGGGTGGCTCAGTGGGTTAAGCCTCTGCCTTCAGCTCAGACCATGATCCTAGGACCCTGGGATCGAGCCCTGCATCGAGCTCTCTGCTCAGAAGGGACCCTGCTTCCTCCTCTCTCTGCCTGCTTCTCTGTCTACCTGTGATCTCTGTCAAATAAATAAATAAATATTTTAAAAATTTTCGGTTGGAATTCACTGGTAACACCATCTGCTCCTAGGCTTTTCTTTGTGGAAAGTTTCTGATTACTAATTCAGCCTGTTTACTTGTTACAGGTCTATTCAGTTATTCAACTTAAAAAACAAACAAACGAAAAAGCCTGTGGCACAGGGGTGGTTCAGCCGGTTAAATGTCTGACTCTGGATTTTGGCTCTGGTCATGATCTCAGGGTTGTGAAATGGAGGTTTGCATTGGGTTCTGTGCTGGGCTTGGAGCGTGCTTAAGATTCCCTCTCTCCCTCACTAAAGAAACAAAAACAAAAAGCCAGTTTCAATAATTTATATGTTTCTAGAAATGTGCCCATTTCTTCTAGATTATTTAATTTGTAGCATTCCTTTAAAATCTTTTTTATTTCGGCAAGGTCAGTAGAGCTCGCTCTAATTTCTGAGTGTAGTAATTTGAGTCTTCTCTGGGAATGGGACTTTGAAGGGGCATTTACCATAGTCAGAGGGAAAGGGCTAGCTAGAGCAGAGCCAGGGAGATGAGAGTAGCAAAAGTTAAAATGCCATAAAGCTTGCTGTTCTTATTGAGATGTAGCCATTGGCTTAAGAAAATAATAATAAATGTTTCCCAGATTGCTGCAAGTCTTTGGTTAATTTCCAAAGTTCTGAAAAAAGTTGTTTCTGACAATTTTTGCCAGTGTTTTCATTACTTTTATGGAGGAGGGAATTTTCAGAGGTCCTTAAAATTGCCATTTTTGCTGATGTCATTCCTCCTTTTTCTTAGAGGTACATAAAATAATAGTGTTTCTTAAAATTGATGACATCTTAGATTTGATAAAATATAGTAAGCCTTAGCTGTAAAACACAGCTAACTAACTAATGGGAGAGTTAAGAATAAGGTGACATTAAATGCTAGACAATAAAAAAATAGACAATGGGGTTGATATATAAATTAAATATCTTAGTCCTTACATTGTTATGAACAATGGTAGAAATATTGATTATTAGCTCCTGACTTTGTTACATCAATTACTTATGTTAAGATGTAGGGATAGGGGCGCCTGGGTGATTCAGTGGGTTGAGTCTCTGCCCTCAGCTCAGGTCATGATCTCAGGGTCCTAGATCGAGCCCTGCATTGGGCTCTCTGCTCAGCAGGGAGCCTGCTTCCCACCCCACCTCTGCCTGCTGCTCTGCCTACTTGTGATCTCTCTCTGTCTGTCAAATAAATAAATAAAAATCTTTTAAAAAAAGATATAAGGAGGGCACCTGGGTGGCTCAGTGGGTTAAGCCGCTGCCTTCGGCTCAGGTCATGATCTCAGGGTCCTGGGATTGAGTCCCGCATCGGGCTCTCTGCTCAGCAGGGAGCCTGCTTCCCTCTCTCTCTCTCTGCCTGCCTCTCTCTCCGTCTACTTGTGATCTCTCTCTGTCAAATAAATAAATAAAATCTTTAAAAAAAAAGATATAAGGATAACTACTCAGGTAAGAGAAAGAGAATATAATAACTTATGAGCTAGTTAAAAGGAAAACAGAAAATGATTAATTCAATGGAAGGCAGGAAGAAAGGAAAGAACAAAGAAAAAAACTCAGTGAAGAGAAACATACAGACACAAAATAGATGTTTTAGTGTATGTGCTGCTGAAGAGAGCATACAAAATAGATGTTAGAAATAATTATAAATAAAATGATAATCACAATAAATGTAAATACATTAAATTCATCCATTAAAAGATACAGTTTTTCAGATTTGTTTGAAAATTCAGCTACATATCTAGAACACCTGGGTGGCTCAATTGGTTAAGTGTCTGACTTTTGATTTCTGCTCAGATCATGATCTCAGGGGAGTGAGATCAAGCCCCCTTGCAAGCTCAGCACCAAGCTCAGAGTCTGCTTGGGATTCTCTCTCCTTCTGCCCCTCTCCCCACTCACATGTGTTTTCTCTAAAATGAAAAAGAAATCTTTAAACAAATTCAGCTACATATCCTATTTATACCTTAAAAAATGAAATAGGTAATAGTAAATGCATAGACAGAAATATACAGTAATAAGTAGATACCAACCAAAAAGCAGCTGGTATAACAATGTTCATAGTAAATGAAGTAAGCTTTAAAGAAAAGAGGATTAAGAAAAGTGGGTGAACTTCCCAGAAGATAACACTGAACTTGATATAGCCTAGAATGCATTAAGCAGAAATTGACAACCCCCCAGTTATACTAGATTTTAACATGTTTGAGATGGAATAAGAAAAAAAAAACTAGTAAGGATAAAGAAGACATCAGAGACTACAGTATTAACTATTAGTTATATAAAGAACCCCTGTAGAATTCTGTATGTAGCAAATGGAGAAGATATATTCTCCTCATGTATATATGGAATGCTTATAAATATCAACCTATTCTTTTTTTAAGATTTTATTTATTTATTTGACAGGTGGAGATCACAGTAGGCAGAGAGAGAGAGAGAGAGAAGGAAGCAGGCTCCCTGCTGAGCAGAGAGCCCAATTTGGGACTTGATTCCAGGACCCCGGGATCATGACCTGAGCTGAAGGCAGAGGCTTTAACCCACTGAGCCACCCAGGTGCCCTCAACCTATTCTATCACATAAAAGAAGACTCAAAAAATAATGAAGAAATACTATTCCACAGACCTCGTGAAATTAGAATTTAATAATAAAGGAGAGCTGGAGTGGGAAAACATCTCTAAATAATTAATGGATTAAAGAAGAGTTTATAACATCAACTTTACATATTTATAACTGAAAAAAAAAAACCCAAATATTTATAAAGGAACAAAGAAAACTCTACATGCCAAAATTTGTAGATAGTGTCAAAGTGGATATTGGAGAGAAAATTACAGCCTCAAAATAACTTGAACCAAATTTTCAACTCAAGTAGACTTAAAAAAATTAACTAGAACAAAAAAACAGAAGTTCACAACAAAATCAAAAGTTAACTCTTTGAAAAGACTAATAGATAATGTTAGGGTTTATGAAGGGAAAAAAGAAAATTTTAAAGAGAGACATAAATACAGACACAATGGAGAGGAAAAGGATCATAAAGGAATGCTTTGAATGATTCTGTGCTAATACATTTTAAACTTGTATGGAATAGACAACTGCTTTATAAACCTAAAACTGATCAATATTAGCTTCAGAAAAAAACAGAAAACACAAATAGACCTATAACCACTTAAGAATTTGACCTAAAATAAAACATCAGAACTTGGATATTTTCCAGATGAGTTTTACCAAAATTTCAAGAAACAGGTAATGCCTGTCTTGAACTGTTTCATGCATAGAAAGAGAATAAAGCTTCACCTCTCTCTCCTTTTCTGTGGCCAAGATAACTTTGGTACTAGAATTAGAAAAAAGAGTATGAGAAGGAAAAGTGATAAGCCAGCTTCACTTAAGAACATAGATGCAAAAATCCTTTATAAAATGTAGCAAGGGGCACCTAGGTGGCTCAGTTGGTTGAGCACCTGCCTTTGGTGGCTCATGATCTCAGTGGTCCTGCGGTGGAGTCCTGAATCAGGCTCTTTGCTCAGTGGGGAGCCTGCTTCTCCCTCTGTCTGCTGCTGCCCTGATTGTGCGCATGTGCACTCTCTCCCTGACAAATAAATTAAAAAAAAACAAACCAAAAACCTGTAAATAAATAAAATCTTCATTAAAAAAAAACCCAAAAAAACAAAGATACATCCAGACAATGGAACAATATCCAGCACTAAAAGGAAATGAATTATCAAACCATGAAACATCATGGAGAAAGTGTAAATGCATATTGTTAAGTAAAAGAAGCCAATCTGAGAAGGTTACATACTCTTTGATTCCAATTATGTGAAATTCTGGAAAGAGAAAACTAGGTAGACAATTAAAAAAAAAAAAAAAAAAAAACAAGAGTGGATTCCAGGGGTGGGGTGGAGAGATTTTTAGGGCAGTGAAAATACTCTGTACACTATTATAATAATGGCCATAGGTCATTCTACATTGGTCCAAACCCACAGAATGTCCAATGCCAACAGTGAGCCCTAAGGTAATCTACAGACTTTGGATGACTATAATGTGTCAAAGTAGTTTCACCTTTGGTTAAAAAAAAGGTACCATCCTCGTGAATAAATATTAATAAGGGGAGGCTTTCTATGTGTGGGGGGAAGGAGCATAAGGAAAATCTCTGTACCTTACTCCTAATTTTGTTGTGAACACAAAACCACTCTAAAGAATTTGCCTTTTGGGGTGCCTGGGTGGCTCAGTGGGTTAAGCCTCTCCCTTCAGCTCAGGTCATGATCTCAGGTCAGGGTCCTGGGATGGAGCCCTGCATTGGGCCTCCTGCTCCTCGGGAAGCCTGCTTCTCCCTCTCCCAATCCCCCTGCTTGTGTTCCCTCTCTCACTGTGACTCTATCAAATAAATAAATAAAATCTTTAAAAAAATAAAGTAAACTAGACAAAATTGCAATTAAAAAAAGAATTTGCCTTTTAAAAAATATTGGCTTTAAAAAAAAAGAAGGGGTGGCTAGGTGGCTCAGTTGGTTAAGCCTCTGCCTTTGGCTCAGGTCATGAACTCAGGGTCTTGGAATTGAGCCCCACATTGGGCTCCCTGCTCAGTGGGGAGCTTGCTTCTCTCTCTCCTTCAGCCTCTCCCCTGGCTTGTGCCCACTCTCCCTCTCACTCTCTTTATAAAAAAATAAATAAATAAAATCTTTAAAAAAGAAAAGAAAAAAAAGAAAAAAAACCACATGGAAGAATGATAACAAAGGTAAGAATAGATTTGACACTATTTATTTTTTACAAAATATATCTATTAAGGAGGATCTGGCTGGCTCAGTCAGTAGAACATGTGACTCTCAGTCTCAGGGTTGTAGGTTCGAGCCCCACATTGGGTGTAGATCTTACTTAAAAAAAAAAAAATCTAGGGGCTCCTTGGTGACTCAGTGGGTTAAGCCTCTGCCTTCATCTCAGGTCATGATCTCAAGGTCCTGGAAGGCAGCTGTGCTAACCACTACACCACCAATGCTCCAGGTGTCTCAGCGTCCTGGGATCGAGCTCCGCATCAGGCTCTCTGCTCTGCAGGGAGCCTGCTTCCCTCTATCTCTCTGTCTGCCTCTCTGCTTACTTGTGATTTCTTTCTCTCTGTCAAATAAATAAATAAAATCTTAAAAAAAATAAAATAAAATCTAGGGGCACCTGGATGACTCAGTAAGTTAAGGGTCCAACTTTTGGGTTCAGCTCAGGTCATCAACGCAACGTAGTAAGGTCGAGCCCCATGTCAGGCTCTACTTGTCCTTCTCCCTCTGCTCCTCCTTCTACTCGCTTGCTCTCTCTCTCTCAAATAAATAAATAAAACATCTAAAAAAACCACCTCTCCCTCTTCTCCTGCTCACTCGTGCTCTCTCTCAAGTAAATTTAAAAAAATTAAATAAATAAATAAACTCTTCTAAAAATAAATACAATTAAAAAAAAGATTTTATTTATTTATTTGACAGAGATCACAAGTAGGCAGAGAGGCAGGCGGGGTGGGGGGAGCAGGCTCCCCGCTGAGCAGAGAGCCCAATGCGGGGCTCGATCCCAGGACCCTGAGATCATGACCTGAGCCGAAGGCAGATGCTTTAACCCACTGAGCCACCCAGGCACCCCTAAAAATAAATACAATCTTAAAACCTTTCTCTAATTTTTTTGAATAATAAAAATAAAAATGTATCTATTTAGCTAAGCACTGGATGATACAGAAGCAAGCAAAACAAAGTTCCTGCTCTTATGGGGCTTATATTATAGTCGAAGAGGCAGACACAAACGAACCAATAATTTATCATATGTCTGTCCTAAAAATAAATAAATAATGTAGGGAATGCGGGGTAAAGAAAGCTGTGTGTATGTGTACGCTTGTGATTTTATACAGGTTAGGGAAGGTCTCACTGATTCAATGATATTTGAAAAGGGCCTGAAGGTCATGAAGGAGTGAACCAGTGGGGATAAAGTAGTTCTAGGCAGTGGGAATAGCAAGTAAAAACATCTTTTATATGATCTTTTATGTAGAAAATCCATTTAGCAATAATTGCGCCTCAGATAAACCTCATTGGCTTCGATACTGCCACTGTGCAAAGTTTACGCAGAAAATCCAAAAAATAGACAACATTAGAACTAAAAGAGAATTTATCAAGGTTGCCAGATACAAGATAAATATTCAAAAACCACTGGGGCTTCTATGTAACGGCAGCAACAAATTAGGACACAGAGTATGAAAAAGAAAAAGATTTCATTTACGACGGCAACAAAATCAACATAACTGTGATTAAATGTAACAGATGATTCACAGGATCTATGTAAAAATGAATTCTGTATCTTTATTGATCTAATAAAATTGAATCAAATAAGATCTAATACCATCTAAAATAATATGGAAATAAATCAGTTATGTTTATCAATTGAAAGGCTCAGTGTTGTAGAGAGAGTGAGCCTCCAGGGCGCCTGGGTGGCTCAGTGGGTTAAAGCTTCTGCCTTTGGCTCAGGTCATGATCTCAGGGTCCTGGGATCGAGCCCCACATTGGGCTCTCTGCTCAGCGGGGAGCCTGCTCCCCCCACCCCGCCTGCCTCTCTGCCTACTTGTGATCTATCTGTCAAATAAATAAATAAATAAATAAATAAATAAATAAGTTACAGCTGTTTAAAAAAAAAAAAAAAGAGAGTGAGCCTCCACATATTAATATAGAAATTAAATGGAGGGCACCTGGGTGGCTCCATCGGTTAAGTGTCTGCCTTTGGCTCAGGTCGTGATCCCAGGGTCCTGGGATTGAGTTCCACGTTGGGCTCCTTGTTCAGCAGGAAGCCTGCTTCTCTCTCTTTCTCTTTGTCCTTTCTTGCTCTGTCAAATAAATAAAAAATCTTAAAAAGAAGAAGAAGAAGAAGAAGAAGAAGAAGAAGAAGAAGAAGAAGAAGAAGAAGAAGAAGAAGAAGAAGAAGAAGAAGGAGAAGAAATTAAATGGAATTCCAACTAAAGGCACAGTGAAGTTTTCTGAAGAAACTTGGTAAACTAATCTTAAAATTCCTATGATGATAAGGGTCAGGAATATCTGAGACTATTTTGGAGAGGAACAAGAGGATATGGAGATACTTAGCCCTACTGTATAAGGGTGATCAGTAGTAGCTGAAACAAAGAAACCTCAACATCTTTATGACTCAAACACGATAAAAGTTTATTTCTGGCTTCTATAAATCCCAAATGGGTGTTCCTGACCAGTGGGCATCTCTCCTTCGAGCGGCAAGGTGTAGACCCCGTCTTCTTCCATTTTTGGTTCCCACCTTTCAAGGCACCATGCATGTTTGCATCAAGCTGATGGGAAAGGAAAGAGAGTGAAGAATCATGCGTGGAAGTTTTTGTAGGCAATGCTTAGACATGGTATACATTGTTTCCATTCACATCACTGGCCAGAACTCACTCATGGGGCCATGCCTACTGCCAGGGAGGCTGGGAGACAGAGCCCAGCTGTGGTCCCAAGAACAAGAGGAAGCAGGTATTGTGAAAAGCTAGCCAGTCTCAGTCGTATCTGCCATATGGCAAGATTTCTTATATAGACATGATCACCTAAACTGTGTGGAGTGGCACAGGGATAAACGAATAGATCACCAGAACAAGAAACATAGACCAGACACAGAATTATACAAATATTGGAAGTCCCTATAAGACAAGGATAGCTTCACAAGTCAGTGAGGGCAGTGGGGAACTATGTAGCATATGGCACTGGGACAACTGGCCATCTCTGTGGGAGCCAATATAAAATAATATATATGGGGCACCTAGGTGGCTCAGTGGGTTAAAGCCTGTGCCTTCAGCTCAGGTCATGATCCTAGGGTCCCGGGGTTGAGCCCCACGTCGGGGGAGCTCTCTGCTCCCTGGGGAGCCTGCTTTGCCCTCTCTCTCTGTCTGCCTCTCTGCCTACCTGTGATCTTTGTCTGTCAAATAAATAAATAATCTTAAAAAAATAACATATATGGAAGCCCATATATAAAAACCTAGGTGACTTGTGGTCTTAAATGTAAAAGAGCAAACACTTTAAAATAATTAGAAGAATTATTATAGAGAATATCTTATGTTTTTTGTTTAGGGAAAGATTTCTTGAACATGGGAAAAACAGAGAGAAAGAAGAGAGGAAACACCAACCATGAAGGAAAAGACTGATACATTTGACTCTCCTTTCTGCTTCATTATTTTGTCTATTACTGTGCCCAAAGCACAGTAAAGAAAGACGTCCTCAATGTAAAAATTCTAAAACCACAAATAAGAGAAAACATTCTCAAAGTAAAAAGCTGTAAAAGATTAATATTCAGGGGACGCCTGGGTGGCTCAGTTGGTTAAGCAGCTGCCTTCGGCTCAGGTCATGATCCCAGCGTCCTGGGATCGAGTCCCACATCGGGCTCCTTGCTCCGCAGGGAGCCTGCTTCTCCCTCTGACTCTGCCTGCCACTCTGCCTGTGCTCGCTCTTGCTCTCTCTCTCTCTCTGACAAATAAATAAATAAAATCTTAAAAAAAAAAAGATTAATATTCAGATTACGTAATGAACTTCAATAAGTTAAAGGCAAACCACCAGCAGAAGAGTGAACAAAGGATCTGAAAAACAAATACGCAAGAGAGGAAATGGAATTTCCTATGCAAAATTAAAAAGATGCCCAGCTTCACTCATAATTGTGGAAACACACACACACACACACACAGACAGGTCAACAATAAGATACCAGATCACACCAACCAAATGGGCAAAAATTTAAAAGTCTGGCAGTACCAAGTATTATTAGCAAGAATGTGGAGAAATGAAGACTCTTGCACATTGCTGGTGGGAGGGCAAATTAGTGCAAATACTTTGGAGACCAATTTGGAAATACAGCTTGACAATATACACATCCCGGGACCCAGCAATTCCTCCCCTTGGTATTATGCCCCAGAAACATTTTGCTTCTAGACATAAGGAGACAGGCTGGAAGCAGCTCACTGGAGGCTTATCTACAGTTGCAACAAAATTCAGCAACAATCTGTTTGTCTACCAATAGCAGAGGAAATTAAGACAGTGTGGTGTTTTTGTGCAATGGGCTACTCCTCCTCAGGTAAAAGGAATGAACCTGGGCTACATGTAGCAACATGAACATTTAAAAATTAAACATGTACAAAATAATACTAAATTTTTATGGATAGCTACATAGTGAGCATATCAAAATGTGGATGGGCAGGACACACACCAGTTTAGAGAAGAGAGTAATGAAAAGGAATCAGGATGAGAGCAAAATCAGACAGAAGTAATATGGCAAAATGTTCACAGTTGCTTAAATAAGGGTGATGAGCAGAAGGATTTTATTATATTATCCCCTATTCTTCCATACATGTGAAATATTTTATGTTTAAAATTTTAATAAACTAATTTCTAAACATCTTAGGGAAGGATTCCAGTTGGCATATCCTGGGTCAGTTGCTCATTTACGAAGCCGTCAGTTGGAAGAAAATGGCAGCTCTGGCCATAGCTATACATATGCAGAATTCTGGGGATGCAGTGTCCTTGAGAAGGAAGAGAAGTAGCACAGACAGTACCAAAGGTGTGTACTCTGAGCTGGTCCCCAGGGCATACGCAGCCAGGATATCTGGGAAATTAACCAGGGAGCCCATTAGAATCCCCAAGGAGCTTCCTTCAGGAATCAAACCCCAAGGAGCTTCCTTCAGGAATCAAACCCAAACCTGCTGAGTCAGAATTTTCCAGCCATTCACATTTCAAAAAAGCCTGCTGGTTGGTTCTGATGGGAAACCCTAGTTAAAGCATAATCATCTAAGGCCTTGGGTTCAAACCACTGTGTTGAATCCCTAGCTCAGGTGAGCAAGACCCAAGCTTATACCCACCTGCCATATGCCTGGGTAGGGACTCCTTCCCTTTGAGAGACAGCCTGTGGACAAAGGAAAGGACACACATAGGGGGACTAGTTTCTAGGAGCGCCCCATTTCCAGACTTCATCCTCCAATGATACCCTTGGCCTTAACCAGCCACCCTGGTTCTTCTGGAATTTAGCATTAGGAGGCACATCAGGAAGAGAGGAGCTTGAGCTCCCCCTAGAGGCCAAAAGTGTTAATGTTGATGACTCTCCAAAGCTCTTGCGGGGTTAAAAATAACAATTTAAAAAAACAAAAAAACAAAAACAAAAACAAAAACTGCTTCCCCGGCACTTACTAAATAAATGCCAGACACTGTGGAGAAGTGGTGTGCTTAAAGTACCTAAACTAGCGGGTGGCAAATTCAGGATTCGAACCCAGGTCTGTCAGACTCCCAGAGCTGTAGCATGGGAAATCTTGGGTCATTAAAGATCCTCAGTAGTGTGGCAGCAACCAGCCCTTACACCTGCCTTAGTGACACCCTAGCCTCTACTCTTATCCAAGCACACGGAGCACCACGTGGGGGCGGTGATGCTGTTGGCACCCTCATGGTTTGGTGGTTTTTGTTTTTGTTTTTGTTTTTAACATATAATGTATTATTTGTCCCAGGGGTACAGGTCTGTGAATTGTCAGGCTTACACACTTCACAGCACTCACCATAGCACATGCCCTCCCCAATGTCCATCACCCAGACACCCCATCCCTATCCCTCATCCCCCAGCAACCCTCAATTTGTTTCGAGAGATTAAGAGTCTCTTATGGTTTGTCTCCCTCCCGATCACATCTTGTTTTTTTCCTTCCTTACTCTCCACAACCCCGTGCCCTGCCTCTCAAATTCCTCATATCAGAGAGATCATGTGGTAATTGTCTTTCTCTGATTGACTTATTTCATTCCACATAATACCCTCTAGTTCCATCCACTTCGTTGCAAATGGCAAGATTTCATTTATTTTGATGGCTGCATAGTATTCCATTGTGTGTATACACCACATCTTCTTTATCCATTCATCTTTTGATGGACATTTGGGCTCTTTCCATAGTTTGGCTATTGTGGACATTGCTGCTATAAACATTGGGGTGCACGTACCCCTTCAGATCACTACATTGGGATCTTTAGAGTAAATACCCAGTAGTGCGAATGCTGGGTTGTAGGGTAGCTCTATTTTCAACTTTTTGAGGAACCTCCATGCTGTTTTCCAGAGTGGCTGCACCAGCTTGCATCCCCACCAATATAGGAGGGTTCCCCTTTCTCCACATCCTCGCCAACATCTGCCCTCATGTTCTTATTGTTGCCTTCCTGCCTGGTGTCCCCCGAGTATCCCTTCCACCAAAACATCTATGAGGCAAGTCGTAATTGTTCTTCAGGGCTCTGCGGAATGTACAACGCCAATGGTTGCTTACCTCTGTCCCCCACTCGCTGTGCACTCCCCACAGCAGGCTTCGACTCGCTCATCTCTGAACCCCCAGTGATGAGCAAAGCCAGGGGATGGGTGAATACACGAATGACTGAACGAATAAAAGGTAATGGGCACAACAAGCAAATGGCACTTGGTGGAGGGGGATGCGTGCCTGTAACCATGGTAATGATGTTGCTGTGTGATAGTGCTAGAGGTTGGTAACCATGGCAACACAGACAGTGAGGCCTGTTTGGACCGTACTAGCGCTGCCCACTGCCTGTCCATGCCGAGCCTGACCTGATCAGTGGCCAAACAAGATGATGGACGCAAGCAGCAACTGCTGTCCTGACCCCGAGACTCCCCCCACCACCCAAGGGCTGAGTCTCAAAGTGGTCCTATCTTTTTTCTGAGTGGTTCAGGAGACTCCTGGAAAACCGTGTTGGGGACCAGTGGGTACAGTCTGCCTGCATGTGTGTATATGAGCGCAGGCAAGAGGCAGCTGGATGGGCAAATGTGTAAGGTGTAGTTCGCGCTCAAGCTAGTCTTGTTCTTGCGAGTGCAGGGGAAGGGTCGCTCCAAGTGTATTAGGGGAAGAGGGACAGCCCCTGCATGAGTGTGGGGCAGCGCCAGAGACGTGGGCGTGGTGTGTAGGGAGGGAAGGGATCGGTCCGTCTAGAGTGTGGCCGCAGTGCGGTGTTTTGGGGAGGAGCGACGCGGGGGGTGGGGTGGTGTGTGTGTGTGTGTGTGTGTGTGTGTGTGTGTGTGTCTCTCCGCGCGCGCCGGAGCTCGGTCGTGGGGGGCGGGGTTCCGGGGCTGCGGGGCGGGGACCCTTGGCCGCACCGCCCGCGCGGCTGGGGGTGGGGGTGCTCCGCCCCATCCATCACCCGGAGAGCAGCGAGCAAGGCGGATATCACGGTGTCACGGGCGACTCGGCTCGCAGATCTTATCCTCTTCATTTCCGCCTGAGCCCAGCCCGCCCACGCCGGCTCCCCGAAGGCTCCATCCATCATGGGGGAACGCGGGGGGTTGCACGGGCTTGGGGGGGGACTCAGACGGCGCGGTGAGGGAGGGGCAGCGGGAACCAGAAGCACCGCCCGACACCTGAGGAAGGACAAGTGGGGACTGGGGGGGGGGGGGCCTCCGGGGTTCGCTCTTTCACGGGGGGGAGGGGACGCTCTCTGCCCCGGGGCGGACGAAGGGCAGGAACCAGCCGGGGCCCTAACCTGGGACCCTCGGCAGGTTGTTGGTGTCCGGATCCCTGGGTGCCTGGACTCTCTCCCCCACGCTGGGTGGGGGGTGGGCAACGTGGGGAGCTTGTCTGTACCCCAGGCCCGAGGAGGGTCTGCTGGGCGCGGGGCCCGCACCTGGACCCCGCGGGGCGACCCGGGGCCCGGGCCGCGCAGGCGGGGGCGGGCTCCCCGAAGGGAGGCCTTATTTCATTTCCCCGCGCCGCTGAGGTTTCTGCGCAGTGTCTCTCTCACCTCTTTAAATTTTACGGCGCTTGGCTTGCGGCCGCCGGGCTCCGCCCCGGGGAGGAAGCGGGTGCTGGGGTCTGGGAGCCTGCCCCGGCCGAGGGGTGGCCCCAGCAGGCAGGGCGCGGGTCAGGCCCGGGGCGCCCAGAGTCTGCAAGGGCACCCGGCCTGCGAGCCCCCCGACCCGTGGTTCCGCGGGACCTTGCGGGAAGGGGTTCTGGGCTGTCCCGGCCCAAAGGGCGGGGTTTGCTTCGGCGCGCCCGGCCCCGCCCCTTTCCCAGACTCCAGGGCGCGCCGCACCTCCCTCCTCCTGCTCCGGGAGTGTTGCGGGGCGGTGTGGTGGGGACACTGCTGGAAGAGGGAATAAGAGCAGCAGAGACAGATACCAGTCTTGGGGACCCAGTCGCGTTGCCAAACCCACCCCCCTCGCCTCGGTCAGCTTCCCCTGGAGGCGGGGTGGTGCCCTCAAGTCCAGAGGCAGGGTCAAGTACAGAAACTTCTGGTCGATGATGGCCAGGCCTGGCACCTGCTTGGAGATCAAACTGGGGGCTGGAGATGAAGGGAGAAGAGGGAAGAGGCCACTGGCCCCCAAAGGATTCCCTCAGGAGCCTGAGAGGACTCCCTACCGAGGTCATTCGGAGGGACGGGGAGGGAGTGTGGCCTTGCCCTGAGAGGGGAGCATGAACAGCAGGTGACTGTGAACCTGTGAGGGGGTGCGAGGGAGAGAGAAGTGTGAGCAGGATGTGTGAGGACGTGGAGTATCTGTGGATCCCATTAAGTGGGGGAGACACTGCCCACAGAAACAGTCAATTCGGGTACAGCCAGGATTTACCCATAGTTCTGTCTGACTCCAGAGCCGCCTTTCTCAGACCTGCAGTCATCACCTTGACTTCTTGACAACTCACTCCTTATTAACAGATCCCCGGTCTGCACCACCAAGCCGCCACCCACACAACTGTGACAAGTACATAACCAGAAGGAAACAAGGCACAAAACAGAAATTTGGCCCCACCGGCCTGGGAGATGCGCCCTTTGGCGCAGCAGTGGGAGACACCAGCTCCCCAGAAAGCCCCTTGCCAGGACTGGGGGACACCAGGACTGCTGTAGTTCAGAGCAAGGGTGTGTGGGGAAGACAGTGGGGGCAGAACAGCAGCTGGAGCTCCCCACCTTGTGGCTAAAGTCTGCTGGAAGCCTCCAGCCTGAAGAAGGCCCCGAAACATTTTTTTTTTTCTCCATTGACCTGGAGAGGAAATGTCCTGGATATCACACTCTAGGGAGCTCAACCACCGGCATTTTTATGAGGAAAATTGGTCACCTCCACATGACCCAGCCAAGGCCCGCTATGGCCGCCCCTCCCCTGTTCCCACCCCTGCTCCTGCGTTCCCTCCTTCTCCTGGTTAATGCTCCCATCTTTTCACGCTCCTCACGTACAATCTCTCACTGTATCCTGTTGATTTACCCTTCTAAACATCTCTCAGATCTGTCCCCTTCCCCCTCATCCCTGCAGTCTGGTCCGCAGCTCCTATCCATCCTCCATACTGTGATGACAGTTGGGCCCCGTCATAGCCTCATAAAACTCTTTAAGGGCCGCCGGCTGCTCCCAGGATAAAGCCAGAGTCCATAGCATCTCGCTCAAGGTCTTCAGGCTCTGGCCTGTCCCCCCTCTCCGGCCGCCTTCCCTGCTTTCCTCGCCTGGCTTCCCCAAAGTCACTTTGCTCTTGCGTGCTTCTGAAACCATTGCACGTGATTTCCTCTGCCCGCCATGTGTCGTTCCCTCCTCTCTCTCCAGGGCTGGCTTCTCATCACCATTTGAGGCCCGGCTCAAATGCATCCTTCTGCTCAGGGACGCGTTCCTAGAATGAAGCCCTTTCCTGTACTCTTGTGACCGCGGTGCTCCCTTGTCCCCTGGTTATGATGCACTGTTAAGGCTTGTCTGGCCCTTGCACTAGGCCACTAGACAGATGGCTCACTGAGGGCAGGAGTCCTCGTTTATCGCAGGGGCCCGAGTGTCTGGCTGAGGAGTGTATGAGATGACTGCTGTTGAGTGAGAAAGGGAAACCTGATATTGTTTGGGACCCCAGCCTGTTTCTAGACTTGCTTGGGCTTGGGGCTCTGCGGCCCCCATAACGGGGGTGTGGGCTGGTGAATGGCTTGTTTGAACATTACTGTTCCACACAAATGATCTTTCCTCCGAGCCCCCCTCACACTGGCTCTCAAGGCTGCAGAGGATCTACCTGTAATGAGGTCTCAAGATTCAGAAACCCGTTCACTTGCTGCCTATGGCTTTCGCATCTCCTAGGATGACCGGTTGTCATGGCAACCGAAGTGCAGGAAGTGCCTGCTGGCTCCCTTCCCAGGATGGGAGCAGCAGGCTGAGTGCCCCATTACAAAGGCCCTGGGTGAGCCAGGCTCACCTGGTGCTGGATGGTGCTGGATGGCTGGGGCCCACCCACTCTGAGCGAGACTGGGTCTCTTCATTCTTTCCCCAGCAGAAGCTTGGGAGCTCATCCCAGAGTGTTGGCCTGGCCTGCACCTCCTGCTCCAAGGTGACAACCCTGTAAATACATTTCTTTTCCTTTGGGGAACCAGCAACCCTCTGGTCAAATACTCACGCTTGGGGTCTGGAGTCAGAGAGGATGGCTTCTAGTCTGGACTCTGCCACTGGATGGCTGTGTATTCTTGAGCAAGACATTCCATGTTCTGAGCCTCAGTTTCCTCATTTATAAAATGGGGATAATAGTAGCATCCTGGGATTTCCACTTTTGGTGGAACTAGTGCTCTGAAAGGCCCTCCCATTAAAATTCAACAAGATTCTGCATGAATTATTAAAACAAAATGAATAAACTAGCCTTTTTAATGCATTGCTGGGTTTGTTAGGAAGTAAGGAAAATCTCCACTCAACATCTTCTGCCAGGAAAAACACAAGGTGGAACTGAAACTAAAGCATTAGAGTGGTGAATAACAGGTTAATGGGGAAATTATGCTGAATGTTGAAATAAGTGCCATGATAGGCAAATTAAGTCACAGCCAGAGGCAAGGTGAGAAAACTCAGCATGAGACTCGTACACTGAGTCAGGGTCCCTTACAGGTGGTTGAAGTAGCTCCAGGTTAATATCAGCCCCAGGCTCCCAGCAGAAATAAGTGTGTCTCAGGAGGAAGGCACCTTCAACTTAGGCCCCCAGGATTCTCTCAGATTCAGATCAACAAAACATGGGGCACCTGGGAGGCTCAGTCAGTTAAGCATCTGACTCGTGGTTTCTGCTTGGGTTATGATCTCAGGGTCTTGATTGAGATCAAGCCCCACCTCTGGCTCTGTGCTGACCACAGAGCCTGCTTAAGATTCTCTCTTTGCCTCCCTCTACTCCCCACTGTTGCCATATCCCTCCCTGTTTGCATGCGTGCTCTCTCTCTCTCTCTCAAATAAATTAATTAACAAGCATGAGCTCCCAATCAGCGATTATCAAACTACAAGGAAACAAGCCACTATGAGTGAGAGTCAGCAATATTATAAACCCTATACTTAGATACCTTTCCTAAATACTTTGGCTATTATTTATTTGTTTTTAAAGCTTACAACTTCCTGAATATAAACAGGGCAGAATTTTAAGCAATGTTTTTTAATTTTTATTTCTATTACTTATTTATTTGGCAGAGAGAGAGAGAGAGAGAGAGCACAAGCAGGGGGAGTGGCAGAGAGAGAGGGAGAAGCAGGCTCCCCGCTGATCAAGGAGCCCCATGTGTCTCCTTTGTGGACAGAAAAAGGGCAAATCTCAAATACTGAACATCAGTTGTATACAGTTCGGAGAAGTAATTGGAATTAATGTGGTTGAAGGTCCTTGAATTATTTGGGGGGTGGTGGAATAAGATAATTATTAACTTTAGACTTTTTTAAGTTTGAAAGATATAATTTTAAGGGCAATTATTGAAAGAATAGAAAAGGAGAATGCATTTACCAACTGTAGAGGAAAGGAAATGAAAGAAAGGGGGAAAATCCTCAATTTTTAAAAAAGTAAGAAAGGAGAAATGAGAACCATGGAAAAGATGGTGAGTCAAAAAAAGCACAAAATTAGATGGCAGATACAAGTTCAAATTTATCACTGATCTTTAAAAAATGCAAATGTGCTACATTCTCTAGTTAAAAGACTAGAAATTATCAGAAATATTTTTTATTTTTTAAAGTTTATGTATGTATTTATTTTAAAGTAATCTCTACACTCAACATGGAGCTCAGACTCATGACCCACAGATCAACAACATGCTCTTCTCACAGAGCCACCCAGGCACCCCCCACATTGAATATTTAAACCAGCCATGTGTGGTCTACAAGACCCACTCCTAAAACATGAGGACACTGAAAGGCTGAAAGTAAAAGTATTCATAATGATACAGCAGAAAAATACCAACCAAAGGAAAGTTGGAGTGGCTTTATTAGTATAAAAAAATAGAGATTAAATTAAATATTATTGTAAGAGATAAAGATAATAAAGGTTTTAATGCATCTGGATGATAAAACAATTGAATGAATAAAACAGCCTCAAAATATACAAAGCCAGAATGGAAGAACTACAGAGAAAAATTGATAAATCTGTGATTTTTATGAAAGATTTCAACAAATCTCTTGCAATTATTGGAATGTCAAGTAATGAAAAACAGTAAGATATACAGGATTTTTAAATAATTATTAATTAGTATTTTTAAAAAGACTTTATTTATTTATTTGACAGACAGAGACCACAAGTAGGCAGAGAGGCAGGCAGAGAGAGGAGGAAGCAGGCTCCCTGCTGAGCAGAGAGCCCAATAAGGAGCTTGATCCCAGGACTCGGAGATATGACCTGAGCCAAAGGCAGAGGCTTTAACCCACTGAGCCACCCAGGCACCCCAATATAGAGGATTTAAACAATTAACAAACCTGAGCAAGTTTGACTCACCATCTTTTCCATGGTTCTCATTTCTCCTTTCTTACTTTTTTTTTTTTAAAGATTTTATTTATTTATTTGACAGAGAGAGATCACAAGTAGGCAGAGAGGCAGGCACAGAGAGAGAGGGGAAGCAGGCTTCCTGCTGAGCAGAGAGCCCGATGTGGGACTTGATCCCAGGACCTTGAGACCAGGACCTGAGCTGAAGGCAGAAGCTTAACCCACTGAGCCACCTAGGTGCCCCAAATATCTTTTTTTTTTAACTATTTTATTTATTGATTTGACAGGGAGAGATGCAGGGAGAGAGGGAACACAAGCAGGGGGAGTGGGAGAGGGAGAAGCAGGCTTCCCATTGAGCAGGGAGCCTACTTGGATGTGGGGCTTGATCCTAGGACCCTGGGATCATGACCTGAACTGAAGGCAGATGCTTAATGACTGAGTCACCCAGGTGCCCCCACCTAAGGTACTTTTTAAAGTACTTAGAACTGAATGAAAAAATTACATATCCATACATGTGGAATGCAGCAAAAGTGCTAGTTTGACGGAAATGTAGAGTCCAAAATACTTATGTTAGAATTAAAAAAAGGCTGACATTGAGTTAAGCATCCATCTCACAAAGTTAGGAAAACAAGAACAGAATTTGGTGAAAGTGAAGAATACCATAAATTAATAAATTGGAAAAATAAAGATACATAGAAGCAACAAGGACCAAATTGGTTCTTTGAAAGACTAATAACACAGATAAATATTGGCAAAATGTAAGAAGTAAAAAGACACGGGCATAAATCAATCATATTAAGACTGAGAAAGGAAATATTGCTACAGAATTTAGCAATAAGCAGAAATTAAAAAGATAAAAATGAGGGGCACCTGGTTGGCTTAGTCAGAAGAGCATGTGATTCTTGATCTCAGGGTCGTGAGTTTGAGTCCCAGGTGGGGTATGGAGATTGCATAAATGAAAGTTAAAAAAAAAGATAAAAAAGAGAATGTTCTATTAATAATAAATTACTAATTTGTCCTTTAGTAATAAATTTTAAAACAGGCAAAGTGCACAAATTCCTTGAAACACAGAACTAATAAGAAATGACTCAAGAAGAAATAAAAACCTTGAATAATCCCATAACTACCATACATAATTGAATAATACAGCTGAAATAGTTCCACATAGAAAATATCAAGCCCAAATGATTCCAAACATCCAAAGAACAGATATTATAATTTTATACAAACTCACCCAGAGGACAGAAAAGAGGAAGCCCTACTCATCTCACTTTGAGAATCCCGTCTAACTTTAATACCCAAATCAGGACAATTTGATGTGCCTACATTCAAAAATCAAGAAAGAATAGAAGACTGGGTGCACCTGGGTGGCTCAGTTGGTTAAACAGCTGCCTTCAGCTCAGGTCATGATCTCAGGGTCCTGGGATCAAGCCCCACATCAGGCTCCCTCCCCAGTGGGGCGTCTGCTTCTGCCTGTCAGCTCCTCCTGCTTGTGCTCTCTCTCTGTGTGTCAAATAATAAGTAAAATCTTAACAACAACAAAAAAGAATAGGAGAAAACTGAATCCAACAAAATATTTAAAATCATGACCAAACTGGCTTTATACCATGAATGCAAGGGTGGTTTAACATGAATATATATATGAATATAATACCGGTATCATTAATAAATTTTATAATACCATATATAATAATTATATATATATCTTATATTACCCATCAGAATATCATATATTGTTATTAGGAAGAGATGAAACATCATTTCCAGATACATTTATTTACATTAAAAAACCAAAATAAGGGGCTCCTGGGTGGCTCAGTCAGTTAGGCATCTGCCTTCAGGTCAGGTCATGATCTCAGGGTCCTGGGATCGAGCCCAGCTGCCAGCTGGACACTCATTGCGGTTCCCTGCTCTGAGGGGAGTCTGCTTCTCCCCCCCCCCTTTTTTTTTTGTTTAAAGATTTTTATTTATTTATTTGACAGACAGAAATCACAAGTAGGCAGAGAGAGAGATTGGAGGAAGCAGGCTCCCCGATGCAGGGCTCCATCCCAGGACCCTGAGATCACGACCTGAGCCAAATGCAGAGGCTTCAACCCACTGAACCACCCAGGCGCCCCCTCCCCCTCCTTCTGATTGCTGTTCCCCCTGCTTGTGCGCTCTCTCCCTTTTTCTCTCTGTCAAATAAATAAAATCTCTGAAAACACAAAACAGAACAAAAACCAAAATAATATACTGAGAGATTATTAGAATTAGTAAGAGCTTATCAAGATGGCAAGATATAGGATAATATTTAAAACTAAATTGCCTTCTCTATGCTTGCTTATAAAACGATTCAGAAAAAGACAACATTTAGGTAATTGACAGAAAGTAAGGACTCTAAAACTAAAGCTAATAAAAGGTGTCTACGACCTGATACTCAGAAAGTCCTACAGCTGTGTTGAAAGATATTAAAGAAGACCTAAATAAACAGGGAGGTTGGTCCTGTTCAAGGAGGGAAAGACACATTATCTGTATTTTATCAATTCTCCCTATATTAATCTATATGATTATAATTCTAGTAAAAATCCCAACGAGACTTTGAAAAGTACTTTGCAAGCTGATTCTAAAATCTATGTGCAATAACAAAAGGCCAAGAAAAACTCATACAATCTTGAAGAGGAAGTGGTGGTAAAACATGTCCTAAATGCAATACAGACTAACACAAAGTATTCGTCCTTAAGATAGCGCAGTCCTGGTAAGATTAGCCCAACAGAACAATGTGACATTAATAAACGCTCACACACACGAAAACCTGACATACAATAGACCCAGCTCTTCAGACCACTGGGAAAGGATTAACTAACTATTCAAGGCAAGTGCCTGAATAATTGGTTACCCATATGAGAAAGTATGAAATTGGACCTTTATCCCACCTGTACCCAAAATAAATTTTTTAAAGATTTTTCATTTCTAAAAATTTTTTCTTAAAGCTTTTATTTATGTATTTGAGAGAGATTGAGAATGATCGAGAGAGAGATTGAGAGTGAGCGAGAGAGAGAAAGAAGGAGCAGGGACAGGGAGAAGCCGATCCACCACTGAGCAGGGAGCTGGATGCAGGGCTCGATCCCAGGGCTCTGGGCATGACCTGAGCCAAAGGCAGCTGCTTAATGGCTGAGCCACCCAGGAACCCTCTCCAAAATAAATTCTTAATGGATTAAAAATTCTAAATGTGAAAGTGAGAAGTTCAAAAAAATTTTTTTTTTTTTTAGATTTTATTTATTTATTTGACAGACAAGAGATCACAAGTAGGCAGAGCAGCAGGCAGAGAGAGAGAGGAGGAAGCAGGCTCCCCGCTGAGCAGAGAGCCTGATGCGGGGCTTGATCCCAGGACCACAAGATCATGACCCAAGCCAAAGGCAGAGGCTTTAACTCACTGAGCCACCCAGGTGCCCCGAGAAGTTAAAAATTTAAGATGAAATACATAAGGGAATATTTTTAATGACTTGGGTAGGGAAGGATTTTGTAAATAAGACAAAAAACAAAAAAAGTCAAACCATAAAATATATATTAAATTAGTCTACATTAAAATGAAGAACTTGTATTTCATATACTGGAAGAAATTACTATAACACATATAATTAACAAAGGATTTGTATCCAGAACATACAAAAAAAAAAAAAAAAAGTAACAATCCTAAAAGTAAATGAGAAAAAGACAAAAAAACCCCGAAAGAAACATGAGCAAAAGACACAATAAATAAGCATTTCCCAAAAGAGGATTCACCATTGGAGAATATACATATGGAAAGATGGTCCATCTCATTAGCAGTAAGGGAGTAAGTAGCAAATTCAAGTCCTTTGGGGCAAGTCAAAATTGGCAAGTGCTGTCAAGGGTAGAGAGTAACAGGAACTCTAGTTCACGGCTGGTAGGAATGTGAATAGTAAATTCTCTTTGGAAAACACCGGCTTCGTCTTGTAAAGCGGACTCTGTGCATATCCCACCAACCCAGCCGCACCCCTAGCTGCTTATGTTCTGGAAAGACTCTGCCTGGCATGTGAGTATGAGCAGCCCTGTGGCTGGACACTCACTGCAGCGTCGTTCATTTTGGTGAAAAGCTGACAAAACCCAAATATCCGCAATTAATACATAAATGGACTGTTATATTGCAACCAGCAGTGTTTCTGTGCAACACCACGGATGAAGGCTGACAATGATAACGATTTTTATAAAGAAACTAGTAGAAGGCTACGCATGGTATGATAGCTCTTGTAAAAAGCTCAAAAACAAGCAAAAATGGAAGGATACATAATTTGGGGAATTGGGATTTTTTTAAAAAAATATATTTATTTATTTATTTGAGAGAGGGATTGAGCGTGAACGGGGTGGGGCAGCGAGGGGAGAGGCTGAGAGATTCCTCAAGCTGACCCCCTGCTGAGTGCAGGGTCAGGGGACGCCACCCCCCTGGGGGCTGGATCCCAGGACCCCAAGATCGTGATCTGAGCTGAAATCAAAAGTCCGAAGTTCAACCAACTGAGCCGCCTGGGCACGCCTAAGATTTTTTTTTTTTAAGTAAAGCAGTAACAAACACAAAATACAAGATAGTGGTTATCTTCAGGAGTGAGGTAGGGGAGGGGCATGGGGTAGAATACAGAAGAAGATTCAGGGGTTTTGGTAATGTTCTAGTTCTTATCTTGGGTCACGTTCATCGGCGTTCATCTTGTGCTGCGTAAGTTTGATCAGTCATACGTTCGCCGGGTGTATGTAGCAAATGAAACATAATGAACATAAAAACGAGTCCCACTTACATGCTTTTTTAAAAAACAAGAAATGGGGCACCTGGGTAGCTCAGTCGGTTAAGCGTATGTCTTCGGCTCAAGTCATGATCCCGGGGTCCTGGGATTGAGCCCCACATGGGGCTCCCTGCTCAGTGGAGAGCCTGCTTCTCCCTCTCCCTCTTCTGCTCTCCCTGCTTGTGCTCTCTTGCTATCTCTGTCAAATAAATAAATAAAATCTTTAAAAAAAAAAAAAAAACCAAGAAATAACCAAAAAGGAAAGACAGGAAAATAAAAGGCCGGACAAAGATAAAGATAATAGGGCAAAGGCAAAACGAAACAGGATATGGGAGTAGCAACCTTGCCATCCAAGTAGAATTCAAGTCTAAAAGCATGACACGGGACAAAGAGGAACCTTATTTAATGAAGGAAGGCACGTTCCCCGAGGAGGCTAGAACAGTCATAAACCGTCCGTACCCAACAGCACAGCAGCCACCTGTAATAAAGCAAAAACTCCAGGAGAAACACAATCACTTGCCCAACTCCTCCCCAGTGGTGCTCTGACAGTCCTCCCCCACGAGGGTGCTGCTGGCCGGGCCGCCTCCTGAGCACTGCCCTGGCTTTAGGGGGTCACCACTGGCACCCACCTTCTCCGGTGACTTGGAAAGGGCTCAGAGGGTGTGGCTGGGCTCCCAGGCGTCCCAGTCTGGCCTTGTCCAGTCTCCGAGCCGCAGCTTCCGCACCTGCTCCTAGATCAGCCTCCCTGAGCTCATCCTTTCCTGGGCGCGCTTTCTCAACATTCTGGGTTTCTAATCTACTGATTTCTTCTAGGTGGGGGTGTGGGGGAGGGGGTGTGGTGGAGGTGAGGGGGGGGCTCTAATGTGGGAAAATGAACCCATTCTCCTCCTCCCTGTTTCCCATGTTTTCACTGGGACCGACTGGCTGTGTGAACTTGGCAAGCCGCTAACCACTGTGAACTCTGCCTTCCCCTCCAGACAGCGCCAGGCAATGATGGGAGGGGCGCAGGTGGTGCCTGCCAGAGGGCTGGGCTGGCTCGGGAGAGGGAGGGTGGCTTTCTGGCCCTCAGTCTCCCTTTCTCTGCTTCTCTTGTTCTGAGAAGCCGACCTGCTGGTCCAAGCCTGGAAGGCAGCTTAGGATAGACCGCACCCCTCCGCCTTGCCTTTGAAGCCTGGCTCCTCCCCAGGGGAAGAGGCCAGCCTTGGTCCCTTGGGCCATTCCAACTCCTTCCTTGGCCTGGAGCCTAGTCTGGTGAAGCCGGCTCCACCCCTCAGAAGGGCAGAGTTGCAAAAAATTGGGAGATTTTCCTGTCTGTCCCAGCCTTCCTTCTGGGCAGAGCCGCTTGTTTATACTGGTAACCAGCTCCCTCGGGATCTGCCACTCACTGAACAAGCTCCTTTACCCCTCAGAGCCTCAGTGTTCTCACCTGTGGAATGGGGATGATAATAACACTTCGAGTGACAAGGACATGAGGTCATGCCTACAGGCGCTGGCCTGGCGTAAGGCCCCGTGAGGAGCAGCTATTTTTTATAACTGTCCTGGTCTAGGTGTTGGCCAGGCATTTTACAAACCAAAAGATCCTTTGCAGGGAGCTGACCCCTTCTGGAGCTGCTGCTTCCCTTTGTTTCAACAGAGCATGACTGCAGTTTTCTGCTGTTGTCACTAGCACTCTGTTGCTGGACATTTTGGGGGTGGATCTACCCTCATGAGTCTAACCTCATTAGCAGCTCAGCACCAGTCATTCGGTTTTCCAGGTGAGCTCTGTGGCTTCCAGTGTGCCCCACCACCCTGCCCCAAGTTCCATGTGTGGAGGAGCCCAAGGGGACCCACACCCGGCAGGTGCTCACGGCCACAAGAACCCTGATGGCGGAACAGCTCTCACTGCAACCATCTGTGTATTTTATGCCAACGACGATCGGTTTCATTTGTTCTCAGGAACCTCGGACGATGTCCAGTTGGACAGAATCTGCAGGAAAAAAATGCCCCCCAAACAATGTCTCCTCCTAAATGTCACAATCAGTGCACATGTAGGGAGTTCTCACGAACTATATTTGTATAAACCAAGTGGGACAACGTGCAAACCTGGGCGTGGAGGAGGTCCGGGGGTCCTTCTTGTGTCCTGTTGCGAATCATCTTAGCTCTTTATTTTTGAGCACTGACTTTCATGCCAGAAACTTGGAAAACTTGGAAACGTGACCTCCTTGATTTGCCCAAGGACCCTGTGAGATGGTATGGGTTTTAGTTGGGACTCTTTGGTGGCAGGTGACAGAGATGTCACTCAAACTAGTTCGAGCAGTAAAGGGCTCTATTAACCATTTATTTGTTAACCCCTTAATGCCTCTGTAACTGAAGCCTTGGTGGGTCTTGCTCTGTGGGTCTTGCCCCAGGTCTTTTACCTGGTCTGTGAACTGGCCACAGTCTCTAGGGCTCCCCCAAGTGGTACGAAGCAGAGCTGCCAGGGTCCCTGTAACTTGGGATCCAAGAAGGTGCCCCAAGATCATGGCTGGTCCAGTCACAGGTAATGGAGTACCCTGGCCTGGAGGCCTAGGCCACAAGACTCAGGCTGACTGGCAGAGACAAGCTCCCACTGCCCATGCTACGATACCTCCTTCTGACACGGCCCCTGAGGTCCTGGGAAGGCCAGGAGCCTGTCAGCCTCAGAGCACGGAGAAAGCAAGCTGGTGTCTCAGGGAACACAGCTCCCAGAAGCTTCCCTGGCCTGAAAGAGTTGTCATTGCCAGTGCCAAGGACAGCCCCGAACACTCCCTCCAGGGCTCTTGGGCTCCTCCTGGCTCAATGTTCTGGGCTGAGAGTCAGCTTCCTGGGTAAGCAGAAATGAGGGGCACCCACAAATAATCTTAGCCCCATTATTTGAATGCCTGGGTTTGGCTGAACCCTGTGACTGGCTCACTTGCTCGTGTGGCCCTCATGATGGCCCTGGGCTCACCCCTCAGTTTATAAAGAAACCAAGGCTTGGGATGGTTAAGTGACTTGCCCAAGGTCACATGGCCCGTGAAGAGCAGTTGGGATTGGAGTTTGATACCACTGTGCTGTTTACCCCCGAAGCTGGAAGAGGACAGAGCACCTCCACACCCCAGAGCCCTAGTGACTGAAATGATCAAAATGAACCACTAGCTCCTAATCAGAGCCTTCCAACTAGGATTCGAATCCCCTGTTCTGGAAACACCCATAGGGACCAGAGCTCTATCGGGGTAGACCTGGATCCTGCCCAGTGAGGGAGCACCCCTCTTGTCCCTGAAGAAGCTGAGGCTGCCCTGGGTCCTGGGCAGGGCCTGAGCCCCCTCTGCTTCTG
This sequence comes from Mustela nigripes, assembly GCF_022355385.1. Classification (NCBI taxonomy): domain Eukaryota; kingdom Metazoa; phylum Chordata; class Mammalia; order Carnivora; family Mustelidae; genus Mustela; species Mustela nigripes. Next base: position 8,386,225 of record NC_081565.1, read on the forward strand.
TGAGGAGGAGAGGAAGAGAAGGGACGGGCTGTGCATATGGGGGGCGGGCAGGGGAGCTCCGAAGCTCTGCACTCACCCCTGTGATTCTCCTGCAGGGTTCAGGGAGGGCTGATTCCCTGGGACCTAGGGCACTGACAGTGAGTAGTCTTTCTCTGACTTTTAGCCTCCCTGAGCCTTTGTTTCCTTATCCATAAAATGGGGGTAGTAACAGTACCTGCCTCACGGGTCAGTGTGAGGAGTCGGTGAGATGGGCACAGCACGGCTGGGAGTGGCTAAAGCACCCAGGAAGACGTTGATATTTTTACGCCTTTCCACCTTTCCTTGTTTTCCTCCTCCTGTGTCTTTGCCGCTGCCCCAGCTCTAGTTCAAATCCCAGATCTGCTATTTCCTAGCTGTGTGGCCTCAGGCAGGTTACTTGACATCTCTGAGCTCATGTTGCTGTTCTGTAAGATGGGAACGCTCCCACCTGCTTCTCAGGGTTGTGATGAAGAATCCAGGGCGTCATCCCTGTAAAGCTCCCACACAAGGCTGGCACATAGGAGCCTCCGAGGTGGAGGATTTCTTCCTTCCTTCTTTATTTTCTGGCCTTAATCTGAAGCCATCCCCACATCACCACCCAGCCAAGCCGCTGCATCGGCTCGCACCTGCCTGACTCCCGACCGCCACCTTGTGGCCTGACAGGTGACTGCACGTTCAGAAGTGAAATTCAAACTAGCTTCTGGTTTCCCAGATTTAAAAGCAAAAGAGCCCCAGCTTTCTTCTCTTGCAGAAAGGTCCTAGGTGTTCTGTCCCAGAGGAAAGATGCACGAGGGGCTGCCTACCACTGGGCCCATTCCAACTAGAGTCTGTGCTAAGAACTTTCTGTGCATCACGTTGTTACTGATCGGGCTCTGGTTTGGATCAGAGTTTTCCAAAGGAACAAATAAAGGTTCCTGGAGTCACCGTGGTCACATCAAGGGTTCCAAGGCATCGACATGTGCTTCGACATCAACGTGGCTTTATCTGTAGGGTGGGTACAGGGTTTTTTTTTATTACTTCTCTTTAGGCCACAAATTGATACGTTGCATATACTCTTCTGTGTTATTCAAAATCTCATTGTGTTGACTTCTCAGCTAAGGCAGAGAACGGTTTGTGTTGGGTGTTCTTCCAACGCCAAGGGCCCAAGTGACAGCCGTCAGCATGTCCAGCACCAGGTATCTCGGCTCCTACCATCTCAGGCTTCTGGATCCTGAATTCAACCTGAGTGTGCCCCACCTCCCTGGTGCCCTGCCACTCCTGCCTCTGAGCGCTTGCTCTGGCTGTTCCCTCCCCTGCGAGGTTTTCCCTAAATTTTCAGCTACAGCTGACAAGCACCCCACCACCACCCTTCCTGCGCCCGCCCATCCCCGCTTGATGCCTCTCCATGTAGCTCCTGCTTTCGCTCTGCCCAGACGGACATGCGTCCCGAGAGACCTGCCAGGTGAGAGATGAAGATCAAAAGGAAGGAGCAATCAGGGGGCTAGCCCCCTTCTCCTGTCAAGCCCCAGGGCTTGCTCTGAAGTCAAAGCCATAAATAGAATCCCCGTGTCTGTCTGACAGTGCCCGGGATCAAGATCTGCCTGGTATGGGGGTCCCAGGACACTAGAGGCAAAGAGGGCATCTGAGGCTCCCTCTTAATGCCTGCTGGACCACCCACCCAACTGCCTGTCTGTCCTGGAGGTTGCTCGTTCCGTGTAGCAGCGCTCATCCCTCGCCTTCTCCAGTCCAGGATTCATAGCCCGGCAGGATTTTCGAGGAAATAGGGGCCGGGGAGTCGTGGGGAATTCCGGAGGCAGGACGGCACAGGGGCTCAGACACCTTGAGGACAAGGTTTTTAGGATGGGTTCACGATCACGTTCTCCTGAGACCACCCCCTTCTCAAGGACCCCTCCCACCCCAGGTTCCTGGGAGAAATCACCCCGGAGCTCGTTGCTTCTCTCTAAGCCTTGGTTTTCTCATCTGTGCAGTGGGATGAGAGCGGTTCTGGGTTGTGAAGATCAGTGGGCTGAAGTCTGTGACCGGCAGTGGTGGCAATGGCTGGTGTTTATGCTGTTTGAATCTGTCCCCAGAAAGGGAGGCCTAGAGGGATCCCTCCTTCCATGCCGTCTTTCTCCCCAGGAACCCAGCCTGTGTTTCCCCCACCTCCAGTGCCTTCACCTTCTGGGCTGGGGGGAGAAGACAGGAGACAGGGGAGCCCTGGATGAGCACAGCCTCTCCTCTCCACCTCCCACACATTTTTTAGTGACAGGATTTTAAATAGTTGCTGTAGGCAAGAGAGTTGGCAGCCCACTGCTGGAGGTGGGGGGGTGGAGCTTGGAGGCCCCTCTTTCAGGATCCTGGGCCTGGGGCTTGGACGTGAAGACTCGGTTGAGTCCTGTCTCCGTGCTGTGCAGCTGGGGTGAGTGACTTAATTTCTCTGGGCCTCCATGAGGCCACTCTGAAGGTAGGAGAGTCTCCTTGATCCCTGGGTCCCTGAGCTTCACCTTGGAGGACCAGATCATAGGGCCAGAGAGGGTGGGTTAGAGGGGACAGCTGGGGTGCTGGCGAGACCATGGATTTGCGGCCAAAGCTGATTTTGAACCTTGGTTCTGCCGCCCCTTGTTACCTTTATCATATCAAGCCGGTCACTACCTCCTTCTGAGCCTTAGGTTCTCTTCTGAAAAATGAGACCTTAGTACTTGCTGCTCGGGGTGTTGTGGGGTGCAGAGGAAGAAATGAGCAGGAGTGCCTCAACTTGTCTAGACTTCAGGAAACCTCCAGGGTGAGAATCACCCAGAGGCTGCAGAAGAGGGTGCGGGGTGGCGCATGCCCCCTAGGGGGCGCTAGTGCCTGGGAGAGCGGCTGGAGGTGGCTTCCAGGTAACCCCTGCCACAGGAGTGGGGACAGGAGGCTGAGAAGGAGCAACCAGAGAGGCTGGGGAAAGGGGGGGCATTAGAACATCCGATCTGTGGATGTGAGGCCCTGCCCCCAGTCTCACTGCTTTTTCCCCACCCCCAGACTGAGCGCTTCAAGTTTAGGAGTGTAGCAGGATTTTGCCTGCCCCTGAGATTTTGCACAAGACTGAAGCACTGGCAGACACTCCTCCCCACCTAGTCTTCTCCATGCTAGCGGACTTCTGATCTTGGCTTAATATGTAGCCTCTTCCAGGAAGCCTTCCATGATGCTTCACCCCTCCAGGTGAGGTTGGGTACGCCCGCCACAAGGCCTCTCTGAACCTCAGCTGAGCTTATGCCACAGTCTACGTCCTTGAGGCACAGACCACTGAGGCCTGGTTCTCAGCCTGGTAGCTGCCACTTAAAGGTCCCCTCATGCTGGTTGGTTGAATGAAAGAATGTGTTGGGAAACAGGAGAGAGTCGGATGGGATGGATGCATCTGTCTTAAGCATGGAGGTGGTTCGGGGTTGGGGTGGACCAAGGATACGGCGGTGGGGATTATGGGATGCGACAAGGAATGGGCTGGGCTGAGAACGGGGACCCCGAGCTCTCTTTCCTCCTTGACCTGCTGTCCCTGGCGCCCATGGAGAAGCCCCCCCCCCTCCGCCCAAGGAGAGGCAGCACAGGCGTGTACAGGTTGATTTATTTACAAATATACTGATGTCTCATCTTTTGTTGGTGTTTCCATTTTCTGCTTTTGTGGGAAGAGGCAGAAGGTGAGCGTGGAGGGCAGGGCGGGGGGAGTGATGTGGTAGACGCTAATAAATAATTTAACAATGACAAGTTATTAAATAAAATGTGTCTGGGGATGGCGGGTGGGCAGTGAGAGTCTGTACAAGGAAAACAGAGGAATGGCCGATGGCCGGTGCCCACGCCCAGCTGGGCCGGGCTCCCGTGGGGCCCTGGGTCGGGGTGGGGGTTGGGCACCGGCAGACAGGCTCGTGGCAAACCGCACCTTCCAAGGGCCAAATGGTGGAGGGTCCTTCCTGCTCCCCCAGCCCTCAGGCCTCGTGTGCCCGGGAGTGTGAGTAGGTACGTGAGCCTCCGTGTGCGTCCGGCGTGAGTGTGTGTCTGTGCGTGTGCGTGTGGACCCTCTTCCCCGCAGGACAGAGCGAGCCCCAGAGCTGCAGGTTCTCCCAGAGCTCAGGCGGTGCCCAGAGCTTAGGCCAAGCAGGGGTCAGCCGGTTTGCCCTCCCCGGGAGTGGAGAGAGGGATGCAGGCCCCACAGGGGTGGGTGAGGCAGCCTCGCTGCTGGGGGGCAGCGGAGCCCCCTAAAGGAGAAGAGGCCTCCCCCCAGCCCTGCGACAGGGGCCTGACCTCGCTTGCGCCCTGCTCGCCCGGAGACAGTGGACTCCTCGCCTGCCCGTCCTGGGATTCCTCCCCACATGCCCAGCCCGCTTGCCCTGACCTCTTTCCCGACAGGCTCTGCCTGCCCTACAGTGGGGCCTTTGGGACCATAGGGTCCCTTTGTCTGTGCGGCCCCCCAGGAGGCTCCGTGGAGCAGGCAGATGAGGCTCTGGCTGGGGGCAGGACCCCACCTTCTTGTCCCTCCTCTGCCCTCTTTGCCGTGTCACTTGGGGCAGAATCCTTCCTCCCTCTGAGCCTCGCCCTCCGCAGCAGGGAAACGGAACTCGGTTTTCTCTAGCCCTCCCCCTGCCCACCTCACGCGGTCTGCCTCTTCCTCCGGACCAGAACTTGACCTCCCTCCTCCCTTGGGCTTCCCATCCCTGCCACCACGGGTGATGACGGTCAGGGTGGGGAGTGCTCCTGGCTGCTCACTGCGCCCCCCCCGCCCCGGTCAAGGCTGCACTCCCCACCCCCCACACCGGAAGAGCCTGCTTACCCCACCTCACCCCAGACTCCAGCGAGCCCGCTTGCCTCCGCACGCTTCTGCGGGGCGACCCTGACCGCTGGCCACCTCTCTCTGAGCCTCGGGTTCCTCATCGGAGAAATGGGTCCCCACTAACATTTGGACAGAGCTGGGTCAGAGTGTGAATGTCTCTCCTTCTAGAGGAAAGCCCCTCCAGGGTGAGCCCTACATCTTGTTCATCTGTGTCTCCACGGCCCATCCGGGGCTGGGCAGGGTGGACAGCGGATGTTTGGGGGAGCCTGAGGGAACAGAGGACAGTGAGCCGCAGCACACGGCCGTCACCTGACCACGGCTGATGGGGCGTCTCTGGCCGACCGGACACTCCGAAGTCTCTCTGGCTTTGACCATCCGTGGGATGTGAGTGTGGGCGTCTATGAACCAGCGCCCCGCAAGGAGCAGTGCACAGTGAGGGCAGAGCCTGGGCTGGACTTGGGAGGTTGTGAGGCCCCAGGTGGGCTGGCAAGACAGATGATGCCCCCCGACCTCGAGGCCATTCACCAGACCAAGAAGATGAGGGGGTGGCATGGTGTCCCTTCTCCCTCTCCTTCCTAGGCCGGGCTTTCCAGGCTGGGATAAAGAGAGTGGACCAGATGCCCATTTCTGAGCTTCCTTCTGACTGAAAGAGTCTGATAGAGAAGGACCAGGGCCCCTGGTGGCTGGGGGGGGGGGGGTGCTGCCCCAGGCCCGCCCCAAGCACCCCCAGAATGACTTGGACCATGTGAGCACAAGAGGAGGAAGGGGAGCATCTCTCAAGACACCAGCGTGGCTGCTTAAGGGACCCCTGGTGGCCCAGGACAAGAGATGGTACAGCGCCCAGGTGGGCTAAGGTTGCAGAAAACCGAGAACAGCGGCTGAGATCCCTGTGGGACTTCGTGTGGTACACGGAGGCAGGGCCAGGCTGAGCCGCCTCGCCCCGCTGACAGCCCTGGGGAAGAGCACAGGACACTTTGGGGCAGCCTCGGGCTCTCCACTAGACAGAGGAGCCAACGCACGGAGCAGGCTGGCGAGCGTGGAGAAACCCAGAGGGGGCCGGGCGGAGGGGACCAAAGGCGGAGAGAGATGCCCACTGTCCTATTCGCTCAGAAACTGGGCCAGGCAGATCTCAGGGTGGCGGCCTAGGGCTTGGTGTCAGAATTACAGGCAGGGCTCTGAGCACCTGGTGGAGGACACAGCGGCCACCAGAGGCCAGAGAGGGGTCATCGAGAACAGGACCCATCAGCCCGACCTCACTCCCTCTTTTGGCAGGGTCGGAGCTGAGTGGATCCGGGCTGGGGGCTGAGGCAGCCCGTCTGGCTTCCCGCGGGGCATCTGACAAAATGGGGCTGGATGTGCCCTAGGACGTGGCCTCCAAGGAGGACTGGTTCACGGGCCCACACCGGACAGGAGAGGTGCAGGCAGTCATGTGCCTTGGGTGCGAAGCGCAGGGCTAACTCCTGACATGACAGGGACAGAAAGCCAGGGTCACAGAGCTGGGGGTGCAGAGAAACTCCACAGGCCAGACTGAATTAAGGAAGAAGAAATGTGGCAAGTGAAAAAGCCAAGGTCCTTTGCGGGATCTAAACAAGAAGTGCCGCTCCCCCACATACACACCGGAGGGCCCTGTGGCCCTTCAGTCGTGTGTGTGAGGGTCAGGGATCCAGTTACAGTAAGTTTCCAGGTAATGTGGTCTCATTTGGGGCCACATTAACGGAGGCAGGGCACCTAAAGTGGGGGAGGTAGCTGGCTGATACTGTGGGGAGATTGGGTTACATCTGTTCCACCTTTAGATTGAAAGCTGGAGCCCAGTTGAGGGTACAGTTTTAGGAGAGAGAGCCGGAGAGACTGGGAGAGCCTGGCTTTGAGAAGTGAAGACTTGGGGCTCAAAGAGGCAGAGGCCAAAGCCGCAGAGAAGGGCAGCTGGCCCGGGGCGGGATGAAGCAGCGGGCTCTCTGCCTCGGGAGGTATGTGAGAGGCAGAGGGAGCCAAGCTTCGGGTAGATGATGGGCCAAGTGGGTGACTCAGGAGGTCCCTTTCCGCCTGGAGGTTCTGCCATTTGTCCCACCTGCTTCTGGGGGCCCCGTCTCTGCCCTGCCTGCCCAGGCAGCCCCCCGTGTAGGCTGAGGCTAGGATACACCTGCATCTGCGTGTTTCAAGCCCCAAACTCCCCCCTCCCTCCCACACCCGCCTTCCTTCCCCCCTATTGCTGTAAGAAGATGGGGTCCCTGCCCCGGTCTGGCCTCTGTCCCCTTCCTGACGTGGCAGGGCTGGCCCCCAGAGCGCCTCTGTGTCTCTTGAGCTTGTCTGTGTACCTGCGCGCACGGATCCGCATGGCCGTCGGGGCTGTGTGCACGTCTGCAAGTGAGGCTCATCTACCCTCCCCGGGGACTCCCCCTCAGGGCGGAGCCGAGGTGGGCTGCGCACACTTGCCAGGCTCTTCCCCACTCCTGTTCCAGATTCGGACTGGGACGGGTGAACCCAGGCTGGCGGGCTGGCTCTCGGAGGTGGGGGAGCTGGGCATGACCCCCGCGCACAGGGACACGCCCTCGCAGGTGACACGCGCCGCACACAACATGGTCGCCTTGGGGCATGCTGGGGCGGTGGCAGGGGGGTAGGGGGGGCTTGCCTGGACCTAGGCCCGGCCCCTGGAAGTTGGCTGGACACAGAGAGGACGTTTAAAAAAATAGAGAGAATTTAAGCTTCCCAAAAAAGAGATGGGTATGGGGAAGGAGGCGATGGAGGCCGAGGTGGGGCTGGGAGGCGAGCGACTTTCCGAGACTCTGGGTCCCTGGGGCGACACGGTCTCTGCCCAGGCTGCGCCCGTCTGCCTGCCCGGCCGGCCCGGGGAAGGGCACCGTATGGCTGTGTGTAGAGTCTGTGCGGGCGGTGGGGCTGGCCCTGGCGGCCGCAGGCCCCCCCCTCCCAGGCCCTGGCCCAAGCGTCCAAGCGGCCGGCTGGCTCTCAGGAGGCGAAGTAGGAACTCTGCATGGAGTAGAGCCGGTCGATGGGGTTCCCCACGCGGGCCTGCAGGGAGCCCACGTCCGAGGAGCCGAGGAAGCAGTCGCTGAGGCTGGTTAAGGAGGTATCGCTGTCGATGTCATGGAAGATGGAGTCGTTCCCTGGGGGCAGAGGGGGCGTCAGGAGCCGGGCAGGCGTGAGCTCCCGGGGGCCCTTTCGGCCCTGCAGCCTGTGTGGCCAGAGGTGAGGAGGGACGGGGTGACCTGTGGCGGCGGCGGGGGGCCTGAGGCGCCGAGGGCCGCAGGGGGGGCTTCGCGGGCACCCCCTTCCGATGGGAGGCGGCAGGCAGGCAGGCTGTGTCGGCGGGGCCTGCCGGCCCGGGGGTGGTGGGCGGGGGCGGTGCTGGGGTGGGCAGGGGGCGGGGCGGCTTACCATAGGGGTTCATGTGGTCACCTGGCATTTGGGGCGGCGTGAGGCCCTGCTGGAAGGGGTCGCTGCTGCCGTAGGGACTCTGCTCCATGGCCACAATCTGCTGCTGGGGTGGGGCCAATGGCGTGTAGGAGGCCATCATGCCCTCCATGCGACTGGACAGGACCTCTGGGGAGAGAGCACACTTTCACCCACCCGCCCTGTCCACCTCATCCCAGAGCCCACGCCGCCCCGGGGGAGCCCTCCCAGATACACCTCAGGCCTTCCCACTGACCTCCCATATGACTCCCCAAGGCCACGGGGCCCACTGCAGTCCCCCTGACTCTGACCTCTTCTGCACTTCCCCGGGTTGCCCTGGTGACCCAGGGCCACTGAACCCAGGTATCTGACCCCTGACCCCTTCTCCCCAGACACATAGGAATAAACACATAGATAAACACAGGAATCGGTTTATCGCAAGCCAGGGATCTCCCCTCCCCACCTCCTCCCCTTCCTCCAGTGGCCCTGCCCTCCAGAAGCAGCTCACCGCTTGGGGGACACAGACACTACGCAGGCAGTCACGATTCAACATGTGGGTGCGTGAGCGCCCTGCATCTGGGAGCATCTAGGTGGGGCCCAGGCCAAAGGAGCTCAGGGAAGGCTTCCTGGAGGAAGGGACCCCTAACTCCACCTCACTTAAAGAATCAGCAGGGGTTCAACCATGCCAGGGGCAGGCAGCAAAGGCAGGGAGGGGAGAAACTAGCCAGTGGGAGCAGAGGGCCCTGTGCATGGGGCGATAGTGCCAGGAGGAGAGAGGCCAGGAGTGGGGAGGAAGATGGTCTTCGGGGCGCCCCCCCCATCAACCCCAGAGCTCAGTGTGCCCCCTGAGGCTGTAGGAAGTCTGCTGTGGGAGGGGCTGCGGAGAAAGCCTGGCAGGGTGGAGGCTGGAGGCCGGGACCACTGAGGCAATTGAGGGAGGGGCTGGGCTCCTGTCAAGGTGGGTGTGAAGGGGGCGGGAGGGCCCCAGGAGCAGCCTCCATGGCCCTGCCTGGCAACCCAGTGGATGTGGGGCGTGGACAGGACGGTCAGGGGCGACTCCCAGGTTCCTGGTGTGGGCACTGGGTGGAGGGTGGTGCTGTCTGCTGAGGTGGGGTGAGGAGGGGCAGAGGGTCCGTGCGAATGTGGCGGCAGGGGCTGCTGTGTGCAGTGCAGCAGGGGCCCTGAGGAGCTCAAGCGGGACCATGGAACAATCTGGGGGAAGCTGCCTCTCAGAGGCAGCTGGGAACACAGGAGGTGGTGGCCGGGAGACCGGAGCCAGTGGCCACAGCCCCAAGGAGGCCAGGCTGTCTTGGGGGAGGGGGGAGGCAGGGGCAGAGAGCAAGAACTGGGTTCCAAGGCTCCAGTGCAGCTGGGGATCAGGGCCTGGCCCTGAGCCCTGACAGCAGGGGCCGTCCATCAGTGCCCTGGCATCTGCCCCAAAGCCCCCGTCTCACCTGGGAGCAGGCAGCCCTGGGGCCCCCACTCCTCTTGGGCAGTCCCTACAAGGTTCAATGTCCCCATGGCTGGGGAGGCCACCGCCCCCCCCCCCAGTCCAAGAAGTGGTAACATTTTGGCAAAGCCCAGTGTTCGGGGGTCTGGCCGCTGCCCCTCCAGCTGGCTCCTTACCACCCAGCAGGAACCCACACTGAACTCAACACCCCGCAGAGTCTCTCTTGAGATTTCTGCTGAATTCTGTCGTGGGTTGTGGGGTGTATGGTCACGTGAAAACCAGAGCTTTGGGATGCCACATGTGGGGCCAAGGCCAGCTTTGCCCCTCACTCACTGAGCGATCCCAGTAAGTCCTCTGGTCTGCGTCTCCGCCTCCTCAGCTGTGACATGGGCTGTGACAGTGCCCTTCCCCTCCGGGATCGGGGGGCATTCCGAGAGGCTGAGCATGGCCAGTGGTGACAGCTGTGCCTAGCACACGCTGAGGGTGGGAGATGGTTGCAGGTATTTTGGGGGTTTTGTTCATTTTTAAGTAAGCTCTAGGCCAGACACAGGCTTGAACTCATGACTCTGAGATCGAGAGTCACACCTTCCACGGACTGAGCCAGCCCGGTGTCCCAGGGGCAAAAATTCTGCTACCCCTCGGCGCAGCCCATGCTGCCATCTCTCCTGGGGGCCCCCGTGGTCCCCACCGGCTCTCTCGATCCCAGCAGGTTCTGGGGCGCCAGCTCCCACAGCCCTCACGGCCCTGGTGGAAGGGGTCCGGGGTCCAGGATCCAGGGGGTGAGGGAAGAGTGCTGTTACCAGAGGCTGAGCCTGGGCCCTGTCGCCCTGGTCCCGGCTCACCTTGGCCCAGCCGCTGCGAGTTCTGCTGCTCCTGCTGCTGCTGGTGCCGCCGCGCCAACTTCTTCATCTGCAGGGGACACAGGTCGTGCCAGTCCCCACCTCCCCGTCCCCGTTCAGTCCCGGCCCCTCCCAGCAGGACCGTGTCTTCTGCCTGCACCCCCACTCCGGCCCTGCCTAGCGGGGGCAACAGGTGGCCTCTCACCTTGGCTCTTTGGTTCTGAAACCACACCTGGACCACACGCACGCTGAGGCCTGTCTCTGCCGCCAGCGTCTCTCGGACCTGCCCGGGGGGAGGGACAAATATCAGGCCTGGGGGCGGGGGGGCCGGGGCAGCAGGCCAGGGAGGCGGTGGTTTGGGGGACCTGAGGGACGGGCGGGGGAGGTGGAGGGACGTCCCCATCCCCGGCAGGAGTGGTAGGCCACTGTCTGGGAAGGCGGCGGGTGTGGGGTGTCGGCCCCGCCCCACCCCAGCAGCCCCTCACCTTTCGGCAGGGCTTGGAGGACACCTCGAAGGAGGCCTTGAAGGCTCTTCGCTGCTGCGTGGTGAGGATGGTCCGGGGTCGCTTGGGCCTCCGGGGGTCTTTCCCGTCGTCCCCACTGCCTTTACTCTGGCTGCCCTGCCCCTTGGCTGGCTTCATGTCCCCGTCCTCGTCCTCGCTCTTCACTGTGGGGGACACAACCAGCCCATCAGTCTTGTACGAGGGTCTCAGATTGGTACCCGGAGGCCATCTGTCGCCTGGCGGGACCGCCAACACCAGCCCCCTGTACTCTGGAGACCCCACGGCAGCTGGTCAACCTCTGAAAAACTGGTTCCCACTGTCCCAGCCCAGGGCCAGTGGGTCCCACAACCCAGCGAGGAGACTCCGGGGAGCCTTCTTTCTTGGAAGCTTCCAGAGACTAAGAACTGTCAGGCAAAGCCATACCCCAGACATGGTCACATCCAAGTATTCATGACGACAGCACGCACGCCACACACACAGTTACACACTCAACCACTGACGTGTGCGCACGCACACTGGCACGTGGGTCCACAGAGCACGGGGCATACACAGCTCACGGACACACACACACACACACACAGGCCTGTGCTCACAGGTGGAGACATACAGGTAAGCACACACCCGAACACACACACACACACACACACGCATGCACGCACACAGAAGCCTGTGTGTTCACCCAGAGACACACCCATACCCACCATGCACACACGGCCACTTCCATGTCCCAGAATTGTGGGTCTCAGAGATGCCAGCCCCAGGCGGACACCATGCGCCTCCCACTGTCCCCAAGTCTAAGCTGGTCTCTTATTTCCAGGCCCACCTTCCTCAGACCATGAGCCCCGGGGCTGGGTCGTCTCCCTCCAAGACCCCCAGCCCAGGCCTGATAGGAATGGGCCAACGGCTCCTGGCTAGTGTCTGCTCTGCTCTAAGAGCCCAGGAAGCCACCACGGTGCCCTGCCCATGGGTGGACAGAGGGACAGATGGATGGGGAGCTCACTACTTCCTCCAAGGACACCGACAGGACAAAGCTCTTCCGGAAGGCCCTGTGACTGAGGGCTCTAAGTTACCCCTAAGGGCTCTGAAGACCAGGCCATCTCCTCGCCAAGCCCTCGGCTGCCGTCCTTCCCACTCCCTGGGAGTGACAGGGCCCCAGCCTTCTCTCTGGCTCTTCCCTTCCAAAACTCACTCCTGGTTGTACCCGCCCTTCTGGCAGGAGGGCTCTAAGCTGGCACAGCCCTTCTGAGGGCTGGAACAGAATAAAGAGGTGCCTTCATCCTGAGAAAGGGGGTCTTTGCTTCCACCATAGAATGCCCCTGTCCCCCCACCCAGCCAGGAAACTGAAGAGCTCAGGCTGCTGCCCCCCGCTGCTGAAGGCTGTGTCAGAGCCCTGCTTCGTGGCCACCAGCAGCCTGCAGACCTGGGCAGGCAGGGACACCTGTGGTGCCGTGCCACGGTGGGGGCCACAGCAAGGGAAAGGGAGGAACAGGAAGGGGGTTCAGAGAGCAGGGTATGTGTGCGTGTGCTTGTGTCTAAACCGCAGTCCGGGTAAGCGGGTGGACAAATGTGTGTGCAGCCGTATGCGTCACTGCTCCGTGCACGGGTGACGTGTGAGCTGGGTCATGTGTGCACATGGGTGTGTTTAAGTGGACGCACAGTGCGTGTTCCTGGGTGCAGGTTTGCACGTGCTTGGGCATCTCAGCGCACATCTACAGATGTTCCTGTGTCCGTGCTTATGTGCCCCTCGGCATCGAATGCACGTGTGTGTGGACACGTGTGGTCCCATGCAGGTATGCCGGTGCATGAGCACGTGTGCCCCAGTGGTAGTGTCCGCACATGCGTTTGTGGGCCTGGGGGCATGCACACCGGTGTCCACGGGCGTCTGATGGGGGCGCACTGTCTGTACGTAGCTCGGGTCCTGGGGTCAGGATTGGGCTTCTCCGGCAGCGCCCCCATCACAGCTTCTCCCCAGCTGCCCCCCTCCCCCACCAGCTCCAGCCACGGCTCACCAGAGTCGGACTCGTCGGGACTCACGGAGCTGAGCAGGTCCTTCTCCTTCTCGTAGTCCCCCTTGCACAGCAGCTGGCCCTCCTTGAGCACAAACTCGTCGCCCTTGCGCAGCTGCCGCTCACACACGCAGCAGCAGAAGCAGCCCAGGTGGTACACGCATTCCAGCGCCCGCATCACAAACTCCGTGGGGGCGATCTTCTCCATGCAGCCGCTGCACTTGGCTGCGAAGAGCCTGCAGGTGCACAGGGTGGGCTCACTGATTTGGCTTGGGGTTGGGGGCCCTCCCCGAGGCTGCTGTCCACCAGGGCCTCTCCCTCCTGCCACCCTGACTCCCCCCACCCCAGATAGGAGAGGCCCCACCCGGGCACAGAGCCAGACAGTGGGAGGGCCCCGTGGCCCCACTCTTCTGGCTCCCCAGGGCCCTGGGTGGCCTAAGGGTGGGCTCTGGGCATCCTGCCCTGAGGTGCCCTCTCCTGGGCATATCAGCTCAGGGCCCTGCTTGCTCCGAGACACCATGGCCACTAGAGGGCAGAGCACATGGTCAGCCTCAACCTTCCTCAAGAGCCAGGCGGGTTCTGCGCCTGAGAAGGGCGGGCGGCCTCCTGGTCCCCTGTCCCCTCACTCCGAGACCTGCTCTGCCTCCTCTCTGCTCTCCCCTCTCTCTCCCACATCCATGAGATCCTGAGCCCTGTCCGGCCCACCACCCAGGCTGGGCTGCTCCTCTCCTGCCCGAGTGCCTGCCTCAGTCCCCTTCCTGGGCTCCAGGCTCCTCCAAACCCTTCGATACACCCTCCAGGATGACAGCCAGAGAAAGCTGTCTAAAACCCACATCTGCTCCTGCTGCTTCCCTGCTCCAGACTCTTCCGGGACTCCCTGGGGCCTCGAGGCCCTTCACACCCTGCCTCTTTCTGCGGCCCCGATGGAACAATCTGCGGCTTCTCCAGGGCACCTTCCCACTGGCCTGTCAGCATGTTCTTTCTTGGTTCTCGGCTGGGCTAACCCCTGCCTATCCCTCATTTCGGCTTGAGCATCTTCACCACGTGCAGACGTCTACTGAGCCCAGTGTGGCGGCTGCTGCTCTAAGCGCTCTGCACACAGAAATGCATGCAATCTGCAACCCGATGAGGCAAGAATGCACATTAGCCCCATCTCAGAGATCAGGAAACCGGGGTGCCCAGAGGGGGAGTCGCTGGCTTGGGGGTCACATGGTCATAAGGGACGAGGCCCACCGGGAGCCTGGGCCTGCCCCAGCCCCTCCATGACAAACCGGATCCATCTCCCATCTCTGGAGACAAAGCCGGGCGGGGGTGTCCCCCGCCTCCTGCGTGCGTTTGCAGGAGGGTCCGCGCCGCGTGGCCGCTCCTCTGCCCTCACCCACTGACCGCTCCTCCCGGCTCCCCCCATCCCAGTCACGTGGCCTGCTCTGTGGGAACTCAGCCTCAACAACACTTTGATGGAAAAATTTATGAAGAATCAAATTATTGCTGCTGGGAGGGAATTAAAACCATTTTTCATTCCCCACGTCCCTGGGCCACGTCTGCGGGCGCCACCTTGGGAGCGCTGTGCGCATCCCATCTCTCTTTATGGCCCGCCATCACAGGCGCAGATTACAGCAGCAATTCTCTACTAATCGGTTCCGGAACAGAAATGGCCATAAATGCGAGGCACTCGGCCTGCCTCCCTTCCCGGGGCTGCCGTCAGCGCCACCCACGACGAGCTAGCGGGGTGTGGTGGATGGGGCCGATCTGTGCTCTGCCTGCTGCCCTGGCATGGGCGGGGGCACTCAAATGGGTGGGGGCATCCCCAGCAACCCCTGCCATCCGCCGCTATTCGACTGAACAGGCTCCTACTCATCCTGCAGTGCCCCACTCCAATGCCACCTCCTCTGGAGAGCCTTCTTTGATGCCCCTGTCGGGGAGTGCCCCCCCCCCCCCCCGTATGCTCACCTGAGCTTCCCTCAGCCCTCCTTCTGCTGTGAAATGGGGATGTCAACAGGACCTTCCTCAAAGGGCTGTTGTGGGGATTCGATGATACTGAGCTTGTAACTTGGTATGTAAGAATCACATCAGGGACAGCACATGCCTCTGTCAGCTTCGCTCTGTCAGCAGGGGTTCCACAAGGTGAGCCTGGCTCTACCCCATCCTCAAAAAGGCCTTGATGAGTGTTTGCAAAGCGGGTGAGTGAAGGCTTGGGGTGGGCTGAGGTTCAGGCATATAGGACCCTGCTAACCCACAGAGTGCGTGGCTTTGGGAGGGGAACATGGGATAGATTTCAGCTCTGATTTGGCCCTTGGGCTGGATAGTTTTGTTCAAGGCACAACCTACCCAACTGTCCATGGTCATCTTTGGCAGAGGCCCCTAGGAATCTGGCTGGCTGTCCGGCTCTTCCAAGGGAGAGGAACCAGGCTGCCAGAACTTGATGCTCTGACGTGGGGGCTGATTCTGCCCTGTCCCCCAACCCCACCCCACCCCCATCACCCCTCTGTCTCCTTCCCACACTTATACCTCCTGATCTAGGCACCACGCTAAGGTCTGCAGCCCGGCCTCAGCAGCCCATGAGCAGACAGGCACTGGTTGCATCTCTGGGCTGGCCTGGTGGGGCCAGGGGCCCAGGCTGGGGTCAGCCTAGGGGCTGCGGCTCCTGGAGAGGAGGCCCTCTTAGGTAGGGGAGGGTGGCAGCAGGAGGGGTGCCCCGCATTTGCAGGCACCACCACCATGCAGGCTGCATTCAGAACAGCCGTGCTAATGCCTTGGCAGCAGGGGGTCGATTGCTACTTTCTCCAAACTCATCAACACAATCTATTATTAATACTTCTCCAAAGGCTCCGTGCCGCCATTACCGAGGCAGCGCCAGCCACTCGGGGCGTCATCTGTTATCTAGATTGCAAAAACTCGGGATATAAAACAAACTGCGCACACTTTATAAACGGAATGTGCCATCCGCTTGGTCTCCAAGCATCTCTCCACCCAATAAAACATCGGGGGGGAATGCATGAAATACTCACTCCCAATTATGGGGCTGCCTTTGTCTACGGAGCCAGGGTGAGCACGACTAACGCACGTGCGGGAGGGGCTGGGGTGCCAGCGGGGTCCCCTCCTTTCCCTGGACCCCCTCCCTCCCTCAACCCCTCCCATCGTGAAGGGGTGGTGGAACCGGCTGCTGAGAAGCAAGCAGGCAGGCGAGTGGCACTGGGACTGGATGGACGTGCATTCAATGCCTGGTTCCACCACTTCCTGGCCAGTGACTGGACAAGTGATTTCGTCTTTCTGAGCCTCAGCTTACTGATCTGTATAATGGGCTCAACAACACTGCCAGCTTCTTCATGTGAAGGTGCAGTGAGTTGTCAGTGTCGAGCAGTGAGCACAGAGGGAGAGGTCAGAGGGCTGGGCAGGCCTTTTGAGGCCTGGAATGAGCCTCTCCAGGAACGGTGCGCAGAAGCCACACATACTAACCAGAGACAAAGTTGCTCAGGCTGAGGAACTCTGAGCCTTCCCGCCCAGTGGGGGCCCTGGAACCTGAGGGCAAAAAGCCCTGCCAGCATCCAAGGCACTGGATTTGACGCCCAGGTCATGATCTCAATCTTGACTTAGCCACTCACCGCCTATGTAACCTTGGGCAAGTCTGAGTCTGGGTCCTCATCTGTGAGATGGGGACAAGAGTCCAGACTCTCCAGAATTGTGCTGGGGGTTCCAGATGTGTGTGTTTCTGCTTCCCACACTTGGGGTGGAGGGATGGTGGGCGGGGAGGCCACCTGTGACACCTGCCTCTCGGTGCCAGTCCCCTGGCCCAGGCTCCTCCCCAGTCCAGGAGCTCCAAGCCAGAGGGCAGCTTCATGACCACAGCACAGGCACCCAGACTTGCAGCAACCCACACAACCCACCCCCATTCTCCATGTAAACCGCCAAGCCTTTCCCCCTGCTATCTTTAACGTCCAGAACACCACTTCTCCTACCCTTTGACAGCCAAACACCTGCTTATTCTGAAGGATTCAGCTTGGATATCCCTTCCTCCAGGAAGCCCCCCTTCTCCTCTCCAGTCGTAGATGTCTTCCTTGCTGAGTTTCCCATCCTCACGGCTCCTCCCCACTATGGTATTTACTAGAAGGAATCCACTTTCCCTACTTCCGGGTCCACTTTTCCCGGGGTCACCCCTCTCTTTGGAGCTGAATACAAGGCCCCAGACACATGAAGGTGAGGGGCAAATATTTATGCAATGAATGCTGAATGAACCAATACAGTCCCATTCTGCCTGTGAGGTAGGGCGGGTGGGTCCGACCCTGAGCCTGGTCTGGTGCGAGCACCCACCACCTGCCCTGAGAAGACGAGCTGCCTGCAGGAGAGCAGTGTGGGGGTGGGGGGGTGATGGAGCCGGCAGCCCAGGGTTCCAGCCTGACTCTAACTTTGTCCCTGGGTGACTTTGCTCAAGACATTTAACCTCTCCGAAGCTCAGTTTCTTCATCTATGAAATGGGACTGGTGGTACCTTCCTACAGGGCTGTTGGAAGGGGCTACTGCATGCAAAGCCCTTGGCACAGTGCCAGGCATGAAGAAGGCACCCCAAAGAGCTGCCTTTCTTTTGTTCTCTTGTTGTCCTTCTTGGTCACCCTCAATGGGGTCTCCATCACTCCGGGGAGTGGCCTTCCTGACTTCAGGTTTACAAGTCCCAACCAAACTTCCCCCTCATGACCACCCTGGGTTCTGGGTCCTTCTAGCTTCGATCTGGCTTGAGCTAGACAAAGCACTCCTGGCTCAGCTCTGTGTGTATTTGTCTGTCTGTCTAACTAACGTTACTGAGCTCAATTATCATCGCTTGCGTCACCTCATTAAGTCCTCTAAGAACCCTTAAGAAAAGACACTGTTTCCATCCCCTTTTTACAGATGAGGACACCAAGGCTCAGAAGGCAGGGTCAAGGTCATCTGGCAGCACTACTCTATACTCCCTCCCTGCTCTGTGCCTCCAAATACTTCTCTGCCCACCAGTCCCCCTTGTCCTTTGCTGGGGGTACCATGCCCAGGTCTGTTTGCCGTCCAGGCTCTGAACACCCAAGTTCTGATCACTCAGCATAAGCCCAGCACCCAGCAGGTGTAGCTGAGCTATTTTTCTTAAACAAAACTGAATATGTCCCTGTCACAAACATATCCATCCTCCCCCAGGATCATCTGTGATTTCAGAGTAAGAAATTCCCTTTTTTTAGGGACGTCCCTCCCGTGAAGAGTTCCTGTCTATGAGAACACATCTCTGTCTCCTCTGAGTTTTTACTGGTTTATTTGTTAAACGCTCAATTTATTAAACTCATAAAGCTAATAAACAAAACTCTGAAAACCAATTTTTTTCTGGAGCATTTGAACATGGATTACAAATCTGATTAATTACTTTCTCTTAAGCCACTGACAACTGCGGAGAGGCAATGCTGTAGGTCTGATTCTTTTACCTCCAATAAAATTAGCTTCGTAACATCCTGGGGACCCTCCAGCCTCTCCCTGTGGGATTTCACCCCAGGTCTTCGAGACCATAAGCATGCACTAGGCTTGGAATCTTTGCTCTGTCCCTTCCTGGCACAGGAACCATACACAGGTCCCTTCTTTCTGGGCCTCAGTGGCCCCATCTGTTCAGTGGGGATAATGGCTGGGCACCAGGAGGCAGGCTCAGTAAGGAGGCACCGTGATTGCTGTCACCATCTCTTTAAGATTTCTGGCACCTGTTCCCTATCCTCGTTGAGTGGAAGCTCCGGTATCTCCTCCTCACTGTACTGCGATTCCCATACCCCACGGCAGCATCTTACAGTTCATGTAGCCACTCACTGGGGCCTCAGCCCAAGGGTGCCCACCAATTTCAGGATAAGCCCAAAGACCTCATCATGTCACTTACACCAGCGCCGACACACCCAGCCTCAGATCCCCCAACACCAGCCGCCAGGCTCCTCACTGCTCCCGGAAAACCGCCAGCCCTTCCTGCCTTCTTCCTTAAAATTCCACCTGCCGGGGCACCTGGGTGACAGGTTAAAGCTTCTGCCTTGGGCTCAGGTCATGATCCCAGGGTCCTGGGATCAAGCGCCGCATCGGGCTCTCTGCTCAGCAAGGAGCCTGCTTCCTCCTCTCTCTCTGCCTGCCGCTCTGCCTGCTTGTGATCTCCGTCTGTCAAATAAATAAATAAAATCCTCTTTAAAAAAAAAATTTCACCTGCCCTGAAAGGCTGTCCTCTCGCCCCCTTCCTTTTGCTTCTTGTTGGACTACTCTTCATCCTTCCAGACCCGATTCAAGCGGAACCTCCTCCACGAAGCCTTCCGTGACACCCAGATGTTTGTGTGTCTGAAGCCCTCACTGACCTAGAAATCAGAAACTGGGTCTGATTCACACACACCCCTCCCACGCGGGGTTCTGGCATTGAGGAGGTGGCCAGTGAGTGTCCGATGAATGAGTGAATAACCTTGTGCTAAATGAAATAGGCGGCCGGGTTGGACAAAAGAACATTGGCCACTCTGCTTCTGGGAGTTTGCGAATGCCACCAGGTAGCAAGGTAAGTGAACTCACTGCTCTCGGCCTTCACGGCGATACAACCTGGAGGCCGATTCCTAACTTCTTACATCACCTACAGTCTTTACACCCCTCCTGTCGGGCTGGGCTCCAATTGTACCCTCATCTCTAGTACCCGGGGAAAGGCCCTGGGGTAGGAGGGCCTCGCTGGTATTCAGTGACTCCCTGGGCACATGTGGTTGGGTCAGGCCTGGACACCTGCCTCAAGGTGGACCAGTCCATCCTCTGTCCTTTCTCCCGCTCATCGAGAGCTTTTTGTCAGCCCCCTGTGCTTAGAGAGGCACTTTCCGCATCTCCAACACCAGCTATGTAGCCCTGGGTCATTGACATCCCCCCCTTTTAAAGATTTATTTATTTGTGAGTGAGTGGGCGGAGGGAGAAGAAGAGAGAGAATCTCAAGCAGATTTCCCAATGAGCCCAGAGCCTGACGTGGGGCTCGATCCCAGGACCCTGAGATCATGACCTGAGCTGAAATCAAGAGTTGGCTGCTCAAGCAACTGAGCCACCCAGGCACCCCTCACATCCTTTTTTTGAGCCTCAGTTTCCTCTTCCGTAAAAAGGGGGTGTTGACCCTCCCTCACCTGGTGATTGAGAATCTGCTGGGGAGTTTTAACCTGTGTGAGAGGGTCTAGCCCACTGCCTGGCGCAGAGGGCACCTTGGCGGGTGTGCATCCCAGTCTCTCTGCAGTCTGAGTCTCACCATGGTGCTGGGACACAGGCTCTGGAACCTTCTCTCCTCACCTCCAGTTTCAGTATGAAGCCTCCAGTCAACATCACGGGGTCTGGCTGTGCCTCGGAGGCACAAGTTTCCGGGCTACACTGGGGACGAGGCAGATTTGGGTCTCTCTAGGCCCAAGTCTCTCAGTTCTTAGAAACACTCCCTCCATGGGGAGGGAACCGAAGCCCTCCGTCCCACTGGCTATACCTTCCCCTGTTCACACAGCCAACACCCAGAGAGGCGGACTGGAAAAAGGCTCGTGCAAGGTGCCCGAGAGTGAGGTCACATCATCTGGCCCCACGAGGGCTGGAAATGCATGACATGTGCTTTGAGAGGCTACACCTGGGGGACACGGAAAACCATGACAGTCAGTCTGGAAGAGAGCTGGGGACTTGCTAGGGAAGCTGACAGGACACGTAATTCCGAAGCTGGTTCTGGAGCCAGAAAGAACAGTGTTAAGAGTGCCATCCTGGCTCCGCGGCTCACTAACCGACCTCGGGGCTAGGACCACTGTCCCCCAGGTACAGGTATTCACTGTGATGTGCTGAGCCTCTCCGGCCCCAGCTTTCCTAGGCTGGTGGCCAGGAGCCCAGGAGCCCAGGAGGGCATGGCCGCAGAGCACTTGAGGCAGGCTCCCCGGCAGCCGACACTATTACTGTCTAGGGGGCCCAGCTGTCTGTGACGATGCCAGTGAGAGATGAGCTGGAGTTCACAGGGGCCCAGGGGACAGGACCCTGGACACCCCTGGGGGTCCAGCTGCTGCTGTGAGAGTTTGCCTGTCACTTGGAGGAGCCGATGGGGTGAGGGCAGGCAGAGGGAGCTGCCTGGCCTCCTCCCTCCCCGAGACTCGCTGACATCTCCCCCACGTGCCTGCCGCGTCCTTATCATTCCGGGCGTAGCTGTTTTTTATTTTGAGACAAAAAGGGGCCTGTTGATGGGGATCCAACTCAAACCAGCTGCAAACATCTGCTTTGATGCGGCGGCGGCGGCGGGCCAGGCGGGCGGCGGGAGCCGCAGGCGGGGGCCCCGGTGCGCGCGTCAATCACGCGGCTGGAATGCGCGGCGTGGCCGGGCGCTCGAACCGCGGCAGCCAGAGCGCGGGCCTCGCAGGGCCTCTCCGCCGCCTCGCCGTGCCGGGGCCGGGCCTGCAGCGAGGGCTGCCCCGGAGCTTCCTGCGGGCGCACAGACCCAGCTGTGCGGGGCCGCCGGCTCCGAGGCCCTTTGATCCCGGCCCGGGGGCGCTGTCGGGAGCCCCCGTGGCCGGGGCTGGAGGTCACGCGCCAGGGGCAGGGAGGGACGGGCACAGCCGGGAGCCCCGGGTACCATCCAGGGGCCAGCCTGGCTTGGCAGGCGCACTTTCGGTGACTCTACACATTTAGCAAGTGCCTACTATGTGCCAGGCCCTGTCTGGAGGCTGGGGATAGAGCAGTGAGGCAAATGGACAGTCCCGCCCACCCCCACCCCCCACCTTCCATTCTAATGGGTGAGAGGACAGGCAAATTAAATCCCTAGCACACAGAGGGTAAAAACTGATGACATGTGATAAAGAAAAATGGAGGGGAAGCACGATGTGGGTGGCCAAGGGTTTTATAAAGAACAGTCAGAGGCCTTACTGAGATCTATGATGGGGAGGAGGTTCTCCACTGAGGGAACAGCAAGTGCAAAGGGCCTGAGGCCAAGTGGATCTGGGGTGTTGCAGCCCCTTGTTGCTAAAGCAGGTGAGCAGCACGGACCAGGTAGAGGGGTGTAGGGTGTGCAAATAGAAGCAGGGGGCAGGTCTTGTGGGGCTTCCGCTTTGTGGAAGGGTTCTGGGCAGAGGGGGTATCTGATCTGACATCTTTTTTTTTTTTTTTTAAAGATTTTATTTATTTATTTGACAGACAGAGATCACAAGTAGGCAGAGAGGCAGGCAGATAGAGAGGGGGAAGCAGGCTCCCCACTGAGCAGAGGGCCCAATAGGGGGCTCAATCCCAGAACTCTGGGATCATGACCTGAGCCGAAGGCAGAGGCTTTAACCCACTGAGCCACCTGGGTGCCCCTGATCTGACATCTTAACGGGGCTCCTCAGGCAGCTGGGTAGCAGTGAGGGTGGGAGCAGGGAGTTGGGTTGGGAGATTATCTCAATAATCCAGGCAAAAGATACTGTCTGCTCAGACCCAGGGAGGTGCTGAGAAGAGGTCCGAGCAGGGACGCGTTTTGCAGGCGGACAGGGAAACCAGAGGATGCCAGACAGAGGCTAGACACGTGATTTGGGGGCCTGGACAGGGGGCAGGATAGAGCTGCCATTCAATGAAACAGAGAGCAAGGCCAGGTGGAGGAGGGGAGAGAATGGGGTGCGGTTGTGCACATGATGTGTGAGGTGCCTTCACTAGCCATGGGGATGCGTGCAGGGGCAGCTGCATATGGGAGTCTGCAGTGAGAGAGAGACCCAGGCTGGAGACACTAAGAGCTGCCAGGACATACACACACATACACAAACATACTCCTAAGAGCAAGCTGCTGTGTGCACACAGCTTGGCACCTGATAAGTAGCCTCTCCTCTTTGGGGCTATGACCCCTGCAGTGGGTGTAGGCAAGGCCCAGCCTCTGCCTCAGGAGGCTCTTTTAGGGGGGGAGGATACTGGGGTTTCTCTGGGGATCAGACCTTGCCCAGTGACATCAGGGAGAGAGGACGGGGCAGGTGGAGGGCGGGGCATCACCTCCAAGCATGCTCCCACAGGCTCCTTCCTGCCCTCTAGCCTGGGCAGCAATCAGAGGGACTGTGGGTTCCAGGCCAGGCCCCAAACTAAGGGCTCTCCCTGTATTACTTTATTAACCCTTGGGGTGAAGTTCTTCCCTCTTTTTTCTGCCCTTCATTGATGAATTCATTTGAGGATGCTTTTAATCGTTCATCCACCTAGCATTCATTGGGTACCTACTATGCGCCAGGCCCTATGCTGAGCTCACAGTAGGAGCCTTCTCCTCCCACCGGCTCATCGGACTGCTCTGAGCTGATCCCAGGTTCCTGTCCCCCATTCTCACTGAGTCACCAGCTCCTGGTGGCCAAGTCCAGCAGCCACTGTTCCTGTTATTATTACTTACTAAAATGTACTGTCTCTTACATAGCAGGCCCTGTGCCTTATTTGCACACAGACCCTTCTACCATAAGACCCCTCCCAGGTAGGCACTGCCCCTCTCTTCTCAGACAGGAGGAAAGTGGTGCTCAGAGAGGGTGACACAACCACTCAGCGTCAGAGCTGGTGTCACAGCTGGCATGTTGGGCTCCAGAGCTCCTGCATGTTCTCGCTGCCTTGCCACACCGTTTCCTGGACCTCCCTGTGCTTGAAGCCCTTTCCTGCCCCAGCCTCCTCCTCCCCTGCCCACCACTTGGAGTGCATTTGCTGTCAGCTCAGAGCTGTTGGGCCCGTGACCTGGCTGGGAGGTTACAAAGTGGTGAGGGGCTGACCTGCAGGTGCTGGAGGAGAAACTCTTATGCCACAGGAAGCAGAGGCCTCTGGTTTTCTCTCCAGGGTCCTGACTGGTCAGAATGGGCCAGACCCACACCTGTGTGTCCAAGAAGGGCTGCCAGATCCAGGGCAGGGCCTGCTGAGGTACAAAGTGCACTGGGGTAGGGAGGGGTGGGGAGGAGTCTTGGAAGACTTCCTGGAGGAAGGGGTCGTAAAGAGGGCAAAGGATTGAAAGGGGGTAGTGGTAGGGCTGGGATAGGAACTGAGTGTGGGGGGGGGGGGGTCTGATTCCGGAGTCTGGGCTCTGTGGAGGGCCAGAGAAGCAGAGAGGCCATTTTCAGGCATAGGGAGACAGTGGGTCAGTCATGTTGGAAGTGAGAAAGGGGAAGGGTCAGGCTGGAAGCCTTGAATGTTGGGCTAAAGAAGACAAATCCAGTTTCTTTTGTTTCCACCTACTTGTCCATCCACCCACGCACCCACTCGGCCTGCTGCCCTCTGTCTATCCGCCTATCCAGCCAGCCAGCCCCTGCCCCACTATCCACCCACCGTCCACACAGCCACCCTCTCAGCCACGCACCCGTCCATCCGCTGCACTCACACTCAGGCACTCAGGCACTCGCTCAGTGCCAAACCCTGTGCCAGGACTCCTCTTAAAAGCAGAAACTGCCTGGGGCACCTGGGTGGCTCAGTGGATTAAGCCTCTGCCTTAGGCTCAGGTCATCATCCCAGGGACCTGGGATTGAGCCCCACATTGGGCTCTCTGTTCAGTGGGGAGTCTGCTTCCCCCTCTCTCTGCCTGCCTCTCTGCCTACTTGTGATCTCTCTCTCTGTCAAATAAATAAAATCTTTAAAAAAAGGCAGAAACTGCCTTTTAAGGCTTTGGCTATAAGACTTGTTGATTTTGTAGGCATTGACCAGACACCCGCCATGACCATGCACTGTGCTAGGTGATGAGGAATCCGTGGGGGACAAGACACTGGGTCACTTCTCCTTCATGAGCTCCTGGTATGACTGGGAAGAAGGTTTTCCAGGAGAAAGGAGGTCTCAGAAGGAGAACCCCAAGGCAGCACTAGAGAGCCTAACGCTGACCAGCTGACATTTTGGCCTCATCATTCTGACCCCAAGGATCTAAACTCCCTAGACAGACCACAGCATTTTAATTAGGGTTATAGTGACAGTGATACACTTCCTTTGAGTAAGTGTTTTCTGGAACAACCTCCATTAAGGCAATTTAATTTTTTGATCAATTTTCTTTCTAGTGCAGTTAAATAATTTACAACTTTTTTCCATTTCCATTTTTATTTTACTGAAATTATTTTCATTGAGATAAATTATTTTCTATGAAAAATTTTCAATAAAGTTTTGCTCTACCATCACGTCTGTGTTTGAATTGCATCTTACCAATTACAGAGATCTGACTCTAGAGTTAATTTGCACAGGCTTTACCAAGGGTAGTTTCCCAGTTGTCAACTGTATTTAGTACTGGTTAGTTTACCAAGTTAAACTATCCCCCAGGTAGGGTGGGTGGATTTCCCGTGTTACCAACGAAGTCACCAAGGTTCATGATCACACATTTTATCAGGCAGTCGATGAAAACATGCTCAGGGTCAGAACCATGGGGTCAAGACAGCCTTTGGGTGTCCTAGGTTGGGTGCAAATGTCCAGCCTCTGCTGGGATGCTGTAGGGTAAGTGTACTCTTCTTGCCCTTCAGAGGCAAGACAGTGACCCCTCCACTGACATCTCCCTCTCATGGTTACCTCTGCCCCTCCCCCAGGTTCTGGTGCTGGTTTTCCATACTCCAGTTACAAGCCTGGGTTTGTCCAAACAGTCCTGACAGCCTGGCATCCAGCAGCTTGGGCCTCCAGGGACAAGAAGAGCCATCTCCTCCCTTATTCTCCACCCTATACTCCTCTTAATGTAACCAGAGATAACATTAACTTTGTCAGCCCAACAGTGAGGACCTCACCGCCCAGTCTTCTAGTGAGATCTGGACTAAGTACCCCTCCCCAACCCACCCCCAATCTGTGCTCTTGTTGTCAAGTTTTTGAGCCCCACCCTGGCAGATTTTGATACTAAATGTCAAACTCACAGGAACCAGACTAGCCCTCTACTCAGGGCTTCTCATGTACCCCCTCCCCACCTGTAGGGGCCTCACAGGTAGGTGGATTTCATGACCCACCTAGCAGGTAGGAGTCCCTTCCTTACACAGGTCCCGCAGCAGGTCAGGCAGAGCCAGGCCTCAACCCAGGTGAGCCTGGCTGGCGACCACCACGTCTCCTGCCTTCCTGGAGGTTGTGAAGGTGGTTGGGGACAGGGGAGCAAATGCTCCAGGGGTGTGGGAGCCTGAGACCTGTGGGTGCCAGGACTCAGACTGCATGGGCAGAACACGTTTCCCAGCTGAGGGGTCTGGGACAGTAAGCCGACAAGTGGGGGCACCAGAGCCAACAGGACTCAGTGCCGGTGGAGGCAGGAGGGAATTTCTGGAGGAAGCCCCTTGAGGTGTGGCTGGCATGATTTCCTACCCACAGCCTGACCCTTTGCTCGGGAGGAAGAAGAGGCTCTGGGAGACCGCCTCCCGGGGTCTCTGCCCTGGGCTGCGCCAGCGGAGGGCGGGAAAGGGACGAGCCGGGCAGATCGGGGCCCGGTGCCCAGGCTGGGCACTGCCGCGCACCGCCAGTCTCGGGGCCACCGCCGCCCGCCCGCCCGACCGTTTAGTGGGTAACTGATCGCCCCGCGCCCCGCCCCAGCCACCCGCCGCCCGCCGGAGCCGCTTAATCACCGCCCGCCCGGCCGCATTAGCATAGTAATGGCCTTTAAATTGAGCCTCTTTGTTTTTTAATTAAGCTCCCAGCAGGTACAGAGAAGAGCGATTATTGAGGAAGCTGCCAGCGCTAATCGCCCGCAGTCATTTGACAATTAAAAAGCGCCCGGCTTTAACCCTTTCCGGCACCCGCAGCAGTTCCCCCAGCATTTATCCAGCGCCGACGGTGTGCGTGCCTGCCCTGTGGCTTTGCAGACCCCGCCTCTGGCAACCTGGAGAGGTCTCTGCTCCTGCCTCCACTTTGCCGAGGAGCAAACTGAGGCACAGAGAGGGGAGGTAACTTGCCCGAGACGCACGGCTTGAGCATGGGGAGCAGGGGTTGGCAGACACATTGCTAGAGAAATCCAGCTGCTTGAGCTCTGCTTGGAGCACTGTCCACCCTGTGAGGGGGCAAAATCCTCCTTGCGCTTCAAGACCCAGGTGGGTACCTCCCTGCCCAAGGCAACAACCCCTTGGGCATTCTCAGGGCATTTCCTCTCCTCCCTGTGGATGCACCCATGCCCCAAATACTCTATGTCAGGCTCAGGGCTGGGCCCTGGGGAAGCAGCGCCCAAGCCAGAAAACAGGCGCCGCGCACAGGGACTTAGGTGCGGGGAAGGCAGACATGTGAAGGTGAAGATAGGTCAGGCTGCAGGGCGCATCTGGGAAGACTTTCCTGAAGACAGGTTTGGGCCTAGACAGAGGAGGGATAATCAGCCAGGCTGGGCTGGGAAGTGGGGGACAGACCACAGGCAGCGGGGGACACGGTGAACGCAAAGGCCCAGAGACGGGATCAGAATTAATCAGAAATAAAAGATGCAGAGGGTGTGTGTGTGTGTGTGTGTGTGGAACAGGAGGCTGAAGAAGGGCACGAACCAGCTTGACAGCACAGGGTCTCCTTCCAGACCACCTACTTAAAAAGTGTGTTATTTTAAAGAAAATAATTGAATTATTTTTGAATAGGTAATGCACTGCATGGTTTAATATTCAAATGTACCCAAAGGTGTTGGCTTCGGTCTCCCCAGTCCCATCCCTAGCCGTTCCGGCCCCGACCCAGGACAACCAGTGTCTTCCATGGGAGCCCCCTACAGGCACGCGATACCTACGTAACACATATGGGAACCCATGACCCGCGTGTATATCGGAATGCCCTACCCCCGACTTTTCTTTTAAATAAGAACTAGTTGGGGTTTTATCCATTTTTTTTTTTTTTGCAGAAACACACATTTACTCTAAAACTGTTCTGCATGCACCCCCTTCCCACCGCATAACTGGGGGAGAGGGTTCCACATCTTGGCCTGGACCACCTCCTTTTCCAGCAGCCCGACATTCTATTGTACGGGTGAACCCTAATTTATTTAACCCGTGCCCTGTTGATAGCCTTGTGGGCCGTTTAAAGGATTTTTGTCTTAATCTCAAGAGCCATGGGAAGCCATTGAAACGTTTTAAGTGGGGAGTAGCTTGAGCGATTTACATTTTTAAAAGATCACTTTGGCTGCAGAGCCGGGACCGGGGGTGGGGGAAGCACCGAGCCGAATCTGGAAGACCAGCTAAGCGGGACCAGATAAGCGGATCTCGGGTGGTGCCCTGCAGGGGAGAGGCGGGGAGGGGGGCAGAGGGGCTGGGAGGGGCTGCAGGAGTGGGAGAAGGGGTGGGTTATCTGGGAGCGGAGTAGCGATGGTCGATGGTCGGAGCACTGGGGTGGGTGGCGGGAGCCCTGGGTGGGTGCCGGATGGGCGAGCAGTGACGGAGATGAGGACACACGGTAGCAGCTGGGGGGCTGGGGACCACGTGGAGACTCCAGGTCCCCGGGAAGCCCCATCCCACTGCACTTCAGCCTGCGCGGCCATCTAGCTCATCACTGGGTCTGGGATCTCCCCCCAAGTCAGGCTCTCCGGATCTGAGCCTTGCTCTGCCCCAGCTGGCCCCAAGCCCCATCTCCGCCCGGTCACTCTTCAGAGGGGCCCACGGCCAGTGGCGCCGAACCTCCCTTCCTTCTCTCCAGGCTGAGCTGGTGTTTGTGAAGAGGGGCAACCCCGAGAAACGCTGGCAGCTGGCTCTTTAATAAATATAGAGGAGGCTCCCCGGGGCATGGATGTTGGGGTGAGGAGGATGGCTCTGGATAGAGGGACAGATTTTGCTCCTG
Source organism: Mustela nigripes (assembly GCF_022355385.1). NCBI lineage: Eukaryota > Metazoa > Chordata > Mammalia > Carnivora > Mustelidae > Mustela > Mustela nigripes. The sequence continues at coordinate 8,414,873 of NC_081565.1, forward strand.
GTCACCACCGAAACAGATGCCCTTCGCTGCTTTGGCTCCCCAGTTCCCTGGTGGGGGTGGGGAGCGGACTGTCCATGCCCTGAACTCCCCTCACCTTGTCACTTAGCCACCTCCCCTGGCTCAGAGCTAGAGGTGTCCTCCCAGAGAGGAGCACCCTGACTCTGTTGCGGGAGGCAGTGTGCACGCGGCGCCGCGGGCAGGGAGGGGTTAACAGCCCGCCCACCCCCATCTATCAGCCGGCATCTCCCAAACAGACGGACAGACAAGGCAGCTGTCCAAACAGGCCTGTGTACCTGGCCACAGGCGCAGAGAGGACAGGGCAGTGGCTGTTTACTCTGCTCCCCTCCCCCACTGTCACACGCTGGCAGGCTCGCAAGCCCCCCCCCCCCCTCAGGGCAGGGCACTTCCCTGCAATCTTGCCTTGAGGATGTACCCTCCACTCCTGAGTCAGAAGGTTCCTAAATGCTCCTCTGGGAGACTAGGAAACGTCCTTGCTCAGGGCTCTGGGCTTGGGTGGTCTCTAAGGGTTGGGGGCTGAGATGGTGGCAGGCCGGCGGGCAGTGCTTCCCCAAGCCACTCCCTGCGAAGAGCAAGAACTGAGCACCTTGAAGCTGGGGGACCTGGTGAAATTGGGGCACCTGGAGCATCACCACCTCAAAATCACATCCCAGGAAGGTCTGTTCAGGGAGGACATGGCTCCCGGTGGGGGACTCTCAGGGCTTCAAGGCCCTGTGCCAGACCCCCCGGGACAGCTCCACATCCGCGGGCCCATACTCCTGCCTCAAGAGAAGCTGACCTCAACCGGCCTCCAGACAGGTGTCTCCTCCTCTGTCTCCATCTGCCTGAGGCCACCAATAACCACCCTCCCCTCTGCCTGAGTGAGGCCGCGGTCCCCCTCTCCCTTGACACCTGTCCTCACATTTGACCCATCATCAGGCTTCTAAGCAGCTCTCAGATCTGACCATCCCCAATGGTGGAGATGCCTGGGGGCTGGGGTGTGTGAGGTGCCCATGGTGCCCAGCCACCAGCATGCGACGCCCTTCCCCTTTATCAGTGTCCCTACTCACTTCCCCAGGTGCCTTCAGATGCCCCTTCCCTTGGGAGAACTCCCCATCCAAGTCAGGCTCTCCACCAGCTCTGGTACTGTGCAGTGAGCGACAGCTGTGTGCCTGGCTCTGGGCAGAGCTCACGCATTGTCTACCTTTTTTCCCCTCAGCCCTGTAAAGCAGGGGAAATGATGAGCCATTTCACAGATGAGAAAACTGAGGCTCCGAGAGGCCCCATGTCTTGTGTCATGCCTCACAGCTACGAAGTGTCAGAACCCCAAATAAGAGAGAAGGGCCTTGTGTGATTTGGTCAAGGAACAGAGCCTCTTGCTTGGTACGTGAGCGGAGTTCCCAGTGTGGTGCCTCACACAGGTGGGCAGTGGGAGGGGCACAAGTTTGATGGAGTCCCTGTTGCAAAGTGTCCCACGGATCTGTGGACCTCACCAAGACCAGGCCATCACCTGCCTCAGGGAGCGGCTGGCATTACTGGGGAGGAGGCAACAGAAACAACCGCTCCCCATTCCCTGGGGCTTTCTGTGTCCTGCTTTACGTAGGGGTACTGGGGCTCAGAGAGGGCAGCTCTGTCCACACTCACCCGGGGGGACACAGCGCAGCCAGGATTCTGTCCTGGGCTGTGTACTCCCACCCCCAGCCCTGGAGGCCAGGTCTTGGACCTCTCCTCAGCAACCCCCACCCAATGTGACATCTTTACGGCACATGCTGGGTCTGTGAAGGCCTGGATGGGGTGAGGGGGAGGCAGGACACCTCTCAAGTAACGGACTGTAAATTCCTGGGCCCCGGTTTTCCATCCCTAACAACCTCCTCTCGGGGCTCACAGCGCCTGTCCCTTCGCAGTCAATTTAAATGAGGGGTCCCAGACCCTGGGCGTAAAGCATTCCAGACTTGGGAGAGGGGGCAACTATTGTTTCTCTGGGAAAAAAATAAAATAAAATAAAATAAACCGGGTCTCTGCAACTTCTAATCACTCTCACATGTGCTGTGTGGTTCCCCCGAGGACAGCCCTCTACAGTGTAGGAGCCCCTCCTGGGCACAGGCCCTGCTTCTCCCCAGAGCCTGGGAAGGAGGCCCCGGATCCCCATTATACAGAGAAAGATACTGAGGCTGGGGGGAGAGAATGGAGAGCTACATGCCCTGGTCCCCCACCCATTTCATGCCAGACACCGCGTCTCATTTACTTCCCCCATCACCTCACACTGACTGATGATTCCATTTCACAGAGGGGACAAGTGAGTGCCTTGCTCAGGGTCACCAGCCAGGATCTCCTGGGGCACATAGGCCCTGTGGGATTTGAACCCCAGCCCTTCTGACTCCACAGCTGGAGGCCTTTGCCCTATGCAGTGTGGCCTCCCCCATGAGAGGACCATCTGCTGCTCCTTGCAAGGGGCCTGGCCCCAGCAGCCCCGCCCTGGGCAGGTCCCCCCACCAGCACAGCTGGGCCCCGAGAGTACCAAGTTTGGTTTTTAATAAGGAAGACGAATTTTCTTGGAAGCCCCTGGTTCGGCAGGGGGTGTGTATGTGAGGGGGCTGCAGAGGCTGCCTGACAGGCTCTCTCTGCCCCTCTGGTGGGAGTGGAGCAGAGGCCTGGCCCAGTGGCCTCTCCGCTGGCTGCTGGGGGCCTGGGCTGTGGGGGGCCACCGCCCCAGGCCTGGAGGGAGCTGGCTCTGCACGGCCTGCGCTCTCTCCCCACGTAAGCCCACAGGATATTACACTGCCTTTGTGTGCCTGGTGACCCAGCTGCTGGTTATTGAAAAATTCCACCGCTCGGTGCAGGGCAGGCCCGCTGACCCCTCATCCCGGGACGCGCCTATCTTTCAAAAGATACGGGATTAGAGAGCCAGACCCGACCTGGAGCAAAGCCCCGTCTGGGGTGTCTGTGTTTTCCTGGCCTCTCGGGATACTGGCTGGAGTGGGCTCTTGGCGCAGGATTTAATTAGTTGGAATCAGCCTGCGATTACCGCGACGACTATTTACCCAAGCACTCTGCAGTCTGAGCCTGCTCGGAACAAAGATGGGCCCCTCGGCCCCACTGGCCAGGCCAGGGGCCCCAGCTGAGCCCGGGGCCCAGCTGCTGGAAGGGGAGGGCTGCGGGCCTGGCCAGGCCTTCTGCTGGCGCACCTCATTTAGCCAATATTTGTGGGTTTTTGCAATGCAAAGCATCTACGTGGGGCTTTTAAAAAATTAAAGCATCTCAAGAAATTTATGGCCGATTTCCGAGCAAGGCCCCTCCCCCCAGCTCAGGGCAGGCAGCCGTGGCATGGCGGAGCAGGGCTGGGTTCACTGGGTGTGGGACTGGATCCTGCGGATGGTATGGGTGAGCTAGGACAGCTGAGCAGGTCCCCTCACCTCATGCTTCCCTGGCCCCCCACTCTGCCACCTCCCATGGCTTCTGGCTGGCTGTCCTGCACACACCCCTTCGCGCAACCTGAATGGGAGCAGCCAGCGGTTAGGGAGAAGAGGTCTGTGTGTACCAGCTTCCTGGTTGTCTTGCCTACTCACCCCGCATGTGAGTTCACCTGTGCTCACAAGCGTGACTTCCACCACGGTACACAGACACCGCCCATCAACACCTCTCTACACATGCCTGCGTGTACCCCTGGACTGCACATGCCAACAGTCTCCAGGCCCCCCCACAGCCACCCACGCATGCCTGTCAATACTTACGAGCATGTTGGCCCTGTATGGGGACACACCACCCACACATACACGGGTAGCCCCTCATACCTACCTGAACGCCTGTTTCTGCTGTACCCACTGTTGACACAAACATACAAATGTGAGGGCTGCATCCGTGCGCGCACACGCTGTCCACACTCTCACGTGCACACTAACACATGCCACCGACTGCGCATGGGTAGAACCTTATCTACAGGCTCATTCGCAGCAAGTTCCCACATTTATACCCACATAGGACAGCTGACCTACCCATGAGCACACACACAGTCACAAACATTTCCACCTGGGGAGGACACCCACTGCCCCTACTCACATAGGCATGTATCTGGGCTTGGGAGGCTGCTGGGGCGAGGTCATGGCCCGCCCCTTAGAGGGATGTCACCCAGATCCAGGGGCAGGTGACTGTTTGGGGAACCCAGTCCTGGTGGCCTACATCTTGGGAGGCTAAGGCTCCCACGGCCAGAGATACTCTCGGGAACTCAGATTTGGGAGACCTCTCAGAGCCGAGTTTCTAGAAAAGCTGCCAGGCTGAGGTCCAGGGCATGGCTGGGGGCCTGGCCACTCCGCCCCCAGGTTTCCTCAATCCCTGGCCCAGGAGCCCGGCCTTTAGCTTCCTCTGAAGGAATCCTCACTCTCCTAGTGCCCCCTCCCCCAACCTGTTCCATGGTCACTGTGGTTCCCATCCGGCCTCATGGCCTAGGATGCCTGGGTGGGGAGTCATCCTGGGACAGGGGCAGGGAGTGGGATCCCTGGATTTGAAGGGAGTTTGGGCTCCAATGACATTCCTTTCCACCCTGCCAGAAATACAACTGACCTCTAGCCCCAGAGCCACATGGCCTCACAAGCACACAGACACAGGGATGTGCCTGTAACACATGTCTACCTGTGGACACACATGTGACACATGTATAAGATGACGGCAATGCCATCTACTCACCCAGGAAAACAAAGGCATGGACACTGTCCCTCTTTACTCCCGCAGGTCTGCCCTCTGCAATACCCTCCCATCTTCACTGCCAGTGCAAACCAGATTCTAACTCCCTACCGCCCCCCCCCCACCCCCACTGCCCGCCTGCCCTTCCTCTCCACCTCTGGTTGCCGGGACCAGGGCTGCTCAGAGCTCCAGTGTTCAGAGAGGCCCTTGACTGGGCTGGACCCAGGCCTCACAGTCTCCATGTCCCATTCTAAGTGGCGGCACAAGTCTGACCACATCTCGGTGTCCTAACCCAGTGAAGCATCAGTGGCGGTTTAACAGAGAAGGAAGTAAGGAAATGCTTTCCCCACACTGAGCAAAAGGATCCAGCCACCTGCAGGCTTCTGGCCACCTGTTTGAGGCTCCCCCCTTGCTAAGTACCCAGAGTGGTGGGGCTTCTTAGGTGTCTGGAAGATGTGGATTCATCTCAGGGTTGTGACGGCAGGCCCATGACTTCACTTCCTGAGCCTCAGTTTTGTCATCTGTAAAATGAGAGGTGGGCGCCTGGGTGGCTCAGTGGGTTAAGGCCTCTGCCTTTGGCTCAGGTCTTGACCCCAGGGTCCCCGGATCGAGCCCCGCGTCGGGCTCTCTGCTCAGTGGGGAGCCTGCTTCCTCTTCTCCTCTCTCTCTCTCTCTCTCTGCCTGCCTCTCCGCCTGCTTGTGATCTCTCTCTCTGTGTCAAAGAAATAAATGAAATCTTTTTTAAAAAAATGGGAGGTTACTCTCTGCGTCTGCAGGGCTCTGGTGAAGATCCGATGAGAAGTGAATGTGGCGACCGCGGAGGGCGATTCTCATCTGCCCTCCAAAGCCTGAGCATCCCCCAATACTGAGGTCCCTGCAGGCTCTTGGCCCATGAAGTTCTGTCCCTGAACCCCAGACTCCAAAGTATTCCCTCAGGACCCCTTCCTTGGGGGAGCTCCCACCCCCCTCCGTCCCCTAACCTGCTAGCACATTGAGCTCCCCTTCACCTCCTCAGCTTGCCCACCCCTGGCCTTCTGGCCAGCCATGCTGAGGAGACTCTGTCCTTACCCACTGCTGCCACATGTTCATCTGTGTTTCCTTTACTTCCCCAAACCACCATTCAGCTGAAAGTATCCAGCACCTTCCAGACGCAAGGCTACCACCCACCCACCCACCCATCCATCCATTCAACCATCCCAGTTTTTCTGAGCAGCTACTACATGCCAGGACTGTGGAAGGGGCTGGACGTTTAAGCTCAGACCCTCCTTGGCCATTCGCCACATTCAGCCATCCCTCCCTTCTGGAAACTGTGAAGGGACGTGGTCTTGGCCTCTGCCCTGGCATATTCACACGTTCCAGGTTCTCTACCTCTTAAACGCCAGGACTCCCCAGGGCTCTGTCCTCTCATGCCACCTCCGTCCCATTCTGTTGTTCTGTTGCCCTCGTCTTCCTCTCCTGGGCTCCAGACCCCTTCACCCACCTGCTTCCTGGGCTGTTCTGAGTGGGCGCCGCCTGGGCAGCGCAGCCCAGCGTGCTCACGGCCCTGTTCAGGTCCCTCAGCACATGTACACAGAGATATATGTGTACATATGGGACATTTGCTGAGGTGGTGTGTGCATGTGACAGTGAGGCCCTAGCTCCCACTCAAAGGGCTGTCAGTGGGGGGTAAGTGTGGAGGGGTTAATAAAACACAGCTCGCCCATTTCCTGGACCGCTACACCGCGGCTGCAGACACAGAGCGAGATCCACGGGCGTGGCCATGGGCAGATGTCCCCAGCGTGTGGCTCAGAGGGGCAAGCATGTGCAGGGTGGAGCCGAGCAAACACGGATCCCATAAAAACAAAAATCGATTGCATGTGCGCAGAACACATTCACATACATGTAAGAAAGGTCTGGAAGGTTATCCCTCGGCCCACAGACTGCCTCTAGGAAGGAGTTAGGGGAAGGGGTGAGGACTGTCCCATTTTGCATGTCTTACTTCTGCTGCGTCTGAATTTATCTCACCACGAGCAAGAGTGACTTCTATAATAAAAAGAGAGAGAGAGAATGGCCCAACCTCGGTTTGTCACTTCCCTCAGCTGAGCTCCTTGTGACCAGCTTTTCTGGACGTGACAATCCCTGTGCTGTGCCCCCAGGCTGAAATGCAGGCCTGCTCCCCACCGGCTTCCTCTCCTGCTCTCCCCACGTGGCACCCCCTTCCCTGGGGGCCCTTCCTCTGGCCTCCTGGCCCCTCTGCCTGCTTCCCGGCTCTCTGGGAATGACAGAGTATGTCCTCTGGGCCGTCTTCTATGCGGGCTCACAGTCCTCTAGCCAGAGCCTCCCTTTCACAGTTGTGTCTGCCGAAAGCCCCGAGAGGGTGCCAGCCAGGGGAGGGACCCAGACACGTCTGCTGTCATTAGGCCTGGTACCTTGACAGCCCCTACCAGCTGCCTTCTCGCTCTCCCCTCAATACCCCCTTTCTCTCTTGGCGCCTCCCTCCCTCTTTCCAGAGGTGCATCTGAGTCTCCAGCCACACAAAGGCAGGCTCCCCCTGATCTGGCCCCACGGCTGATCGGCCTCACGCAAGGGCTCAGCTACTCTGCGCCTCTGTTCCCACCCAGGCCTCCTCCCTCCCACCCCAAAGGGCTGTCTGTGAACGCTTTCCATCCTTCAGGGGCTAGATTCAACCATGTGCTTCCTCTACGGAGCCTGCCTACGCCCGCTATCTCCCTGTGGGCTGCCATTCCTGGGCCCCGGAAGGTAGGGAGCCGAGCAGCCAGACCTGGGGCACGAGGCAGCCTCTCAAGGCAAGTTCTCTCTGGGTTTTGGTCAGCTTTTGCATTAACCCTGGAGACAATGGTGCAGCCCTCAGGGAGGGCCTGTGCTCCCCTCCTTAGGGAGGGGGGTGTCTGTGCAGGGGGACACAGCTGAGATGCCCCAGGCTGGCATCCCCGGGGGCGGGTGAGGGGCAGCTGGTGCCTGCTCTGTTCAAAGGCCAGCAATTCTCCACGGCTGGCGAAGGGCGGGTAGGGAGTCAGAAAGGCTCCCTCCTCCCAAACACTCACCACCCAGGGGAGGGAGGTGGTCTGATCAGAGACACCGTGACCCCCCCCCACCTCCACCCCGTGGCCCAGCACTGGAAGTGCTGGAGGGGCCTTTGTTTCTCTGGAAAAGAGGGGCTGCCTCCCTTCCCTGGAGGAGCCCTCCTGCAGCAGCCCTGCTGGCCGGCGGCCACTGCAAGCCCCACGCTGGACGAGCCTCTTTGCCAACACTCAGTAAATACTCAATACTGCATTAAAGCAATAAATAGTCATTTTAAGGAAACCGAGACTCAATTTAGCCACCAGAGTCAGGAGCAGCGGTTAGCAGGGCTGCGGAATGTCACCGCACAGCTGGCAGCCCCGCCCCCCGTGGCCCCAGCCCCAGCTCAAAGGGGGAGGCGGAACAAAGGGCCATGCCAGGCTGCGCCACCCCTCCCCCCAAATCAGGTTACCGGTGGGGGTTGGGGGGGCTGGACTCAGCCCACAGCTCCCTGGAGCCAGAGAAAGCCAGAGAGACAGGCGGGCATGGTGGGAACAGCCCACCCCCACGTGGGGACAACACCAAGGACAACAGCTATAACAACAGTGACACTAGCCGGAAGGAGAAAGCAGTCCCCGCTGAATGGGCACGTGCTTGGTGCCAAGCACGGGGCTAAGTACTGCGCCCCGACATCTTATTTAACGTTTCCTCCTCTCAGGTAGAGACCTTGATCCCCATTTTGCAGGCAGAGGACCGGAGGAGCCGGGAGGGGCACTGCTTTCGTCAAGGACAGGGGGGATTTTGCACAACTTGGGCATTTATTAAGCGCCTCGTACAAGGCTGGATCAGGGGTCTATCCCGGCTCCCTGTTGATGGCCCCTGGGCCGGGGCCAGAGAAGGGGGAGGGTGCCATTCCCTGCCCCAAGCCTGTCCATCTGATCAGGTTGGGCAGTGTGCTGGGCTGCTCAGGGGGACTTGGGGGGCCAGGGCCTGTGACTTGGTCTCCGGAGTTATGCAGGCAAAACAAACAAGGCTCCTCTGTGAAGGGCTGGGGGATTTGTGCTCATTGCCATGGAAACCACACAGAGCGTGGGGGGGAGGGGAGCCTGGTGCTAGGCTCCCCTTTACAGATGTAAGACCCCCAGAGCCTCAGACCTGGGGCCGGCTGTGGGTGGCCTGGAGGCCACTGGAGGCGAATGAAGGGTGGCTGGACAGGCGTCCCTTCCACCTGGTGTCTCCCTGGGTTGGGGTGGGAGGCAAGACCCTGGCACAAAGCTTGGGCCGGGCTCCGTGCACACTGTTGGCACAGGAGAGCAGGGGAGCCCTGTCGGTCAGGACACGCCAAAAATACCAGGCAGAGATAAGAGCGGCAGCTCCTACCCACCGTGCTAAAAATAGCCCCGTGCTGGGAGGGGTGGGGATTCCCCACCGAAAGCTGGCCCGCTGCCCCTGCTGCCCCTGCGCCATGGGTGGCCCTCTCAGGGATGAGCCCATCTCATGGGCAGGGCAACCGAGGCCAAGGACAGGGCAAGGGCACTCACAGGCTGTGTCGGAAAAGGCACTCTCAAGCGCGCGGGCCGGCTCCAAGCCAGGTACCGCTTGGCGCATGAAAAGCAGCTTTAGTTTCTTCCAAAACGGATGGGGATGATGACTCTGGTAGTAACAATAGCTACAGTTGTGAAGGCTTACTGCACACTCGTCCTCTGCCAGGTACCATTCTAAACATCTCACGCGTTCCATCTCGTTTCAGAAATGGGGAAGAAATGATAATCACCCCCACTTCCCAGATGAGGAAACTGAGGCTCACAGAGGTCCCTTGTCAAAGTCACACAGCCCTGGGAAGTGGCAGAGCTGGGATTTGAAGTCAAGTCTCTCTGACTCCAGAGTTATTTTTAAACCTTAGGCTGTTTAGCTGAGGCTGGCAAGGCTCAGAGAGGGATATTCACCTGCCCCAGGTCACACAGCAATGAAGCAAGGACTGGAACCCAGGGTTTTCTGACTTTCAGGTCCTAGGCCCCTCTCCAGGTCCCTAGTGAGTCACCACAGCAGATGCCATCCTCCTCGCCAAAAGTGTCTGGACTGTGCCCTTTTGTTCTTTCCACTTGGCAGCCCTGCCCCCACTCCAGCCTCCTCTGTCTGTCTGTCTGAACTGAGGGTACCAGCCTCCCTGCCTGTCCCCTGTGGCAGAGCCCCGCCCAGAGGAAGGCCAGGCCAGGGCCTGGGGCTGCCCTGTCTAGACACTTCTCGAAACCCGGCCGCTCTCAAGGGCCCGGCTTGGCTGGGCCTGGCAACAATGGGCCCTCTGTGCCCAGCTCGGGGCCTGCTTCAACAGGCCGCCCACCAGTTCCCAGGCCAGCCCCAGCCCCAGCCAGCCCCACACATTTCCGCCATACCTCCCCAGGCTCCTGTGCCCACCCTGGGAGCAGGCATCCTTCCCCGTCCCCCCGAGGGCAGGGCGTGGGAGTCACACGCAGCTAGACCAGGGAACTGGTTCTGCAGAGTTCCCTGGGCTGTGCTCCCAGGCAGGGAGCCAGGAGGTCTCCAGGGGCAGGAACCAGGCCGGATGCCATGCACAGGCTGTGACATTTCAGTCTCTGCCATCGCCCTCAAGCAAAGAGGCTCCTGGCCCCATTTTACAGCAAGGGCAACTGAGGCTGGAAGGGAACTCTTGGCTTCCAGGTACTGAGCGGTCACATGTGCCAGGCCCACGCGAAGCACTGCATCCGGGCCATCACTCAGGCAGCACAATCTCTGAGGACAGGTGCCATATTCACCCATTTATTCAGATAAGAAAAACGCCAGCCAGGGGAGGAAAAGTGACTTTTGTAAGGCCACACAGCTGGCAAGTGCCAGAGCAGGGGCTGGCAGTCACCCAGGTCTTTGGACTGCAGGTTTCTTTAACCCTCAGGGTGCTGGGGGTATGAGCCTGTGGGAGGAGGAGGCGAGCAGGGGGCTCTGCTGCCCCACAGGTGCCCTCTGTGCCCGGTGGGCCTAGCGCTGGGAGAAAAGCCCGCTCCGCAGCCATTCCGCCTCCACAACCCCCGCATTGTTGATTCATTAGGTAATTTCCCTGGAAGCACCAGCTGTTCGGAGGGTGGGGAGATGAGTGATTGAGTCCTTGAGGGGGGCTGTGGGGGCCACTGGGCAGGGGGCGCCGCAGCCTGCCCGGGCTGGGCCAAAGGTCATGCCTGGCCAGGTGTCCTCCCTCCCTGCCATGATGGCTGCACCTTGCAGGGACCCCCGGGGGCTCCGAGGACAGTGAGGGGCAGGCCCAGACCCTCTGCGGCGGGGAGTGGGGGGGCTGGCATTTCCAGGTGTCTGCCAGACGAGGCTGGGGCCACAGCTCCCCGGCGGGCTGGTGGGTGGGGAGGGGCAGGCCGGGACCCCACCCGGCCCCACAGAGCCCCAGGCTTCTGGCCTGCCCAGCTGAGCGGCGCAGTTGGAATGGGGGGGAGGGGCCTCCCTGGTCTAGGGCTCCTCTGAGGGCTGCCTCTCCATGGCCTCGGGGCTGGCCCATTAAGCCTGCCCCACTGCCCAATAAATAGACAGCAACCATGTGCTTCGGCTCAGCTTCAGTGCCCCCCACACGCCAGCCCTCCGCCCACCACCACCAGGAGCAGCTGCCCGGGCTGTCTCTCCTGTGCTGCTCACAAGCTCCCGCTGAGGGGCCAAAGGGGCCTGGAGGCACGGCTGCATCGGTGTCTTCTACACTGGCCTCAGGTCGCCCTCCACTGGTGTGTCCACACTGCCCTCCCAGGTCGCCCTGTGTGGGCTGTCCACCCCGTGGCCTCGGAGGGTCTGCGTGGACAAGTTCTTCCACGCTTCTCCCCCAGGCTACCTCTTTCTCGTCCTGGATCTTAGATCCTGGTTTTCTGGGGACACCTTCTGCGGGTTAAACGCCCTGGCTCTGCCTCTCCACCAGCTGCCCGTGGGTCCCTCATCATGATGAAGGGCCTACCGAAGGCCCCAAAGGCCACCGTTTTGTTGTTTGAGTCCTCAGTCCTCCCAAAGAGCCACAGCAGGCATGGACTGGGGCTGACTGGGGTACAGGTGCTTCGGAGACACTAGCGTCCGAAGAAGGAAGGAACAGACAGGTACGGTTGAGTGAGCGTCCCCCGTCTCACAGCACCCCTGCGATCGAGCTGACCTACTGTGTTTCGAAATTACACTAGTTGCCCAAAGTCTCAGTGGGAGAGTTTGGGTTTGACCCAGGCCACCTGTCTCCTATGTCCACACTAATTGCTGCACTATTACACTGGCCTCAGAAATTAACTTCTTAGGCCGTGCCAAGAGGGTCTACACTGGCCCCAGAAAGCTTATATTGCCTTGGCTATACCAGGACAACCTCTAAGGTTAGTGGAGACACACATGGAACAGCCTCTGAAGCTAGTGTAGACCACCCCCCATAGGACAACTGGTGCAGCCAATATCAATAGCCCCTTCCTTCTAGGACAACCTCTAAGGTCAGTGTAGACATACAGGACAATCTCTGAAAGCAGGCCAGTGTCCACAGCTAGAAGATGGAGCAGAGACCCTATCCTGACCTGGATGTGGAGGGGGTTGGATGGGTCAGGGCCAGTCCTGCTGGTGAGAAGGGGGGTAAGAGCCTGCAGGGCTGGCCCATCCTTGGCCCAGCTGGGGCAGAGGAGGGCCTCCTGGGGGAGGCGTGAAATTGCCATTCTCTACTGAGGGGCTGCTGCTGGAGGGAGGCTTCCGGGCCCAGCTGGGAGGGGGCTCAGTGGGCGCCCCTGGACATGTTCAGCCCAGGCCCAGGACCCTCCTCACCACCTGCCCAGCACTGGTGGCCAGCACAGGAACCAGACCAGCCTGAGGCATGAGTTGCCTAAAACTGTCATGCTCTGTGGGGCAGGGGGTCCATTCAGGCCTGTGACAGGGCCCTTCTGGGGCAGACAAAAGGCACCAGCTCCCAGCAACAGAGAGTAAGGAGTGTGCCTCTGTGAGTGAGTAAGTGTGTGTGTGTATGTGTATCTTGCGTGCATCTCTGTGTGTCTGTCTGTGTGCATAGAAGGAAGAAGAGGCCCCAGCAGACCCTCCCTCAAACATGCCGGTCCCAGCCCCAGGAAGGCACAGCCTCTTAGCCTCTGGAAAGGTCCTCCCCATCCTGCCCCCCAGCCCCAGGTCTGGCCTGGCTCATCCCATGGTGAGGCTTCTGAATGCCTCTGGCCCCCAGGACAGACCTCCCACCTCTGCCAGGAAGTCCTCTCTCCCCACCCACCAAACCAAGGCCTGAGGTGGGCACGGGGCTCTTTGGACGGGAACGCCTGGCCTCTCCTGCTGCAATTAATGCAAATGATTTTCCAAGGTTTTGGCTTGATAATTTGATTATTTGTTCGGCATTTATCTTAAGCAAAGTAGATGACAAATAACCGCAAACTAATGTGATAAAAACCATTTATAAAGCTGCCTCGTTCGGGGGCCTTCTCCTAACTATTTATGACAAGGTAATAATGCTGCCGTGCGCGTCCGCCTGACTTTAAATTGGTTACTTAGAGGCATGATGGATGAGGGGCGAGGCCACCTTCTTCTGAGGAGAGCTCCTGATTTCTGATCTCATTTTTGAGGATAATGAATTATATCTAATTAGACCTTCCCAAATCTAATCAGGAGGTGGGAATTTGGACCCAGAGGGAGGGGCTGGCAGGCAGCACGGAGGGCAGAGGGTCAGCAGGCGGGGTGCCCCCAGGCCCCTGGAGGCCGGGCTGCCTGGGTGAGGAGGCAGCCCAAACTGGGAGACCGGATGGCTTCTGGCCCACTTCCCGTGCCCTAGCCAGGGAGATCTAGAGCTGACAAGTCCTTCCCTGGCTGTAGGTTCTTCCTCACTCTCGTCTCCCAAACTCCAAACCTGGCAGTTGGTACCCTTTGCAGGCTCAATCCCTCCTGCCTCACTGGTCTTATCTCTTATCTCTCTCCCAAATCTACATCTCAGGCACTACTCCTTCCAAAAAACGGCATCCTTTTCCATGCCTCCCTGAGAATTCTCTCTGCCCTCCGTAACTAGGAATCTCCAACTTAGCCCCTCTTTTGAGAAGACGTCTCCCATCTTACTGCTACTTCCCCCAAGTGAGGCCCCAAGGCCCCTTGTTCATCCCTTCGCCGCCGGATTGCTAGCCCATGCTGGACCTTGATGCTAAATGAAGGCAGCATCCCTTCTGACCCAGACATAACCCTGCACCAGGTGAACAAAATACAAGCTAGATTTCAGCCTCCTACTCACTCCCTTGGTTGGGTGCCCTTGTGCAGTGAACAACCTGAACAACAGTACACAAACAGTCGTAGGTGCCCTCACAAAACTGGAAGCTCCCTGGGGTTCCCTTACTTACCTTTGTATGTTCCCTGCCTGATAAGGTGGCTGGTCCACAGTACATCCTCACTATTTGCTTGCTGAATGCTTGCCTGATTGAATGGACAAAAGCATCAAGATCGCCCCATTTCAAAAACTCTGTCCTGGGAACGGCAGGACTAGGGCATTCATGTCATTGTAGCAGTGTCAAAGGCTCTGTGGTAAGGATGCCCTGCCATCCTTTCTCCGGGGGCTTCTGGGATCCAAAGCCCATAGGCCTTTCCCTCCCCCTGCCCCCAGTGCAGGTGGGCTAAGCCTTGCTTAGGCAAAGGCAAACCTGGAAATAAGTCACTTTGGGGTAGCAACTTATACATTATAAGCAGAGTTCTGTTTGCAGAGAACTAAAAGTATGATCAGATTCCCAAAAATGCTTTGACTGTTCTGTGTATTTTGTGTGTCATAGAAAACACCCAACCTGTCTCTAAAAATGACCCCCCCCCCAAGTGTTTTTTGCACACTACCATGCTCATGCTTTCCCATTTTCTCATCTTCCTTTCCAGAGACAGTCTTATTTCCACCTCGTCAGGCTGGTGATGCTTTCCTCAGCAGGAAGAGTCTTTTGTTCCAGTGCTTTTGCTTACTGATTTCCCACTTATTTTACTTTTTTATTTTTTATTTTTTTTTTTAAGATTTAAAGAAAATTATTTATTTGTTAGAGAGAGAGAGTGAGCAAGCACAGGCAGACAGTGGTAGGCAGAGGCAGAGGGAGAAGCAGGCTCCCTGCCAAGCAAGGAGCCCGATGTGGGACTCCATCCCAGGATGCTGGGATCATGACCTGAGCCAAAGGCAGCCTCTTAACCAACTGAGCCACCCAGGTGTCCCTATTTTACTTTTTTAAAAGCTCAGAAGAAAATGTAATCAAAACACTCAAAAACATGCATTCATGTCGCTTCAAAGGTAAGAGCGGGGCCAGCTGAGGGGCTGGCAAGTGCCAGTGTCTCTTCAGAAAGCGGGTGATGGGCAAATGCTGACTCCAGGATGGAGGACAGTCTGGGGGGGATGGGGTCATAACATCTCCAAACGCAGCCACACTCAAGTGTAAGGTCAGAAGAGGCCTGGCGTCCCCCCCCGCCCCCCCCCCCCCCCCCCGCCGCCAACTCAGTGGTTCTCACCCAGGGACACTCCTACACCCCAGCCCTGGAGAACGCCAGTAGCAGAGGAAGGCATTTCTGGGTGTCCTGAGTGTGGGTGGGGTGCCAGTGGTATCTCGTGGGTAGACGCTGAGATGCCCCCCACAGAACAGGATGACTCAGGCCAGGTCAATAGCGCCGGGGCAACACGGCCATCTCCCGTGATGACTCTGGCCAGAGCTCAGCTCTAAGCAGCAGAAGGCACATGGAGCATGGACAGGAGCAACCTGCCACCTCCCTCCTGCTGGGCTCCTAAGTCCTACCGGCCCCCATGTCCCTTTAGGTCCCCAGAGCATCACATCCCTTCCTTCCTCGGTATATTACCCCAGATATGCCTTCCCCAAGCAGCTCCTGGGCCCTGCATCCTTGTCTGTTTGAAACCAGGAGCTGGGGGACACACACAGCAAAGACCTCTGGCTCTGTGCTTCTTCTTTTGTGGAGAGCTTCTCAGTTGGTAGGAGACAGAGCCAGGACTCCACTGGAGGACACCAGTCATCTTGAGGCCCCCTCCTCCTGGCTGCCTGCCTGTCTTCCCTCTTAGGACAGAACAACTCTGCATTGGGCAGGGCCCCCAACTTCTAGCACTCTGGTGAGCTCCCTCGGCCTCATCCACCAGCGGCCCATCTGGCTTGTCCCCTCAGGAGAACCAGCATGTCCCCACTCTCCTGCACAGTGAAGACACTTAGATATTCTCATCCAAGGGCACTGCCACAGGAGGGCCGAAAGACAGAGCTAGAGGGCCCTTCTGGCTTCAGCTCCAGACCAGGGCGCCTTGGAAGGCCTCCCCAAAGGGTAGTTCCCTCACCACAGAACCACGGCTCTTCCGCTTTCACACCCGCTGCTTCCCTGTCTCCTCCCAGGAGCTGCATGTGGAAAATGCCATCCTCACATCCCCATTCCGCAGGGTAAAGGGACTTGCCCAAGGTCACACAGCTGGCAAAAAACAGACCCACGACTGTGTCACATCTGTCCCTACTCTTCCCACTGGCTCACCCTGTTCCCTATGGCACGCTCTGGGCCTGGCCTTCAGAAGCCACCCAACAGTCGTTCCTTTGTTTCCCTCTCTAGAGTCACCGGCTCAGGCCTTGGCACTCAGGTCATGGGGGAGAAGGCAGAGGTCACAGGGGGAAGGCTCTAAAACTGGGACACGTGGTTGTGGTTTGGCAAGAGCGAAGCCATCTCTTTCTCCACCAGCCCCAGTCCCCAGCCGTCTGTCAAGCACCCCAAGTGGGTACATCAGGCCAACCTGCGTACCCAGCACCCACGCACCCGTGTGGTCGTCATTCATGCAAACTAGATTTGGGCGCCTGCTTCCTGCCATGTAGACACAAGGCTCGCAGTGCTGAACCAGACACAGCCCCTGCCTTCGAGTTATTTGCCGTCTCTGGGGAAGACTAGTGAGTAAACAGACTGTGACAGTACATGAGAAGGGGCTGGGAGGGGGGAAGCACAGCAGGCTGCGGGAGCCTAGCCAAGGGGCAGCAAACGCAGACAGAGGGTTGGGGAAGGCCCCCCAGATACTGTAGTCCAGCTGAAACCTGCAGGAGGGGGGCAGGAGTTACCCTAGAGGAAGAAGCAGGAGTGGGTGCTGGACCCCAGTGATGGAGATGCATCCCAGAGCCAGCATATAGCCCGGAATGGCTGGAGTGCAGAGGGAAAGGAAGTGGGGGCCAAGGAGGTGGGCAAGGCAGAGCCAGCAGTATGCTTTGTGTTCTTGTCCTAACGGTGGAGCTGGGGTCTGCGGTGATGTGGCCAAGGCTGCATTTGAGAAGGTTCCAGCACAGTGGGTGGGTTGGCACGGCCAAGCCTGGATGGGGAGAACCCAGGTACAATGGAGACAGGAGCCAGGGCAGTGATGGGAGGAGGGAGAGGAGAGAGTTCCAGAAATGATTAGGATTAGGGGAGGGGTGCCTGGGTGACTCAGTTCGTTAGGTGTCTGACTCTTGATTTTGGCTCAGGTCATGATGTCAGGGCCTGTACTGAGGTCAGTACAGGCATCGGGCTCCGGGCTCAGCAGGGAGTCTGCTTGAGATTCTCTCCCTCCCTCTCCCCCTCCCCACTCCCTTTCCTCTTTCTCTCTCAATCTGTCTCTCAAAAGAAAAAAAAAAAATGAATTAAGTGATGATTGAATGCTTGGGAGTTAGGAATAGAGAGGAGAGGTACCAGGACCATGTCCTGACTTTCAGCTTGGGATCCTGGTAGAGAAAGGTGTCATTCAGTAACATTAAACAAGAGAAAACAAAACCCCAAGCAGTTAGGGATGTGGGTCGTGGAGGGGGGGGGCAGAGGGGCATGGCTATAAAAGGGCCCCAGGAGGCATATCTGAGAGTACTGTTCCCTGTCTGCGGTGGCGGATACAGGAGCCCGCGCGGGAGACCTACAGGTACACGTGCACACACATGTAATGCAGGAGAACGTGAATACGACGGGGACACGGGACGGAAGCCGACGTCCTGGTTGTGATGTTGTACTTGAGTTATAGGACATGTTTCCATTGGGAGAAACCGGGTCAGTGGTACAGGGATCTTTCTGTATCCTGCCTTACAACTGCACAAAAATCTACAGTTCTCTCAAAATAAAAAGTTGAATGAAAAAAAAAAAAAAAACAGCTACTTGGGGCACTTGGGTGGCTCAGTTGGTTAAGCGACTGCCTTCGGCTCAGGTCATGATTCCTGAGTCCCAGAATTGAATCCCGCATCTGGCTTCCTGCTTCCTGTGGAGTCGGCTTTTCCCTCTGAACTTCTCCCTCTCATGCTCTCTCTCACTCTCTCTCTCTCAAATAAATAAATAAATAAATAAAATCTTTAAAACAACAACAGCTACTTGGGGGAAAAAAGCCCCTGGCGGGGGTGGGGGGGCATGGGTTTGGGGTAGGGGAAGGGTCTTAAGCTAAGGCCACTCCCAGCACAAAAAGAGGCCCCGTGGCACTCTGCGGCCCACTGCCAGGTCCCTGCCTTTGGGCACCCTAGCCCTCTAGCTGGTGTCCCTCTTCTGTGCTGCCCAGCCCTGGGCTGGACTAGCCTTGCTCACTTAATTTGGCCTCTCCCACAGGTTCTTTCTTCTCTATAAACATCACCAGGGTCCTACCTCAACGTCCTGCCGCATCTTCCTCCCCCTGTCCCTGCTGTACCCACGAGTGACCTGTGACCTCACTTAACCATCCCCATCCCCTTGTTCCCACAGGCCAGTGAGGTCTTCAAACCTGAGTCCTTTCCTCCTGTCCCTCCCCCTACTCCACCGCCGCACAGAGCAGTTCTGTTTTGAGCCCACCCAAAGGGACCAAGTCACGCACGGGTGGGCGCTGTGCGTGGACTGGCACGCTGATACAGTGACCTGCACACGTGGACAGACACAGGCGCAGAGCCCCGCGCGCACCGTGGCTGTGCGGAGACCGTGGCTGTGCGCAGAGATGCGCGCGCAGGCACAGATCTGGAGCCCCGCCCCCCACCTGCGGGAAGGCTTCCCTGCCAGGTGCAGCGATCACGCCCCAAACAAATCCCAGCTGATAAGGACACTGCCTTTGAACCGGAGCCCGTCCCTCTGCTGTGATCAGATAAGCAGGCAAGGAAGAAAGAGAAAATCCCCGCTTTTTCTCCTCCTCAGACTCCTGCTGTGTTGCCGCTCCAGGCAGAGGGGCTGCCTGGGGGCCTGCGCCCCGCCCCGCCCTGCCGCGCCCCCTCTCAATCACACCGGGGATCACAGGCACAGTGACAGGTCGCTCCTCCGGTTTGGGTTTCAACCCAGGGGAGCTGCAGCCGCAGGCAGCCAAGCTGGAGCCCTTACACCTGGGTCTGATGGGCCAGCTGGGGGGCCTCTGTTGTGGTGACACTGCCTTAAAGGTCCTGGCTTGTGGACCCCCGAGCCTCATGGGGTATCCACCTAACCTACCTCAGGCAGTGAGTCTCAATAGCCCCGGTATTTGGGGTCCTCTACCCCCAAGAACCCTGGTTTATAGGCTTCCCCTATTTTGTGGGATCACCTGAGCCCAAACCTTGGTTGTGGGGCTCCATTTCAAACCAGTATGTGGCAGCTTCCATCTAAGATCCTGGCTTGTAGGTCCCCACCCCCCTCAAAGGCACTGGTTTAGAGGATGGATCTGTGGGTGCACACCCCTGCTTGTTGAATCCCCAGCTGAGGGCCTGGCTTCTGGGGAACCCTATAGATCCTGGCTCTGGAGTTCAGAATCCAGGACTTCAGGATCCATTTTCTCCCCAAAGAGCCAGGCGCTGAGACCCAGGAGGCTTCAGAAGAGGGACCTGGGACCTGGGGGAGAGGGGTCAGGCGGGTAGGTTAAAGGGGCAGGGTTCCCACGGCCTTGCCTGGGGCTGAGGCATAATTAGAGGTCTCAGGTGTGTGTGTTGTGGAGAGGGGGTGGGTTCTGAGGGCCTAGGTATTGTTTATCCTTCACAAAGACCCCCAACAGGGGGCCACCGTCCCCCCCCCCCCTTGAGACTGCTCTGCCTCTGAGCTCTGGGCTGCCCCAGTTCCCGGCACCCCACCCCACCCCCTTGCACCTGCCGGCAGCCTGTCAGGACAGCAGCCCTCAGGGGTCTAGGGACCTGCATGGGGTCTGCAGCCAAGAGGCCAGGCTGCCCTGGAGCCCAGTGCCAGTCAGAACCCCCTCCACCTCCTCCCAGCCCTCCTTCCAGGTGCCTCCCCGCCACTCAGCTGACTCAACAGAAAACCCCATGATTTATTTATGCCCAGGAGCAGCCTCTGCCCAGGATGCAGATGGAGGAGGATCCATTCAGTCCCAGGGAAGAGAGGGAGACGGGGGAGAGGGAAGAGAGACAAACACACAGTGAGAAGGCCGCAAGCCTGACTCCACCCTGGAGCCCCATCCAGGCCCCTGTCCCCACGTCCCCATATCCAAGGGCATCTTTCCCCATCACTGCCTCATCTGGGCCTTAGCAGACCCAATTACTTATAATAAACAATTCCGTTTATCTTTATCAGAATCATTACCTAAATTGGCTACATGACACATACTGTTCTCTAAGTGCGCCCCGGGGAGGAGGGGCCATAAAAGCCGGGTTCTGCACTCCGTAATTATCCCTCTATGGGCCATAAACCATTACACTGGTGTTTAAAATAGGTATGGCGAGCAGTTTCCCGGCCCACGGAGGGCCGCCCAGGGCACCCACGGAAAGCATGCGCTCGAAGTTTTGCTGCGGCCAACAACTTCCAGCTGCTGGGAGGCTCCTAATGGGGCTCCTGCGAGGCCCTGGGCACACGGTCCTCCGGCAGGGCAGGGCAGGGCAGTGCGGGGCGGGCCCGGCAGCCAGGGAGGGGCCGCAGAAGCTATCACGGGGCTCTCTGCTGGCACAAGGCAGGTCCTCTTCCCCAGACTGCCGGCCCCCCTCCCCCGCGGCTGCTGACTGGGGCTTTCCTCACTGTTTGCAGAAATGCCTCCACCGTCCCATGGGGCTGGTCTCCCCCTCGTCATCCCCAGGGAGGCCCACGTCAGCATCTCACTCGTGATTAAAACAAAACACCCGGCTGCCCCCTCAGAGCCCCGCCTGTCTTTCAGCTGACCCGTCAGAGCTGCTCTGGTGTGTCTTCCCAGAGGCCTCTGCTCCCTCCGGCCTCCAGCGGCACTGCCTGGGTCTGCATCCCTACAAAGGGCCCATGCCCCGGGCAGCCAGGCTCGTGCTTGACTGCCCAAAGCCCTCTATCCGACACCTGCGTTTGCTGTCTGGGCGAGGAGAGGCAGAGGTGGTCAGACAGCAGGACCCACAGGGACAAAGGTGCCTTGTAACAGAGGGCTCCTGGTGGGCCTGTGCCTGGGGACGCGGGGAGACGCTGAATAGGAGGTCCCCAGGTTGAGAAAAGGAAGGGAGAAAGTTCTTATCCGCAGGTAGGGCAGGGTGCAAAGCTTTGGAAGCAGGGGTAAAACGGATGTTTGAGAATAATAAAACCATTCTGTGCGCTTAGAACAGTGGTTCTCAAAGTGAGGTTCCCTGGAATAGTGACCTCAGCATCAGCAAGAATCTTATTAGAAATGCAAGTCCTCGGGCTCTTCCTCAGGTTTACAAAACCAGGAACTCTGGGGAAGTGGAGGTAGCAATCTATAGTTTAACAAGCCCTCTGGGGTTTCCCATGGCTGCTTGGCTTTGAGGACTCTGGGGCTAGTGCATCCATGGGGGGGGGGGGGGCTCGAGGATGCAGGACAGTCGGCATGGGAGCTGCCTCTGGGAATCTCCTAGAAGGTCTTGAATCCCTTGAAGGGTGCTGAAGAACTTGGGAGGCCTTTGAGCAAGAAAGTGACGTGGTCAGATTGACATTTTCCGAAGTGCACTCTGACTTTCGTGGGGAGAGGCTGCTGGCAGGCAGGCTGGCCCCCCAGAGTACGAGCAGGTCCGTGCAGTCGTTCAGGGCAAGGACGGAGAGATCTGGACTGGGGGATGGCTGAGGGTTCGGAGAGGAGGGGACAGATCTGAGTGACCGTCAAGGGGTCAAACAGGCAAGATGTAGGAGGTGAGGGACAGAGAGGCATCGAGGAATCTGACCTAAACACTCAGGAGGATGATGCATGCCTCTCCCCAAAGAAGAAGTACGGTTCTGGATGGGTGCGGACCAAGGCTTCCAGGCAGCAGAGCCCAAAGGGTCTGCTGAGCCCCTGCAGGAGCCAGTCAGGGCAGACAGTAGTTGATGCCCCACCCAGGGGAACTCGGAGTCTGGAAGGTGCCCCAGTGTAGACACGCTGGAATCATTGCCTCCCTCCACCCAGTTACTTGGTCCCAATCTAGGGTCCCTACTATTGCAGCCTCCTAGGTCCTGGTGACCCGGCAGCTTGTTACTCCGTCCTAATGCTTCCCACCGGAGCCCAGCATCAATCACCTGGATTCCATCCACTATCTTTGGCTGGAGAGATAACCAGCCACGCGTCCGTTTGGTCACCGATCCCTCTGGCTCGCTGAGCACCACTGTGCCCACCCCTGCGCTCCATACTTGATACCCCTTGTTTCCCCCAGTATTCCCAAACTCCCCTGGGTGGGGGATGTTCAGTAAGCACGTGAGAGGGTTGAGATCTGAACCCAAGTCCTGTCCCCACCACTCTGCTGGGATGGCACCTGTGTTCTCCAGCTGCAGGGCTGTAGCCCTACCCGGTTCTCCCCGGGCAGGAAGGGGCTGGTGCCCGCGGCAGGCAGACCCAAGGGGCTGGGGCCTGCCTGGAGGCCTCCTTAATGTGCCCATAACTCATTCCCTGGGTTCACTAATGTTCCCTGCTATTAGTGCCGAGCACAGCTAAGCAAACTACAAAATATTCCTCGGACTCAACAATCAATTTCCATATTGTTACAAATGGAGTCCACGCCCGCCACGGTTCATTTTTCTTCAAGGGCCTTTTTTTTTTTTTTTCGCCTTTCCTTCTCTTTACCCAGTACAGTGAGGAAGTCATTACCGAGTGTTATGAATTTCACAACGTGCTGAAAAAATATAAATGCATACTGCATAGAGTCAGGGCCACATGCTGGAGAGCTGCCTCCCCTGCCCCCCCCCCCGCAAGGCTTCCCAGAGGGTCCTCCGGGCACACAATGAATGCTTCAGCTCCCCCCGGGGCCACTGACTGCTCCCCACACCAGGCAGAAGGGGCTCCGCATTTCTGGGTGTTTGTGTCTGCTGTCTACCACCAGTGCCTTGCTCCCCATCCTGTGGGCTTCCTTCCGATCCACATCCTAACTCAGTTCTGGTGCATCTGTGCAAAGCTGTTGTGCAAGGCTGTTCACCGTGCAAGTGGGTGTCATAGTGAAAATCTGATGAAAACCCCCTGTCCATCAAGGGGGGCCGGGGCCAGTGGACAGTGAGGCGGCGCTGATACCCTGACATGAAGAGCACTGTCTGGGAACTGCAAGTTGCCAAACAGCACGTGCGGGATAATCCCATTCTGTCCAAAAGTTGTGCGTGGAGAAATGAAAGTGAATGTGCGGGACCATGTCTGGAGGAATCTATCCCATCCCCTGCAGGAGCCTAGCTCCAGGGACTGGTCCTGGCTGGGGGATGGGGAGGGAAGGGATGTTTCCCATTTTAGTTTATACATTTTATATTGTCCATCATCTGAAATCTTCCTAGCATGCATTGCTTTGGTAATAATAATAATAAAAAGGATAGTTATTTAAAAGAGGGCTTCAGGGTCGCCTGGGTGGCTCAGTGGGTTAAAGCCTCTGCCTTTGGCTCAGGTCATGATCCCAGGTTTCTGGGATCAAGCCCCGCATTGCATGGGGCTCTCTGCTCAGCAGGGAGCCTGCTTCCTCCTCTCTGCCTGCTTCTCTGCCTACTTGTGATCTCCGTCTGTCAAATAAATAAATAAAATCTTTTTTTTTTTTTTTTTAAAGAGGGCTTCATTTGTTGCCTCTTACCTAAGTAAGACCTTCCCTGACCCACCAAAGCAAAATATGTTAGTCCTTCCTTTCCGCATACCCCTGAACTTGACTCTAGAGCTTTTAGGGCATCTACCATGCTCTGTGTCTATCCCCCTACTCCCTCTCCCACCTCCCACCCTACCCTTTCGGCCATGACTTTGCTTAGTTCACCTCAGCAACTCTAAAGCCAGCACACTGTGTGAGCGGGCACCCTGCCTCCCAGGGCAAGGACCTGGGAACACTGTCTCTAAGAGCTAGACTCTGTTCATCCCTCAAAAACGGAACCCAGGAGCTAAGAGGCTTATCTTACAAATGTGCAAACTGGCCCTGGTGCCGTTGGAGTGGACTGCACTGGACCTAGTTACCTGACTACTTGTCCGTCTCCTGTGCCAGGCTGTGAGCCCACGAGGGTGGGCTATATACGTTTCACTATTAGGTCTCCATTTGTCCAACATGGGGTCTCGTAAAGAGGAGACCCTCAGTGACTACCAGCTGGCTGGCTGGATGAGTGGGTGGATGGATGGACAGACAGATACACAGGTGGATGGGTAGATGGAGAGGGAGATAGGAGGCCGGGTGGTAGCTGAACAGATGGACGGGTGGATAGGTGGATAGATGGATGGACAAATGAAGGGTAGGTAAGTCGCAGGTGGCAGAGAGACAGACGGATGGACGGGTAGATAAGTGGATGCATGGACAGACGGATGGCTAGATGACTGGGCGGGTGGATGGGGGGGATGGAAAGGGCACTGGGGGTATATAAATGGGTAAGAGGGGTCAGCACCCTCTCTGCCTTTCTAGGCACTCAGACATTCCTTCTGTCATTCACATTCTACTCCGGGGCATCACCCCATGTCACATGGAAGCAAACTGAGGGTCTCTTTCTCTTCTCAAAAGGAAGAAACTAGGTGAGCCCAACGTTTTGCCCCCTGGGTAAGAAGCCAGGGGTCTCAGGTCTCCAAGAAGGAGAACTGAGCCAAGATTCTAACCCTCTGGGCCCTGGGTCAATAATCCACTCACAAAGTATTTAACTGAGTGACGACTGGGCACCAGGTACTGTCCTAAGCGTGCTGAGGGAGCCAGGGCAGGCCCGACCTCTCCTGCTCTTCCATCCCAGAGAATAGCAGGACTGTTTCCCAAACATCCTCCCTCATCAGCTTCTTCCCACCAACCCACCCTCCAAGAAGCAGTTGGGGTGCCACTGCTCCCTTGCTTAAAACCTTGCTGTGGCTCCCTTTGGACTCTAGTGTCACTCGAAACTCTTAAACACGGAATTTAAGAATTCTGAGGATAAGCCCCACTTCCTTTCTAACTGTACTTGGAGCCACTCTCCAGTGACATTGTCCCCCGCCCTCTCCTTGTGTGCTCAAGGGCCCTGCAGGGCAGATCTTCTACCTCCAGCCTTGTGAGTACCATCTCTGACTCAAACGATCCACAGGATAGTCCTCATCATGGACCATGCTTCCTTCCAGGCTGTAAATAGGTTGAAATTCAGTCCATGCTCAGCTTGCCAAGCCATGTACCCTGTGGGGAGGGCTGAGATAAAGTGTTTCTACTCCCCACTTGGCCCTAGGACTTCCCTCAAGCACAGTAGGGATCTCCCTGGGTTTGTATCCCTGATATCCCTATCTGTCTCTCTTATGAGAGACAGGATCCACGTATGAATCCTCCCGGTGCCCTTCCAGAGGGCTGGCAGGCCCAGAGGAGGTGCCGTGAAGGGTCTGTCAAGGGCCAAAGGCAGAGTTCTGGGGAAAAATGCCCACATGATGTGGAGGGGGTGTCTATTTGAGAGGTGGGCTCCTTGCTCTAAGGAAGGCTCCTCACCGGGGACCTCTGGCAGGGTGCAGGGGACCCGGTCAGATGAACGAGCGAGCTGGAAGAACGCAGTGAGGTAGGATGCTTGCTGCTGCTGCGGCAAGGTGGGAGAGGGGAGCAGAGGGCCTCTGTGGGGTAAGACTGACAGCAGGTGGGCTGGGAGGGCAGGAGAAGCCCTCAGGCCCCACGGGTGCCTGACAGCTCTTGGCAGGGATTCTGAGGAACTCAGCATAATCACTGAGGGGGCCTGTCTTGCTCCAGAGAATCCCAAGTGAAACATGCCCGTCCCCATGGGCACCTGACTCAGATGCACCCAGAACCTCCCTCAGTGTCAAGGCCAGCCAAGGGGAAATCTGAGTCTCTTCCAACCCTGCAAGGGGGTGAGTAGTCCCATTTTACAGAGGAAGCGGAAGCTCAGGGAGGGGCAGTTGCATGCCCAGGCTCCTATGGCTAGGAAGGGGCAGGGGAGGAGCCTCACTCTGTTCAACTGGGGGGCAAAGCCACTCCCCCCCGCCCCCACCATGCTTCATCAAGGGCACGACTCTGTGCATTTCACACCACCATCTCGCCATGAGGAGGTAGTTCCAGGTTTAGGGAAAAGCTGATTAGCAAAGTACAGGGGAAGGGAACTGCCATGGGAGGCCCAAGCCAAGTTATTCTGGGAATTCTGGGAGGGCGGGAGGCAGGAGGCGGTGGTGGGGGTGGGGTCGTGGGGGGGTGGTGGGGGGAGACACACATCTTCCCGCTCCCTTTTCCATGCCTGACCTCACCATCCTCTGTCTGCCATTAAGCTTAAATGGTAACTTGGGAGGAGCCTTCAATCAATAGCTCACCCAACAAACAGGTTTTTTGAAACCCGCAGTTTATGGATTTCTCTCCCCATCTCATTCTTTAATCCTGACAGCTGCTGAGCGGATGGGGGAGACTCTCCAGCCTGGGAGACTGATTGAGTGCGATGCCCTGCCCATGGGACGCAGGACACACGGCAGGTCTGGGGGATCCCCCCAAGAGCCGGCAGCCCTGCGACCTGGCAAGGTGAGCGGGTCCCCTCTGTGCGGTGGGGACCGCAGGCCTGGCCTGCCCTGGAGGGAAGTGGGCAGAGTGTGTCAGCAGTCACTGCTTTGCAGTCCAGCAGACCTGCCTCCGAGTCCCACTTCTGCCCTTTCCTGGCTGTGAGACGTTGGCGAGTCACTTGTCCCCTCTGAGCGTATTTCCTCAACTGTGTAGTGATGTCTATGTCACAGAACTATTGTTGACGACTCCAAGAGGAAACACAGTAACTGGTATGAAGTAAATGCTCCATAATTGTTATGCCGTATTATTTCTAGCCAATCCCTTTTTTAAAAGATTTTTTTTTTTTTAAATTCATTTGAGACCAAGAGAGAGACAGAGAGCATGAGGGAGAGGGGGAGAAGCAAACTCCTCGCTGAGGTGGGAGCCTGATGCGGGGCTCGATCCCAGGCCCCAGAGATCATGACCTGAGCCAAATGCAGCCACTTAACCATCGGAGCCACCCAGGCACCCCTAGCTAATCCCTTTTTTAAGTCCCCAGGAGCCCTTGCCTACCAACAAGCACTGGGGAAGGATAAGGGAGCACCCACGAAACACTTTGTCATATTGTCCCTGATCTGCAGGCAGGTGACTAAAGATCCCAGGATGCCTGGGACAATCCTGGTTTATACCTGTGACCCCAGCATAATTAAGAATAACATCCCCTTTTACTCTGAAAATACCCCTGGTTTGGACAGTGAATGACATGGTCACCTAACTTGTTGAGCTGCTTATGGACGAATGGGATGTCACTAAATCTTGTCAACAGTCCAGGAGTAGGGGTTGTGCTCCCTAGTTTCAAAGGAGGCAACTGAGGTTCAGAGAGGGTGTGTGATTTGCCCAAGGGTACACAGCCAGGAAGTGTCTGAGCTAGGCTCAGGCTGATCCCAGGTCTGTGCGGCCCCGCTTTACGGCCCACATTTATCTGTTCTCCTCGGCTCTGTTGGGACATGCAGGGGAAGGCTCAAGGATGGAAAGTTGGTGCCCCTGGGGGCAGCCAGAAGCCTTGGGAACAAAGTCCCTCCTGCATCTGTCTCCACACACACCTCTGCACAGGCAGGTTCCAGAGAGCAGACCCCGCTACCGGGAGAGCTCCCCCACAGCCGGGCACACAAGCCAGCCTTCCCCAGGATAACAAGCTGTGAAGATCTTATCAGGCCCCCGGTGGCTGACACCGATGCTAGCAGGCTGTCCCCCTGCCCGCCACATCCTCAGCCTCCTCCCAGCCTGGGGAATCCTGTTTTCTTTCCTAAGTGGAACATCAGATTACTCAGGTCTGATTTCACTGCTGATTGCAAGGGGGGTGTGAGGCGAGCACTTCATACTCTGACAGCTCTCAGGACAGGGTGAGGCCACCCAAGGGGGCCACTTATCCATCACCTGCTGACAGTGTCCCGTCCGCACTGGGGCCGAACGTCTCACTGCGTTGTCCCTACCACCCCCGGGTCGGAGTTTCTGAATCAGCCAGAGGCCAGTTTGTCTCAAACCCCCAGGATGGACAGGGCAATTCCTTGAGAGGACCAGGAGGGGTGTTCCTTCTCCTTGTTTCCTTCCTTCACTCCCTGGCTCGTTCACCCGCCCAACAGATCCTCCCCAGTGTCTGTCTGTAACAGGACAGCTCATCTCCAGGTACTGCCGGGCTCAGGGGCGGGGAGATGGTGGTGAGGCAGTGTGAGGAGGGCTGGGGTGGCTGGGACACCCGGGGGGGGGGGGGGGGCAGGACCAGTCCCGCAGAGTGATGGCAGAGGCTGCCAGGGGATGGACCCCAGGGCTGGGTTCTACAAGGGTGAGCAGAGTTTGCCTAGTGAAGGGAAGGGAAGGCTATTCTTGGTGGAGGGGGCGGTGTGGACAGGAACAGGGAGGCAGGGAAGACCGCTGAGTGTCCAGGGAAAGTGAATCAGGGAAACTGGGCGTCTGGTGATGGGACTTGAGAGGAAAAGAAGGAAAGCCGTGAACAGCCTGTGCAGCTGGCCTCCGGCCCGGGATCTCTCCTGAAGGGGCCAGAAGATCTCAGAATGGCGGTAAGGAGCAGCCCAAGCATGGTCTTTGGGGCTTCACTTATTCACTCAGTCATTATTTGTTCAACAGTCTTTCTGGGATCCGGACTGTGCCAGGCCCTGTTGCAGCAGGAGATGGGCTATAGTAGGACAGTCCTAGCCCCTGCCCCGCTGGGCGCCCTGCGCTGGCCGGGGACACACAGGAACGTACACTGCCATGGAGACAGGCGGCACGAGGGATACTAGAAATGAGTCGGAGGGCGAGCGGGGGATGTCAAGGGGAAGCTCTAGAGTCTCACTGTGAGCCGAGCAAGAATGTGCGCTCTCTGAGCCTCAGCTTCCTAATCTGTAAAATGGGGATAGTGGCTGTGCGCCCTACCTCGTAGATTGGGGAGAGCAGTGCTCGCCCAGGGCCTGGCCTGGGAGTGTGAGTGGCCACCACAACTGCTGACATTTCAGGGGGCAAGGAGCTGGTGGCACTTGTACTGAAAACAGCAGCCCGGTGGAAAACGGACTGGACACGCTGGGAAACACGGCAGGGTGAAAATCCCCCAGGAGATGGAAAGGCCGGCCATTCCTGCCCAAGAGCAGCGAAATTCCCTCCAAAACTGAAGCCACCCATTGCGACTAAGCCGGCAGCCTGGGAGCTATGCAGTGGACGGGCCCAGGGACAGAAACTAGGGCCAGTGATACTGAGGAGGGGTAGGGGAGGGGAAGGAGGGGGTGTCCCAGCTAAGGGGTGACTATCTCTCCCTGAGCAGGCACACCCAGCCCAGCTCCAGGAAGACCATACTATCAGGGACCAAGGTTAAGAGCAGGAACTTGGAAACAACACACACTTGGGTTCATGTCTTGGCCCTGCCATTAGCTTTGACCCAAGGCAAGTGCTGTCAATCTCTCAGAGCCTCAACCTGTGCAATGGGAACAAAAATGCACCCGTGCTTCCTGAGAATACAAGATAGTGTGTTCAAAGCATGTGGTATGCCGCTGAGCACATAGTGAGGGTCCAGGGAAGAGCAGTCAGAATTATTTCTGCATCCCCAGAGTCCCGGACTCCAGGCTCCCTCGTGTTCCGAAGAGGTGAACTTGCAAACCAGAACCCGGGGTCTGCAGGCCGTGGGGAGCCTGGATAGACCCGCCCTGGAAGGCCTGAGGATGACCTCCCTTTTGTACCTCATGCCAGGCTGCCTGCCCAGTTGGAGCCCTGGGATCTAGGACCATTTTCCCTACTCATTTCCAGGAAGGCCACTTGGAAGAGTTTCCTGAGCTTTTCTTTTTCTTTCTTTTTTTTTTTTTTTTTAAGATTTTATTTATTTACTTGACAGAGATCACAAGTAGGCAGAGAGGCAGGCAGAGAGAGAGAGAAGGAAGCAGGCTCCCTGCAGAGCAGAAAGCCTGATGTGGGGCTCGATCCCAGAACCTTGGGATCATGACCTGAGCTGAAGGCAGAGGCTTTAACCCGCTGAGCCACCCAGGTGCCCCTTTCCTGAGCTTTTCTGGACCCCTTTTCCCCAGAAGATGTTTTAGAAAATCCAGAACAAGTGCTGGTAGTCAGACCTAGGTTGTCTTGCCATAGGCAGGGATGTCCTGGGAACAGGCTCTCCCAGTGTCCTCTGTGGGCCCACCCTGCTAACCAAGGGCAGAGGGCCACTCCTGGCTGGCTGCCTGGCCCATGCGCTCGCTGTCAGAGAAGGAGGTGGCTCAGCTCAGGGCAGCTGCCCAAGCAGGTGGGGGACCCTGTGGACTTCGGGTCACTCTGTGTTCTCTAGTCAGGCCTAGAAAAGTACCAGCACAGCCTCCAGGAACCCAGGTCTGGGATATGGAACAGCCAAGGCCTGCCCTGGCCGTATCCCCAAGCTTAGCCTTTCCAAGTAGGACAGAAGGGGAAAGAGGCGTACAGGCAGGGCCCTAACCCTGACCTGGAACTTGGAAGTGGATACATTTGGTAAATGTGGCCGAGGGCCCCGCAAAGACTTGTCACTCCGATGACAGACATGTCAGAGTCACCCCTAGTCTCAAAGGCCCACATCTGATGTTGCCCGCGCCCTCAGCTGCAGGCCACAAAAACGAGAGGGCGGTGGGAGGGCTGGCCGCCCCGATTCTGCAGCTGCTCAAACAGGACATGGCAGGAACCTAAATGCCACTTGGAGAGGTCCTGTGACTCGGACTACAGGCCACGGAGCTCAAGATAGTGGGAGCAACAGACCGGACCGTCTGCTGGCCCCTCTGCCTTGCCCTGGGTGCCGCAGTCAGCTTCCCCACACCTTGGCAACAGTTCCAACACCAGCCTTCCGAGATCCCTGACCCGGAGGCAGGCAGATAGGCACCTGGGCCCCACGGCACAGAGGGAGAGCTTCAGTGGACACATCCTTCAATGGACACATCCTTAAATATGTACAAGGGTGCGTTCTCTTTCCCCCCTCTTCTTTCTATACATTGGGCTCTGAAATCTGGGCCATCCCGCCACCCACATTAACTGCGTTAAGGAGGAATTATAAAAAGAAATCAAATTTCCCATAGCATTTGAACGCCATTAAAATGCCAAACAATAAACTACCAGGCTGCAAATTAGATCAGTGGAAATATCAAACACATTGAGGTATAAAATCCATAATTGCATTTAGTGGCAGCCGTCCCTGGAGAGGCCCTGCTAAAGATCATCACAGCCCCACATATGAGAAGCTATTGACAGAGGAATAAAAATCGACAGGCCAACCAAATAAACCGCGCAGGCTTCATTAAATATTCAGCAACGGAAATTTGACTATCCCAGGCCTCTCCCCTTGGTCCCATCCTGAGCCCTTCTTGGCCCAGCTGGGGGCTCAGACCCTGGCCTGCCCCAGCCCCCAGCAGCTTGCAGCAGGCAGGGCCGGAGGAGGGGGTCAGGGGAGGGTGGTGGGAAGGGGGGGCTGCTATAATAACAGGGGGGCTCCAGCGGGTTATTATTGTTGGGCGGCTGTTATTAGCATTCGCCCTGGAGTAGGTGGCCCTGAAGTCTTTAATTAGGTCATTACGGGGGTAATTTCCAGAGAGGTTTTAACTCCTTAGCAGCTGAAGAGCCTCAAGCCAGAGCCCAGATGCCCTGTGGGGCTAGGGACTGGCACCCACCCTCCCTCCCCCGTGGGTAAAGGGGCAGAGTGGGCGGGGCAAGGCTTTGTTGGAACCCCCACCCCCATCCCAAGGATTAAGCATCAGGCTCACCTGCCCCAGGACGACAGACAAGGATGGAGGGGCAAGCTGGCCCCAATTCTGTGGGACCCCAGCCCAGGGGTAGCCCACCCTCTCTCTGTAGGGTGGCTGCTGGCTCTGGCCCCCTGCCCCAGCCAGCTGGTCCCGGGCTCGCCCCTTAGCTCCTCTCCTTTCCCCCTCACTCCTTCCCTCTCCGATTCCCCTTCCCACCTCTTCCCCTCCCCTCCCTCCTGCCTCCTCCCCTCACTCTTCCCCATCCCCTCCCTCCTCACCTAGGAGCCCCGCGCCATGTATAATGCATGCCGTGGAAGCACCCAATAGGATTAGGCACCTCCACCCGTCTTCGCAAGAGAAAGTTTATGTAAATGACTGATGACAGCGCTATTGTGTGAGGAATATCAATGGAGTAATTACAGTTACATCGGGCGCCCGCGCCGCCGGCCCGTGTTAATTTTTCACCGGCTCCCCCGGGAGAGATCGGAGCGCGCTCCGAAGAGCACAGCTAATAATGGGAGCTCGGAGCCGCCGCTGCGCCACGCGCCCCGAGGTCTTTCTGAGCAGACTGCTAAGCACTGGCTGTCTCCCCGGAGAGCCGAGAACAGAGATAAAATGATTAAAAACTGCCAAGCGGGCCTGGCAATCACTCGCTCCGCTGTCAGCCCGAGACAAGACAAATCTCTGCGATTTTTCTCTTCCCTCCTCTCCCTTTGTGAGCCCCCAAGCGGGGATGTGGGGGGCCGGGTGGGGTCGAGGTCAGCTCCCTCCGGTAGCAGGGCCCCGGGCAGCGCAGGGGTGGTGGCGACTGGGCACTGGCCTCCAGGGGGTCAGGGGTGCGTGCAGCCGGCAGGGAGCCCCGCGGGGACCCTGGAGTCCCGGCACTCGCCCCCTGTTGGGCCCAGTGAGCCAGCTCCGCTCATCCCTCCCAGGAAAACTGGCACACCTGTTGGGGGCTGTGGGTTGGGGCGCACCTGTGAGGACACCCCAGGCAGGGCACACCCACTGGAACGCACCTGTCCTGACCCACCTGCCAGGGATACCAGCGGGGGCTCACCTGGGCTGGGGGCTCCTCGGGCTTTCAGGAACCTGCCCCCTGACCCGGCACTGAGCCAGCTTGGCCCCTCTCTGTAAGCTTCCAGGCCCTGAGACCCCTGAGACCCCAGCTAGGGCACACTGATGAGGCTCCGTGACTGCAGGCCCAAAAAGACCCCCAGTAGGGGCCACAGAAGATGAGAGGAGGGTGTCTGTCTCTTCCCAGGGTCTGGGTTCTGGGGGGCGTCCTAAGTACCCAAGTGTCCACACCCTTGACCATAAAACTAAACCTGGGCCCAGCACCTGAAAAGACAGAGGCAGAAGAGGAGGTGGCAGAGGAGGGGAAGGGGACAGAGAGATGGGGGAGGGACTGTCACCTGCTCCCACCTCTGAGAGGGAGTGGGGAGGGGGCTCCTGAGAGCAGTCTTCAACGGTCCCAGCCTGCCCTCCCCCCCCCCCCCCCATTCTCCAGTAAAGGTGAGAGGCGATTCCTGCTGGAACCTGGGCTGGGCTCTTGGAGCTGTGGCCACACACGTCACAGTCCAGGAGGAGCCATCTGAAGCTCCGCTCGTCATACCCAACCCCTGGGTCCCTGCCCGCACACACCCACACACACATGTGCACCCTCCCCACCCAGCCATATCATCGCACAATGGCTGACACGAGCACACATGGTGACCCTACCAGGGACACAAGCACACACCACATACCACACAATTACCCATGTCCACACACACACACAGCACTCCCCCCACAGACACAGGCAGATGGTACAAACATGCGTGTACACCAAGATGTGACCTCTGGGACAGACAGACAGGCGCCCTGTCTTAGGTAAAGGGTGACAGGCAGACACGCGGACACACCCACAGTGCAGCACGCACACGGTGACGTCCGCCAGGACCCACACACCGACCAGCACAGGCGTCCCTCCCACCAGCAGCCCTCCAGCGGCTGCACCAGCATCCAGATGCTGTTCAGATGCCACAGGAGAAGCCACAGTCCCACAGGAGGCGCAGAACCTGCCTCTCCAGATGCCTCCTGTTCCCAGTGCGGCGCCCACCTCCCAACCGCCATCAGCTCCAACGCAGTGAGCAGGGCAGGTACCACAGTGATTGAACTATTGGGGACGATTTACAGCAGGGACATCCCCCCCACCCCAGTCCCTGCCAGCATGGCCCATGCTAGGCAGAGGTGGGGACTAGGCAGACGGGGTGGCCAGACTGGGCAATAACTAGGCCTGATGGTCCCACTGAGGCCAGCAGGTCCCTGTACTCTGGCTCAGGGCTCTCTGGGCTTCTCCTCAGCAGCACGGCTGGACAGAGAGGGGCTGCCTCACAACGTGCCATAGACGCGTGCACACACACGCACCCCTGAAAATAGAGAGCCACACGGGCAAACACAGCACCATCGCTGACGGACCCATGCAGATGCGTGCCCACGTGCGCCCAACAGAGCCACAGACACAATACGCCCAGTGCGCACTGACCTAAGTCCCATACATACTCACTGAGTCTCCACCGTGGGCCACACACACACACACCCACGCACACCTGTACTAAGAGCCATCTGCGCTCGGGTACACGCGCCTCAACCCAGCCTCGCAGGGCCCCTTTCCCTTTGGTGCTGCCCTGCTCCTCTTGTAATTCACACAGCAGAGTGAATTTCAGGCTCAAATCTGACCTTGACACTCTCCTGCTTAGAATTCTTCCTTGGCTTCCAGTGGCCCCCCGGAGTAAAAGCCAGACTCCCCAGCTGAATGTTCAAGACCTTGCGTGATCTGATCTCTCTCTGCACACCCACTACGGCCCACTTCCAGGCCTTGCACATGCTGGTCCGTGTGCCCTAAAAGCTGCTCCACTCCCCCTCTTTACCAGGAAAATGCCCCTGCCCTCAGCGTGGATAGCTATTCCTCCAGAAAGCCCTCCTCCACACCCTTGGGTCTGGGAGAGGAGCCCCGTTCTGTGATCTACAATGCTCTGCCGGGTTTTCTCCATTGGTACCGCCAGGGACATGCCTGTCTCCCACTGGACAGTGAGCTCTCTGGGAACAGGACTGTGTCTGACTTGTGTCCTCAGTACATCAGTACCTCAGGACACTTGCACTAAACACCAGAAAGGAGGGAGGAAGCCCCGAGGGTGGTCCTAACTCCTGTGTGTGACTGAGGCCTGAGAAGGGCTGGGGCTGAAAGGGGCTGGCGTCAAGGACACCCAGAGAACCCTCGGGCCATCACGAGGCTGCTCTTCTGCAGGCAGTGGCTGTCACTCCATCACTCACCATCCCCAGTATCTGTCCCTGGGCTGTGGAGTGGGGTGTCTCCCCGCTACCCGGCACTGAAGGGCTGGCAGCCCACAGGGCAGGCTCAGCCTCTCTCCTTTCCCCCAGGAGCAGCAGCCCACAGCACCAAGCAGTGCAGCACTGCGACCTTCCAGCAGGCAGGCCCAAAGAGTCTAACCCACCCACTTCCCAGCTGGGTGACCTCCCAGCAGCCTCTCTGGGCTCCAGGTTCCTCAGATGCACTCTCATGAGGCTTTAATACCAGTAAGAGCAATCAGGACAAATGCTAGCTTCCATTTCTTCATTTGCTAGTGATCTTGGTTGGGGTTTCTCGACGGCCCAATTTATAGGGGAAGAAATTGAGGTTAAGTGGCAGAAAGTGATAGAAACAAGACTGGTACCACCAGTCTCTGAAACACACTTATTCCTCTGAGCCTCCAAGGTCCTGGGTGTGACTGTGTGTTGTGTTCAGAGTTACAAGTCACGTGTAGAGAATGTCTAGGACCCTCTGGGCGAGTCTGCCTCTAAGCCTGGAGTGTGCCGGCCAGGGCGCCTCCTCCCATTACCCAGGGTTTCCAAAATCTTCTCGTGCCCACCTCCTCCTTGTACCTTTGCCCAGTCTCCCCAGGACTCAGCGATCCACCCCCTCCCTTGCCTTTTGTGTGAGCCCTAGGATGCTCTGCCGGGAGCGACTGGCGGTGGGAAGATGACAAGCAAGTGCCTGGAAGAGGAGTCGTGGCAGGGGGGCCGGGGGACACAGGCTCGAGTCAGACCTGGCTGCGAGGTGGCTGCGTGGCCTTGGGCAGCACCCAATTCTGAGCCCCAGTCTCCCTATCTGTAAAATGGGAATGATGATCACTTCTAATTCTTAGGCCTATCAGGGGGCTTCACAGGGTGCGGTGCCCGTGAGAAGCTTGGCCAGGGCTTGGCACGTAGCAGGTGCTTGGACATTGAGCACATCTGCTGAGCTGCGGTGGCCTGAGGAGAGCATGGGCAGGGACTGAGCTGGGCGGGAAGGGGACGGAGGGAACGCGCTTTCTCCTCGCAGGCCACTGTCTTCCAGGACTCTGGGCTTGCCGCACCCTCCTCCTCCCTTCTCTGACTCTGCCTAAACAACCCCTGCCTGATACAAGCCTTTCAACCTTCCCAGGTCGCCTTCAATACCCCTTTCCCCAGGCATCCCCTCCCTCCATCACAACCCTTTACTCCCCCAGGATTATCCTCACCACCCTGGCCTTTCCCTGCTTCTGTCCTCTGAGGCTGAAGCTCCAGCAAGATCGGACCAGCTGAGTCGCCTCTGCTCCTCGCTCCCTGTGGAGTGGGTTCAGGAGGGTCGAGGTGGGGGCTGGCCCCAAGGAGGTGGGTGAGAGGGAGAAAAAGGGGCAAGTTGGGCTCTAGAGGCCTGGGGGTGCTGTCTAGGGTTTATTCTGTCAGAGTTCTTTTTATAGGGCGCCTGGGTGGCTCAGTGGGGTAAAGCCTCTGCTTTCGGCTCAGGTCATGATCCCAGGACTGGGATCAAGCCCCACATTGGGCTCTCTGCTCACTGGGGAGTCTGCTTCCTCCTCTCTCTCTGCCTACTTGTGAACTCCATCTGTCAAATAAATAATAAATGAAATCTTTAAAAAAGAAAAAACAATTCTTTTTATAACAAAAATACTAATGACCACACTATAGTAATGATAGCTGTTACGGGACACATTTCTTTCTGTTGTTTTTTGAATAATGAGCTTTGTGCTAAATTCTTCATGTCCTTCTACTGTTAACCCTTCCAATGACCTGAAGAGAAGGAACAGCTGTACCCATTTTACAGATGAGGAAACTGAGAATCAGAGAGGTCAAGGGACTCTTCTTCTAAGAGAGCAGCTCACAGACAACATTAGGCTGTGCTCAGAGCCTGGCACTCTGGGGTGCTGCAGTGGGTGGGCAACTAGAGCCCATGATGGGGACAGTCCCTGAGCCCCTAGTATGTGCCAGGCCTGCTCCTGGCATCTGGCTTCCCTTGACTAGACACCGCTCGGTTCAGCGCCCCAGGGCCCACCTGGCTGGGTTTCCTCCAGGCAGCTGTTATCAAGAGCTCCCCGAGGGCAAGGCCTGTATTCCCTGCATTCCGTCTTGTTCCCCAGGCCTACTGCCCACACAGGGCCTGACAGAGGGCGCTCCCCACGTAACTCTGGGATGTCACCTTTGGAGACTGGCCCCTCCAGGATTCTCAGACAGCTCCATCATTGCAGGCGTTCCTGGTCTCCACCATGGAGCTTTCCAGATGCCCCTCCCCAGCCTATTCTGCAAGGGTCAGCAGCTTCTCCTCTGAGGTCCTCGGCCTGCTCTTCGTCCCCAGCCATAGAGGGCTGGAACAATCCTGCTCATCTTGGCCTGTCGGTGTCCGGCCAGCACTGCCTGAAGCAGGGGTCCTTCTGGTCGCAGGGCTGGGCTGGGCTTCCTCATTCCCTCCCTCCTGCCTTCAGAGCACACTGACACTCACCTGGGGCCTTATGAGCAGGGGCCACGGGAGGATGAGCATCTCAGGGGCCACCTGGTGGAGTGGCTGAGCTAAGCTATGTGACCTTGGACAGCTGACTTCCCCTTCCTGCACCTCGGTTTCCACATCTCTGAAATGGGGATGATAACAGACCCTGCCTCGCAGACTTCTATGGGCTTAATGAGATAACTCCTTGACTCAGTGCCTACACAGTCTAAGAAATAAAACATAACACCCTTTGCTTCCCCTGTGCTGTTACAACTGTGTTCAGGGAAATCCCCATTTGGAGCAGGCAGCCCCTCATGAGCAAAGAGAGGGAGAAAGCAGGAGAGAGGGTGTGCCACTTTGGCCACTTCCTGCCTCCTAGAGGGTACTAATTTTGCCCCCTATCCCCCATTCTGGCCCCCATTGTAGGCAGCCTGGCCCTTACATCCTGGGGTTTCAGGGACAGAAGAACACTGACCACCCCCCCCAAGTCCTCATGCACTGAGAACCTGCCATCCATCCGGCACCCACCCAATGATGCCACGCCATGCCAGGCTCTGGGCCCCCTGTAGGGAGGCTGCGTGCACCCAGACAGACAGACAACCACGGTTCACTCTTTCACTCAGTTCAAGCCAACCGAGCACCGGCCCAGTACAAGGCCCTGTGCCAGTCCAGGGTGTACGCCGGGCAGAAATTCTCAGATCTCAGGGTACGCAGCTCTTCCAGGAGCGGAGGAATGAGGATTCACACCTTCTGCAAAGCTAGGAATCTGCGTGTTTGATAAGCATTGTGAGACAGACCCAAGCTCAGAGGGCAGGCAGGAGGGAATACGGAGCCAGAGAGATTTGATGAGCTGATGATTTTTATGCCAAACTTCAAAGGAAGACGACTTTACACGAAGGAGGGATGCTGGAGGCCAGTGAGCAGGTCCTGCACGACTGTCACAGCCTGAGCCAGACATGGACAAACGTCTGAGTGTGGGGGGAACAGCAGGTGCGCTGGTGGCTGAGCACACAGGAGGAGGGGGCAGGCCCTGACCAAGGAATCTGGGAGCCAGGAGCAAGAAGCTTCTGAGGACAAGCCTCAGGTCAACAGTAGAGCAGGGAGATCTCCTTAATCCCAGCAGACCTGGTTCTAGCTCAAGCCTCCCAGGCCTCCATTCCAAGCCCAGGCCCCCAGGCAAGAGACTCAGGGACTGGGGCTGGCTACGTGGTTTGAAGTGCCCAGGACAAAATGAAAATGCAGGGTGCTCGTTCAGACCATCTTAGGGATTTCAAGAGGGCGAGAGCTGAGCATCAAACCAAGCACAGGGCCTTTCTGAGTGTGAGATCCTGTGGGACTGCCCAGGTCACATGCCCACGAAACCAGGCCTGTGAATGACACAGACAAGCGGGTCACTCTTGCTGGGACCAGCCCAGAGAGCTCAGGACTCCAAGGCTTTAGCCAGGCAGCCCAGGCCTGGGGCTTCCAGTCCTCCCAGCTCTAAGCCCAGGTCTCTCAGACTCTCCATCTGTCCCATCCCCTCCCCTTAACCCTCAGAACTGCCTCCTAACTTTGCCTTGACCCTGTCCCTTCTCTAGCCCCTCCACTGTCCCCACCTCTGAGGAGGCAGTTGCCCCCTCCTGCGGGTCTCCAGTCCCCAATCCCACGCATTGGCTGCCAGTGTCAGCTCCATAAAGTGCCTCTCCTGCCCTGTCACCCACCTGTACAATAATCTTCGATAGCTCCCTTCTGCCCACAGAATAAAAGCCAAAGCCCGTTGCATAGCGACCGGCCCCCGCCCCCCTCTACAGCCCTGCATCCCAGCAGCCCCTAGGCAGCCTCTCCAGCCAGACTCACTGTCCCAGCCCACTTTCTCAGCCCACCAATTTAACCCCTAATATCCCTGCTTCCTGTGCCCCTACCTGGAATGCCCTCCCCAGATCCTCTTAGCTCCCACCTCCCACCTCTCAGGTACCTGCCCTGGGAGCCCAGCACAGACTCCTGCTGTCATGTTATTAACCAGACCCCTGCCCGCTGCCCTTCCCACGAACAGAAAAGCTCCCACAAACTGGTACAGCTCCTGGAGTGTGCTATTTCATTTAGTCCTCAGGACAACCCCAGAAGCCAGGTTTTTCGAGTACCTCCATTTTACCAATGAGGGAACAGAGGCTCAGAGGCTCAGAGAGGCTAAGGAACTTTCCAAGGGATGCCCAGCTAGAAAGAGGCTGAACCTGGTGTCCAGCCCAGCCAGTCAGGCTCCTGAGCTACTCCTCTATACTTTTCTTTTCAATACTAACTGAGCAACTACTATGTATCATGCCCTACTCGCCAAGGCGTGGCGCACACAGAGAACCGTAATGAAAATACTGCCTGACGCGTGTAACCAAAGCCAGACACCTGCTCAGGCCCAACACAAAGGACGGTGGGAGCACCGGCAGCAGTATTGGCAAGAGCCACATAGCTCATCAGAAGACGTTGCATCTGCTTTCTCTTTCCAGTCTCATCACTGCTCTCAGGCAGGTGCTGGTCCTTAACAGACTGAAAGAGAGCTGTGCCACAGAGAAGTAAAGCATCAAACCCAAGGTCACACAGCCAGGAAGTGACAGAGCTAGATCATACTCTGAACCCCCAGGTTCCAAAGCACTGGCGTCTTTTCTTTGCCCACTTGGTAAAGAACCTGGTTAGGTTCTTGGCCTCCCAAGGAACCAGTTCTGGGGTCAAAAAATCAGGGAAGAGGTCAACATGCCCAGGTATGGGGACAGGTATGATTTCTGCTTAACTCTGCCACGTCACCCCACTCACTTTGCCCATGGGCTACCGGTCCTAGGCCGGCTTAGCCAGGACTTGGCTGAACAACTGAAAGTCCCCCAGCTGGGTTCCTGGTAATTAGCTGCACAGACGCCCCCGTCTCTTACCGAACCCCCCTTGTGACCTCGTGCCAGGAGCACGCACCAAGTAGAGCACATGCTTGGTGCCATGATACTCCCTGTGCCCCAGGGCGAGATATTTCCTTTTACAAGTTCTTGTTATTACGATCATTACTGCTATTTTAATTTAAACCTCTGACATTCAGGGAGATGTTTCTCTGCAGCCACAAGGGCATGTCTGGGGGAGGTTGGCACTTCGGTGACTGGCCTGAACTCTTGCCACGTGGGATGGCCGGACCAGTGGGCGGCCAGCTCCGTCCTCCTTCAGGGCTCCGCGGCTGCTCACTTATCAGGCTGACATCCCACAGGGGGGCCGCCGCCCTGCCCGCCCCTCCGGCTCCAGGCCTGCCGACTGGAACCAGACCTGGAGGGGTGGGCAGGCGGGGGCCTGTGGGAGGGGGCCAAGCCCTCACCACAGGCCCCTTTGCAGTTCAAAGTGACACACTCAGGCGCTGTCCCCTTCAAAGGGCGGACAGCGCCTGCCCTGAGCTGCTGTACCCGCAGGGCAGGGGTAAAGGTGGCCCTCTCAGGGCCGGTCAACTCCCAGCCGTGGGCTGGGCCTGCTTCCCAGGGCCCTGTCGTGAACAGGCCCCACACCAGCGGCTAGAACTTGCAATGCGATCCTGGGAAAACTGCCTTCCCTCTCTGAACATCCCTGCCGTCACTGTGTATTTGCAGAGCACTCAGAAGGCACTCAGGCACGGTCATACGTGATGCTGACAATAAAGATGATGACTCAGTCTCTCAGAGAAACAATGCCCCAAAGCCAGAACACCTGAGCATGAGTCCCATCAGCTGTTTCTAGTTATGTGACCCCGGGCAAGTCACTTAAACTCTCTGTGCTTTAGTTTCCACATCCATGCCACATAGCCACAGACACACCCATCTCCTCAATGCCAGACTATGCCCACCTACTGCCATGATCGTCCTTCAGGCCAAGTGAGACCCACTGAGAAGGTACCATTCAGGGACTTCTCCCAACCCCCAACACAGCCAGGCTGAGAAGTGGTCAAGAGGACAAGTCTTCACACCTGCAGAGCAAGGAAGCATTCTGGTGGAGCTCCCCACGGGCTGTGTGATCCTGGGTGTGTGGCTTTACCTCTCTGAGCCCCAGTTCTGTCACTTGGAAGCCTGGGTAAACAAACAATGGTCCTTTTACGAACTTTCACCGAGGTCTGGGGTGCCGAGGGCTTAGCCCTGAGCTTAGACGTAATGTGTGCCCAGTATATGGTAGCTTATCATTGCTACCTTATGCTGTGTGACCTTAGGGAAATCACGGCACCTCTCAGGTCAAGCTTCACTGTTGCAGAATGGGAAACAGTAATAAGAATGCCTGCCCCCAGGCAGTGAGAAGATTCAATGAGCTAATTCCCATCAAACCCACAGGCAGTGTGCAATAAACACTGGTCATTAATTATGAGGCATTCATTCAACAAGTAACACTGAGCTCTGGTGCCTGGCCACTGACACTGAACCCAGCAGAGGGCCAGATTCTGCCCTCGCAAAGGATCCCTGGAAGTTTTCTCCTGACCAAACGCCTGGGGTCCAAACCCAGTTCCACTTAACTAGCTGTGTGACCTTGGGCAAGTTACTCAACCTCTCTGCCCCGCTCGTCTGCTCCATAAATGATCACAACACCCACATCACAGCCACAGCACCTTCAAACACTGTAAAGTGCTTCACAAACCATGTGCACTCACTCAGCAAGCATCAGCTGTGTGATTCTTGGTGGGGCTGGGGGTGATATTCTCTCTCGGGGGCCAGACCTGCCCATCACCAAGCCCCCTGCAGCCAGCCTGGCCCCCTTCTGCAGCCCGGAAACTCGGGATGTGTTAGCTCCTGTGAGGCGGCCTGAGTACCCTGCAGAACGGAGGCTTCTGTGGGCTTCCTCTCGGGTCTGTTTCCCCAGCAGCTGGAACACTTAGAAAAAAGCTCCCAGCCTGCTGGGCTTGTCAAAGCCGGGCTAGCTTTACTAGAACCAGCTTTGGACGATAATTCTGCGGTCATAACAACTATTTTCTTTACATACTGCTATGGAAAGGGGAACCCCTTGCTTTTTTTTTTTTTTTTTTTTTAACTTAATTGAAGACACCATCAAGCGTAAATATGCCGGAGTTTTTAATAAAAACATGATGGAGGAAAACATTCAAAGCTCAATAATCAGAAGCAATTTGCATCGTGAGCGGGGATGTCGCTCCCATTCCCCACCCCCTTGGCTGTGCTCTGCGCGGGGCTGGTTTTGGGGCTGGCAACTTTAGACCTACGGCAAAAATAATGAACAGCAGTGAGGCTTGGAGATAGTCTGAAAAATATCCTGGAAAAGAAAAACATATGCCAAAGAGTGTGGTGTAAAAGTCATATTTCATGCCTGACTTTAGAGAATGTTAATAAGGATTAGAACCATACTCCAACAGAACAACTATCAGTCAAGGCGGGGTAATTAATTTTGCTTCAGATCTCTGCTTGGGAAAATGAAAGCAGTCAGTGTTGTTTCATGGCATAGAGACTCCATCACACTAGAACAACCCTAAGAACTTCCAAAGTTGCATCCTGATCCCAGCTGAAAGAAAGCTGGCTGCTGCCGGCAACCTCCGCTGATCTGTCACTTGTGTAGATTTGGGGATCTTTTCCCAATGCTAACAATATCAAACTCTTTTTTTTTTTTTTAAATTTTAGGATTGACTAATAAATATGATTAAGATAACACATCCCAAACCACATGTCCTCTGCTCAGCCTCTAACATGTGGAGTACAGATGTGTCTTCTGTGTACAGATGACCCAGCCGGCTGCTCCCCTGAGGCAGGGATCCTGGGAGACGAAACCCCGAGACGTCCTGGCAGTCCCCTGG
This sequence comes from Mustela nigripes, assembly GCF_022355385.1. NCBI lineage: Eukaryota > Metazoa > Chordata > Mammalia > Carnivora > Mustelidae > Mustela > Mustela nigripes. The sequence goes on from NC_081565.1 coordinate 8,457,980, forward strand.
CCCTCTGTGGCCCTGGCCAGGCCACTGGCCTCCCCGTGACCCACTGTAGAGAAGAAGGGCCAAGCCTAGGGTGTTTGGGAGTCAGACCCAAGAAGGACAGAGGGATGTGGTCACCTGGCTCTTGTCTTTCAATGTCCCAGTTTAGAAGACAAAATTGCCAAATGTACATGGCTCCGTGCTATCCAGAAAGTTCTCAAATTCATTCCATCATGGAGACAAGCCTGTTACACCCCTCAGGAACCAGGACTGAAGGGCCTTCCCCTCCAGTGACCTGAGCCTCAGAAGAAAAGGGTAGGCCAGGGCTAAAGTCAGAGTCTGGGAGCAGGTTTTAGAAAGAATTGTGGAGTTGCCACATAGGCCCCTAACTTGACCATGGGTAAACTGGGGGTTCTGTCTCCGTTCTGCCACAACTGAGTGAGCTTTAGGGCAAATACTAGCCACACCTGAGCCTCGGTTTTCCTGTTTCTACAAGGATCTCTTCAGCTGAGACCCTGCTAAAGCAGCCCAAGGTCTGGGTGGTGGGTGTCCTTCCAGTGCACCCTCTCTGTGATCACTGAAGAGGGTTCTTGGAGGCCGCAGGGAAAACCAGGCCCTGGAAATAGGGCAGGGAAGCCTGGGCCTGTTGGTGTTGACAACCAGCCAAGCTCCAGCTCTAGGGAGAGGGGGCAGCCCCTGGGAGACAAGAGCCCCTCCCAGCCTGACCAAGCAGGACTCTCCCCACCTCCCCCCACCCCGCAGAAGCAAAGCTCTGGGTGAAGGTATGAATGAGCCTACCTCTCGGCTTTCCCCTGGGGAAAGGAGGAGTCCCTCAGAGTTAGCTGAGGCCAGGCAGAAGGGCTGAAGCCGGCAGAAAGGGGAAGGGTATTCTACCACAGCGGCAGAAGGAAGGAAGGATTGCAGAACAAACGAACGGAAGCATGAATGTATGTCCGAGGGAGGTGAGGGCCTCCCAAGCCCACTGCAGCAGGCAAGCTGAGGGCAGGGCACCTTCCCAGAAGAAAAAGTCCACTAGGGGTCCCTGGGGAAGGGGTATTAGGACCTGGATGAGCCCCAGCTGCCTGCAGGGCACCGGTGGGGTAAGCTCTGGCCACTTGGCAGAGGCGGAAGGGTCTGCCTTCTAGACCAGAGACTACTCTGGGGAGACGAGGAGGGTCAGGTCCCCCCTGACCTGGATGGGGTCAGGACCACCTGGAGGAGGAACTCTGTCATAGCCCCCCTCACCCCCCTTCACCTGGGACCCACTGGGCATCTACAGCCGCATTTCTGGGCTCCTCTTAGTGCTCAGGCCCCCCGTCTCCCCGGAATACCCCCAGACCTCTTCCCTGTCGAGCAGCCCAGGCCCGCGGGCCTAGGGCTTGGCCCGGCCGGGCTGATATGAACCATCTGCGTTGTCTTAGGCCGCCCCTCTGCCCACTGTCCCTCTGAACTCGGCCGGTTCCCGCGGGCCGTTTGATGCCTCGTAGGGTCACAGACCCCCGCACACAAATCACCGCCGCGGGCCTGGGGGTGGGGCGGAGGCGCTGAAACCTAATCCGCAAAGTTTGCTCTGCCGCCAGCTCACTCCTTCCCTTGCTCACTCGACCACCCCCCCCCTTTCCAAACAAGGCTTATTTTTCTTGCCAAAAAACCGAAGTTGGTATCAAGTGTTTCGAGGGAGAAAGTCTCTCCCCCGCCCCAACTTGGGAGGAAGGGCCGGAGCTGTTGGCTGAGTGGGGGACTGCAGAGGGGGCTCTGGGAGGGAACCCGTGGGAGGTGAGCTCCCAGCTCCGTAGGTCCGCGTCCCGTGGTTAATGTCGCACACCCAGCTGTCTCTGACCCAGCTCTGTCCCCCTGTCCCTGGTCCCCTGCCCAGACAGTGCTCTTTCCATCCTGGCTCTCCATCCCTGTGGGGCCACAGATGGAAGCATCACTTCCTGCCCCTTCTCCCTCCCCATAAAACAGCCCCTGCCTGTCGCTTTTACGAGGTGACACCCTGCTCTCGGCCGATCCTCCCCGCACCGCACCGGAGCCTGGACTCTGGAGGGAGGAGACTGAGCAGTCAGGCGTCTCCAGAGAGTTCCCAGGACGCACTGGGGTGCCTGGGAGACTGCCCTAGAGCACAGACTAAGAGCTTTAAAAGGAGGCTAAGGAGCCAGGTACATTAGAGACAGATTCCTCCAAAGTGTCCTCTCCTGCTCTATTGACTCTGGGGCCTCCGGCCTGAGAGCCTAGAAACTGGCCGAGAGGTAGCCGGCCTGGTCCTCTGCAGCGGTGCAGAGTGGAGCCCTGGAGGCACGCAGGTTTCATTTGCTAGGTGTTGGTTTTGCTTTTGGTTTTTTCAGCCGGTGCAGCGACCCGGAACCGCGCCTGGCCGTTTCTCCGACGCCCGCGGCTTCCGACTGTGCCCGGAGGTGAACGCCGGCGGCTAAAGTCCGCGCCGCGGCGCCCGCTGTGCGGGCTGGAGGTCTAGTGGTCGGAGCCGGCGGCCGGGGCGGGGGCAGGGGCAAGGCGGCGACGGCGGCGACGTCGAGGGGACCGGTCGGCCGACCCAGCTGGGTCTGCGCGGCCCGGACAGGGAGTGGGGGAGGGTCCGGGGGGGGGGGGGGGGGGGGCCGGCCGCACGACAGATCTGCACATTGTGGGACAAGGGTGGCGGCAGCAGCAGTGGCGAGAATAAAGGCGCCACGGGCCCGGCGGAGAAGCTGGTTTCCGCGGGGGTCGAACAAAGGAATTCGCCCTCAGAAGAAAGGGGCCGAACGAGCAGCCGGGAATGGTCAACCCCGGAGACTCGCAGGAGTACAAGCGTTGCGACATCAGTCCTAGGGATCCAACGAAATCCGCCCCGCGCAGGACCCCAGCCTGGCATCTCCGTTTGGCCTCTCCCTTCTTGTCAATCCCGCTTTCATGGGGATGGTGGGTGTGCACCCCCCAGCGCCACCTTTCCTGGGAAGAGGGGACAGAGCGGCCGTGCTTTCCGTCAGTGGAGGCGAAAAGTCCCCCACCCCTCCCAATCGGCATCCTCTGGGCGTGGGGCCGTTGCCCCCATTTTCCAGAAGCTGACAATTGAGGCTCCCCAAAAGCAACCCCTTCCCCCACCCCTGCTGCAACGCATCGCGGGCTCAGGAGACCCAAGCGCCCTCCAAACGAAAGTCGCCCGGGGGGCGACAGGGCCGGAGCTCCCCTCCTCCCGCCGCCCTCGGAAGGGGTGGAGGGGACACGGTTGTAAGGTGCTTGGCTTCTTTTCTCTGCTTGACATGAATAAGGGGATTAGGACGGCAAGTTTCCGTCGCTCACTCGGACGGACAAAGGGCCCCGCGGTCAGAGCGGCACAGTCTCTGATTAAACGACAGAGCCCTGTCACTCAGCACCGTCCTAGGTACTTGTGTTCGTGACATAATCTTATTAGAAGATAAAACCAGCGAAATCCTTTCCATAATGAAAAGTTACATTTAATGGCTGGACTCGCCCCCCAGCCCCTCCCGACCCTGCCCGCCTCCTCCCGTTGCTGTTGGATATGGCTCGCCTGTAATTGGCATTTAAAGCACCAAGTCCGAGAGAAAAACGGGGTTTAGGGTTTTTGTAATCCCCCTAAACTGTCTTTGTTCGAAATCTCCACAGATACAAGTCTGTTAAGAGTAAATATTTGTGGATTGATACAACCACATTTCCCCCCTACAAACCAAATCTGAAAAAAAATCTGCCCTCCCGCCGCGCTCCGGCCCCGCGCAGGAGGGAGGGGGCTGGGGTCAGCCCCAGCGTCTGCACCGGGAACCCTGCATTGGGGTCGCCTCTTTGCCTCCAGGAGCCGAGGGACTGTGCACATTTCTCAGGCGGGAGAAAGCTCTTAGACTCTTTTTTCAATTTTCTGTGCTCTCGATAAACAAACCTCCCAAACGCGCCTCTTTTGGGCCTGCCCGAGGGGGTCGGCAGGAGGGCTTGGGGAGGGGCGAAGGCTTTGCTCAATTCCAAAAGAAAATTCCCTCTCTCCGCTTCGCTCCCTTTCCAGTAGGTTTAAGTGGCTCCGAGAGGACTCACTCCTCCTGGGTCGCAGTAGATGCGACCCAGCAGGGCGCCCCGAGTCCGGCCCAGGATTGCACCGGGAGCCGCCAAGGGCCCCCGCAACGCAGAGGAGTCCGAAGGTTGCGGCGGGGCCCCGGTTCCCGGCTCCAGCCCAGCCCGTCCTGGGATCGGATTCCTTCATAAATCAGCGGCTGGGTGAAAGGGCTGCGCTTTAGAAGGGGCAGGACCGTGTGTGCGTATTAGAGCGCGCGGTTCCCAAATCCGGGCTAAACCCCTGGTGACACCGAAATTCATCAACCGCTGCCGGCGCCCGTGGCGCGGCTGAGGAGCCCCAGAGCCGAGGAGCCTGTGCACCACGCTGCCCCACTGAGGGGAAAGGAACGAGGAGCAGGAACCACGGGAGAGGTGGGCCTGGCGGGGGCACGGGTGGAGACCTCCGAGAGCCGCCCCGCCCGCGAGCCGCCCCGCCCGCGCGCCTCGAGCCCTGAAGGAAGCTCACCGCTGGGGGGAAAGGCAGTTATTCTAACCTTTTTTTCCTTTTCTGGCAAGGGTTGGCCCTACACGAACATTCTGGTGCGAAGAGGGCAGTGACCCCCGCCCCCACCCCTTCCAACCCTGGGCAGTAACCCCCACCACACACACCCCTTTCAGGCTGGGCACTCAGGTGAATCACAGCTGCCCGGGAGCAGACTCTGGGGCTTTGGGAAGAGCAGGAATCGAGGACTGAGGGATCCCATCTGCTTTAGGAGTTAGACCCACCTACAGGGAAATCTGCGGGAGTCATTCTGGGTCTGAGAGGAGTGACTTAACTCCCTCCACCTCCGTTTTCTCACCTATACAGGGACCTAAAGCAATAAAGACCAATACACTCCAGAAATGTCAATTCCTTTGCTTTCTAGAGGGCCTACTATTGCGCCCGCCCCTCTGGGTCAGTAAGACTCTGTTCCTATGAGTTCCTGTCTGCACTGGCCACGCTCAAGAGTAGGCTGGATAACAGCAGGACCTATGTCCCTCAGAAGTCATGGGGGGGCGGGCATCTATAGGCTGCTGCCTGCCTGCCTCCGAGGACCGGTTTCTGACCGCAAGACCTGCCCCATTCCCCTTCCAAGGGGAAAATTCAGAACACAGGCCCCAGCTCAGGGCACAGAGCAGGGGGGTGGGCTAGGGCACTCGGGGAGGCCCGTTTGGGAGGTTCCAGGTTCCGTGCCTGTGCGAAAGGCCGACAATGCATTCCTGCCAGGCAGCGTGTCTCCAGCTCACTTCCCAGGCAGGCAGGCAGGAAGGAAACATCCATTGACGAAATGCCCAATGCAGGCTGGCACCTCTGGGTTTGTTTCACTTTATCCTTAGAGATCGAGTCATTTTATCCTGTGAGATTGTAACCAGCATCCCTGTTTCACAGAGGAGGAAACCGAGACCCAAGAAGAACAACGAGCCCTTCCCTAAAGGCCCGTGGCTTGTGCCACAAGAGCCAGAGACATTCTTGATCCCTGGTCTGTACTTGGAGTTTTGTTCTTTGTCCTTTGAGAGAACGTGCCCCGCCCAGGAGGCCATCCGTCTGCAGGAGGTGGTTTCCAGAGCACCTTGGTCCTCTCTATCTCCGCAGGCTCTGGGCAGCTCCAGGCCTGGGCAGGCGCCCATACCCTGACAGCCCTGTAACTATGGCAATTCAGGAATCACATGACAACAGTCCCTGAGTTCCAGAGGAAAGCAGGAGGTGGGAGAAGGGGGGACAGCAGTCACACCCAGCTCATCCTGACCCAGGGCTGCTATCCTCCTCTCCTGTCCCTGCTGCTGCAGCACCCAACAGAGCCGCCTGGGGGTCGGCTGGCTGTCCTGTGTTCCAGCATGCTCACTTAGCTTTCTGCGTCCAGCCAGCAGCTCGGTGGGCTCCTCACTCCTGCCAGCCCTGGTGGGCACCTCTGTTGTTCAGGGCAGCCCTCAGAACCCTCCCCACCTGGCAACCACCTCCCAGTTCCCAGGGAAACCTCTTTAAGCAGGGGCCTGCCAGGAAGCAAACATCTTTGTTTCTTCTGGAACCAAACTCCAGGAACTAGGTTTTTCCTTCAGCAATACTTCCCCCAGTTCCCCAAGTGCCGGGGCAAGCCTGGTGCTCTGCCATCAGCCAGCACACTCGGACCGGGCCAGTCTGAGCCAGGCTCCCGAGGGAGACAAAGCACCACCCCCCCTCAACGTACTCACATATCCCTGGGACCCCTACACTCCCCAACCCCCCTTCGGGGGCCCCAGGGTCGACAAGGCAGGTCCAAAGGCCGTCAGTCAAGAAGGGGAACAGAAATGGATACAATATTGCCCCGGGAATAACAAAGGAAGGGCCCACGCAGAAATTTATTTGTTCTGATCAGGCGAAGCAAAGGTAAGGGGCAGCGAGGAAGTGCTGTCAGCCAGGCCTGAAACCCAAGAAAGTTGCCATTCGGAGCACAGTGGCCCCTTATACCCCACCACTCCACAACACAGCGGTAGTTAAAGCAAACACAGACCCTTCACTGCCCCATCAGTTACACCTTCCCCCCAAAATTACACAAACTTTGAAAGATTTTTCTGAGAGAAGATGGATGCTTCAGGAGACTTGAGGTCAAAGCTAGGCTGTTTAAAGTATATTATTAACAAATAAACATTTACTGCAAAAAAAAAAAGAGAAAAACCCTATAGGCCACCGGGGAACCAAATCATGTTGCTTTTGGCTTCAAATGACAGGAGACATTTATGACATGAATGGAGAACACCAGCCGGTCGATGAAATGGCAACCGTCTGCCACTTTGCTTCCTCTGCTTTCGTGAATCAACTTTTTCAAATATGGTTTTCAGCCTTACCCTCCCTTCACTCCCACCGCCTCCCCACTTCTGACTGCAGTAGCAATAAATATATATAATTTTGGTTTTGCTCTCTGCTGCCATCAGCACAGACTGTGAGAGTTGGAGAGGGCTGGGTCAGCCAGAAAGCCAAGGGCTTTGGGTCCTCCTGCAGCCCAGGGTTGACTGACAGCTCATACGGGCTCCTGGGATGAGTGGACCATCCCTTTCTTCCTCCTCCCTTGAAGCTGAGGCCTGATGGTGGTGCCCAACAAATTGGAAGTTATAACTCATGTCGTTGAATGTCGCCTCCATTCCTCAGCTAACTAATGCCAAAGTAGGGCAGTAGGGCTGGGAATTTTTTTTTTCTTTTTCTGTTTTAAAAATCTCATAGCCACAGGACAGAGGAGATTCCCTGGGGGACACGCAGGCAGCCCATCCTGGACAGGACAAACCTCTGTGGGCTTTCATCTGACCACCGGAGCCTGTGTTTCTCCACCTTTTAAACCCCAGCTTTTGGAGAAACAAATAGATCCCTGGATCTCTCTACCTTATCACCCCCCACCCCAATCTCTCCCTTATCCTTGAACCTTAGAGATGCTGGGTTGAGATTTTTTCCCCCTTGTCATCTGAATCACAAAAACAGCAAGCACCAAGTTTTTTCCAAATATGAAATTATATTATCGAGTAGGATTTTCCAAGCTATTCTCAGACCCTGAAGAGTCTAATTGCTCCCCAGTGTTAAGATCTTTGCTCTGGACCCATTCAACTCCCTCTCACGGCCCCCAAGGAGAAAAAGGCCAGCACACCAGGCCCATCCTGCTACCGGCCCTTCCTGGTAATGCACAGTTGGCAACTGTTCTTATCTATATAATCAGAAGTTTTTCTGCTTCTCTAAAGGTAGTTAAGAGGATACTGGATCCCACGGAGTATGGAACATGGACTGAAACCCCACCAGATACCTTGTGTCAACCTTACAACCACCCTGGTAAATTGTATCATCACCTCTAATTTGCTGTTGGAGAACCTGGGGCTCTGAAACAGGTCGTCAGTTGGCTAAGATCCGACGGCTGCTGAATGGGGCTGGGAGGCGAACCCAGCTCTCAGAGTCCACAGCTCTTCTCCTCACTGAAGGAGGAACGGCCCATACAGTGCCCCACTCAGGCAAAGGGAATGACTTTCCCAGGGGTGCCCCTCATTTTCCCTGCACAGAGAGGCTCATGGCAAGCCTACCATGCCAGCTGTCCCTTTCTCTGGCAAGGAACCCATGGGAAGTTTGGTGTCTCCTTGGGGACAGGACATTCCTTGCCACACTGCTGATGATAATGGTAACAACAATAATTTCCAAAGTATTAACAACATGCCAGGTGAGATGCCAGGTCCTTGGGGGACATGTTATCTTGAATCCATATTAGAATCCTTTCCCCCAGGGGGCTATGTCCCCATTTTACAGAGGAGGCTCAGGTAGATGCCAGGGCCTAAGCCTGGTTCCAGGGCGCAGGGTAGGAGGTTGCTGAGGGCGCACAATCACCTACTCCAGAGGAAATCCTCACAGCCTTCTTCTCCAACTCTAGAAAAATCCGGCAAACAAATTAGGCTGCACTAGCCCAGAGCCTGGGGAATACAGGGTGAGCCAGGAGTCAGCTGTGAATAATGCCTCCCTTCAGCTGCTGATGACTGCAGCTTTAGGAAGGCCTTTGCTTACCTTCTACCTGCCGTCGAGGTGCTGGGGTTAAAAGGAGGGTGCCGTTGCAAGAGCCAGAGGGTCCCCAGACTTGGGCTGGCAAAGCAGAGCCCTTCAGCCCTCAAACCCCCAGGGAGAGCACTACCGAGGCCTTTCTATAAAGCCAAGCTCGGGCTTTTCCTTCCAAGCGGATCCAGTTCCAGAACAGACCCTCTACCTCAGGCTGTGGGCAGGAATGTCTGCAGTTCTGAATGAGACAGATGCGGCCAGTGCTAGCTGGGATACCCTACTGGTAGGGGAGGCATGCTGGTAACTGGCACCCCACAGGGAGGCCTTATGGGATGAGGCCTTCCAAGCTGGGAGAAACGGCAGGCAGAAGAGCCTGGAGCCCGGCTTTGCTCTCCGAGCACCACACCCCTACTCTGCCAGAGCTGGTGCTCCGAGGAGAGAGGTGAGCCTCCTTGGTAGGCCTTTCCCGGTGTAAACACTTCCAAGGAAAGAAGGAAAGGAATGTGCTGGGAAGAGCCAGGTTGGGCCACTGGAGCTGGAGCCAGCTGGGGTAGATTTACGCCCCCCCACCAAAAAAAAAAAAAAAAGAAAGAAAGGAAAAGAAAAGAAAAAAGGAAAAAAGAAAAAAGAAAAGAAAAGAAAAGAAAAAAACATCACCCCAGGACTCAGACAGTGTTTTTTTCCTGAAACTCAATCAAAGTCTCCCTGCTCCCCCCCTTCCGCGGGTGGGCGCATCCTACCTGGGCAGGCGAGCCCAAGGGGACCCTCGCAGGCTCAGCGGAGCCCTGTAACTCTGCTCGAGAAGGGGCGAGGCCGCCCGGGCAGGCCCTGCGGGCGGAAGGGCTCCGGCGGCCCGGGATGCCGAGGTGGGAGCCCGGCCCGAGCTGGAGCGCCGGGTCCTTCGGCGCACGCAGGCTCCCGCTTGTGCACCAACGGATCTCGGGTCGCCAGGCCTGGGAGCTGTCTTACAAGCGATTAGACTCCATTTTGTGACAGATTTTTGGACTCTCCCACCGACCCTCCCCCCTTCCGGAGCCTCCTCCAGGAATTCGCCACCTCCTCAGGATAGAAACGCTTTCCAGACGAGCGACAGACGGCAAGAAAAAAGACTTACATAATTCTATTTGGCCAAGCCACCAAGAAAAAAAAAATGGGGCGGGGGTGGGGGGAATTATGTTGTCATTTTCTTTTTTCTATGTGTTCTCCGGTGGAGGAAGGAGAGAAAGGTGTTCGCGATTTTGCGTTTGCAGGAAACCCCGTTTCCTCCCGGTTTCTAACCGGGTTGTGAGTCCGAGGAGGAGCTCTGGCGGCGGAGGGGCCAGAGCCTTAGGCGCAGAACAATCCGACCGCTTTTTTTTTTTTTTTTGGAAGGACCCCCCAAAAGCATATAAGGAGAAAAAGTAAACTTCTCGAGTTGTGCGTGAAAATACCCAAATGCTGCGGCCCCGCGCTCCGCTTCGTCCGTCCAGGACGTGCGGATGGATTTTATCAAATGCTATTAAATGTGCCCGATCGTCAATTAATATCCCCCATGGTGCGTAAAATAACGCTGCGCTTCTGGGTGTCCCAGATCTTTAAAACAAATCGAAAGGAAGAAGAGACGCTTAATAAAAACAGCAACCTCTTTCTAAGGACCAAGCCCCGCAAGCTCCTCGATGGGGCGAGGCCACATTTTTCACAAGTTATTGTGGGGAGGGGGGTGGTGGTTGTTAATTTCCCTGTACCGCGGACACAAAGGTTCGACCAAATTGAGAAGGCACGTCTCTGCACCCACTAGCCTGGATTCTCGTCTGAAAAGCATTTACGCGCAGATGCAATAAATATGCATCTGCGATCCTCAAAGAAAAAAATAAATCGTGAAATAAACTTTTATTGTGAAAAAGAACATCGCTTCTTCCGTGAGCCCCTGCCTGCCTCGCTGCGCCTGCTCTCCCTGCGAAACGCTGAGGCGAGACCTGCCGGGGTATTTGTCCATAGGACTGTCTTAAGAACCTCTCCTCAGCCCCCAACCGGCCGGCCTAGTGCAGATACCTAATTGGCCTTATTAGAAGAAAGAGGGGGCGAGGGAGGAGGAGGGCACCGTGAGGGGCGTGAATAATGCCCGCCTGAAGCCTGCCGCCTTGCGGGACCCAGACTCGGAACTAGGGACCCGAGATTCTTCTGGAGCCCGAATTCACCCGCAGACACATCCCAACTACACTGAAGCATCAAGCTCTCCGAGAGGCGCCTTTTTTCTCTTTTTAGAAAACAAATAGGCTTTCAACAAAGGCAACACAAACATTTAATGCTTAATTGTTTTGTAAAATTAGGGAGCTAGCCGCTCCGCGTGGTAACATCTGCTCAAATTTTGTGACTTTATACTTCTGTGCTCCGAAGAACCAGGGAGCATCCTCTCCTAGTTTTAAACAGAAGCTCCATAGAGGACTGAAGGGTAGGGGGAGAGACCTGGCAGATGCACGCAAGAGGTTGGAAAGGGTCCTTCCAACATGTAAAAAAAATTCCCCCCCCCCCCCAAAATCTGCTCCAGTAACTTGGAGGCCCATTTCCAGTTTCCTGGGCCTCCCGCCCCCACATGTTGAGTCACCCAGGCCGGTGGCTGAGCTAAGTTGGAAGTGGCAGTGCCAGAGCTGAGCTAAGGGTCAGGCAGGCAGAGGTGCAAGGCCGGCAGGACATGGGTGGACTGGAAGTTGGTGAACCCTGCCCTTTGGCCAGACCAAAGCCCCCAACCACATCTATCCCGACTACTTTCCCCATTTTATTTGTCCTGCTCTATGCCTGCTTGTGGCCGAACTGACTGGCGGCCACACTTTCTCCTGGAACTAGAATCCTGTCAGTCCAGGGCATAGCCCCAATACTATCAACGGCAAGGTGCCTAATTTGGGGTGCTCCAGACAGAGGGAGAGGTCTCAGCAAGACTCTGGGATCAGCAAAAGAGCTGACTCTCTGAAATGGACCCCAATTCCTGCCCGCAGAGCCCCCAGTGCGCAGGAAGAGCCAGGTGCAGAGAGCAGGTCCTATTGGACCTTCCAGACCAGGGGAGCACAGTCAGATAAAGTGCTGTTGTGGGCCTCAGCCAGAACCCTTCAGAGCAGAATCTAACACCCTCTCCAGGGCTTTAGCCTACAGTCCCACCATTTCCAGGCCTCAGTCAAGCAGCTAGAGAGATGGAGATGGTGTACCCCAGATGCTCCACTTCCACCAGGGCCTGGATCTAGGAACAGTCCCTGGGCAGACAGGTAGGCTGCAGTCATCACCAGGCATTGGCGGCCCACACTTTTCCTGGAGGCTTGGGCACACACAGCTCCCCCCGAGCCCCCAAACACCTGAGAGCCTCCTCATCCTGCAGCCCCATCTAAAAGGGTCTTTTGGACTTCACTAGAAAGTTCTGTCCTCCCTGGGGGTGCCGACACCTTTCTTTTGGCTATTGCTCCTCTCTGCCTCCCCCCCAATCACACTGCCAGGCACAAAACGCAGAGGATGAAAAGAAAAAGCCCGAATCTGCTCTTAACTGTCCCAGAACCTTGCCAAACAAATCTATAGTCTCATTTAAAAACAAAAGTTTGCAGGTAGGGCTCAACCCATAGTCTCCAGACTCAACCTTGAGATTTAGGCTACACCAGGGCAAAGCAAGCCACCCCAACTCCAACACAAACACTGTGCAAGAAAGAGGGCCTGCTGGGGAAGGCTGACTTGGGCAGCTCTTCATCCCCACCCCCAGGAGCCCCAGACTGTGGTTTGCCACCTCTTGAGGTCCTCTTCCTAGACAGTTCCTCCAGCCAGCAAAAACTGTTAAGTGCAAAATTCCCGCATGGAACGGTCTGGAGAGAACGGACACTCTTTTCTATCAGGGACTGATAGGACAACAGAGAGCATGGCAGGAAGGAGGCATCCTGAGCTGCCCGGGCAACTCAGCAGCCCCCCAAACTCCACTTCCTTGCTCCAGGAATCCCAGACCTCCATAAAACTCTACTTTTGGGGAAGCACACCACCAGGGCCTGGCTCCCTAAAGCACTGTTTTCATTTGGAAATCAATCACTGGTCCCCAGTTGAGGTCTCAGTGAGGTCAGGCCCTGTCCCTGGACAGAGGGATGGTATCTCCTAACTGGCCAAGGGCCTTGTCCTGTACCCCAACCAGTGCAGGTTTCCGGACAAAAGATGGCCAACTAGGGACCGCCAGAGGCTCCCAGCCACCTCACCAGTGGCAGCCTGGCTGGGATGGTTAGCCCCTGTCAGGAGTCGCACAGCCCACACAGCCCTCAGAACTGATGGGCCCAGCCGTGCGCGGAGCCAGCCGTTTGGCAGACGCGGGCCTGGCAGTGGGGGGTGGCGGGGCTCGAGTGCCCGGGCGGCGGCAGGGAAGGAGGAGAACGAGAGAGGCGCTTACTGTTGGTAGTCTTGTTTGCAGTACAGTTTCCGATCCCGGAAGTAGCAGCTGGTGGTGAGGGCTTGCTGACACGCCGCGCACTGCAAACACTCCTCGTGCCAGGACGACTCATTGACTCGCATCAGGAAGCGGTCGGAGATGGGCCGCTGGCAGCCCTCGCAGACGGCGGGATGCGGGCAGTCGGAGCCTGCAGCGCACAGGGCGAGAGCCGGGCGGTCAGCCCCGACCAGCGTGGCCCCAGCGTCCCGGCCGCGCGCTGCCCGCAGCCCGGGCCCCAAGGGCGAGGGCAAGCCGGGAGCGCCGCCCGCCGCCTGCGCTCCCCTGGCCGCCGCACCAGGGCCCGGGCAGCCTCAGCTGGTTGGTTCCAGTCCACGGACTCCCGCGCGGAGAGGCCGCGGGTCTCGAGAGCCCTGGCTCGGCGCTGCACTCTCCCCTTCTCCGGAGATCCGGCGCTTGGTGTTACTACGTATGAGAACCGGCACGGCGCGGGGTAGCCGGCTGGAACCAAGACTGGCGAGGTGAGGCTGGGGCGCTCGCTGGCTGACACGCCCCACGGCGGCGTTCGTGGTCTTCTGTCCCCAGTCTCCCCAAAACCTGTAGTTTGGGTGGCCCAGGGGACATTTTTCTCTTAAAAGCTCCCCCCACCAAGTGACCTGGCACTGCTCGCAAGCTTGCTAAGGTGACTACTTGGGTCTCCATCACTCCGGCCTCCCACCTCCTATCCCCTCGGGAGTGGCAGCTCTAGCACCAAGGCCCAGTGAGGATGGTGGTGGGTGGCAGCTGGAGCGGTCCTGGCCTCCCTCCTCCTAGGTGGTGTCCCTGCAAAGCTCTGTTTCCTCACGATGCCTGTTTAGGGGTGCCTGTTGACCCTCCAGTGATCACTGCAAGAGACTAGTCTGTGTCCTCCCGCACCCCTACGTCCTGCAAACCATGTCCTATTCCGTTGGTCTGGCCGCCTGAGTCCATCTCGGAAGGATGCCCCTGTCCCCTGCCCATGACCACTTGGGCGTCTGACGCCGCACTCACCCAGCAGCACCCCCAGAGTGGCGGGCCCGGGGCGCAGGGCGTGCTCCTCCATCTTGATGCCGTCCAGCATCTTGGCGCAGTCCGTTTGCCCGCGGGGGAAGCACCTCTCCAGCGACTCGGGACCTGTTGCTATATCCATGGGACGCGGGGCGCGCCTTGGGCCCCGCCGGCCAGGGTGCTCGCCCGCCCGCCCGCCTGCCCGCTCGCCGCCGCCGCGTCCCCGGAGCCGGGGAGGCGCGGCCCCCGCGGGGTTGGGGCTGCGGCAGGGGCCGCGGGCCGCCCCCGGCGAGCGTGGAGCGCCGACGCGCTGGCCCCGGGCCCCGGCGTCGTGCGGGCGGGCCGGGGCGCTGCAGTCCGCGCCGCGTTCTCCCGGGCACTCGCAGCCACGCGCGCCGGCTCCTCTGTCACCTGCTTGTCAGCCCCGGAGCCGGGCTGCGGCGGCGGCAGCAGACGGAGCCGCGGGGAGGAGGCGGCGGCGGCGGCAGCGGCGGCGGAGGCGGTGGCGGGCGGGGGAGGGGGCGGGGGTGCAGGGGCGGCCCCGCGGGCTGGGGGGGCGCGGGCGGCGCAGCGGGGTCCCGGGCGGGGCGCAGCGGGCCGCAGGGCTCCAGGCGCGCTCCCCGCACTACTCCAGTGCCATGGTGCGCCCGAGGAGCCGCTGGGTTTAGAGCTGGGGCTGGCGGCGGAGGGATACTCCGGCCGGGAGCCGCCTCACCCCTCCTCAAACTTCCTGACATTTGAACTCATTGGTGCGCCTCGTATCCGTGCGCCGGGATGAGCCGGCGGCTCCACGTCAAATAGTGCCGTCGCCTCCCCCCCACCCCCCGCGGGAGGGTTCCCCGCGCCCCCGGCTTGCGCCCCGCTCCGCGCCTGGCCCGGAGCTCAGGCCCCGGCGTCCCGGCCAGACAGAGCGCCGGCTGGCCCCTTGTAGAAGTTTGGGGCACCTTCGAAACAAATCCTTCTGCCCCACCCCTTTGAAAAATTGATTTGGGAGTTGGGGATTGAAGGCTTTCTTTTTTCTTGCTTGCTTTCTTTATTATTAATATTTTGTAAAGCTTCGGCGCTAGGAGGAGTGGCCCCATGCGAGGCCAGACTGAGCGGATGGCGGGGAGCGCAGCGGATCCACCAGGGGAAGGCGCCGGCCGAGAGTGGCCGACCGGGGACCCCATCTGTTGGTCAAGGTAGGTCGCTCCGGGCTGAGTTGACGGTCCCCTGGGCGGCGGCGCCTTCCCGGGGCCCTTCTGGTCCGCGGAGAGGCTGGCTGCTGGATTGAGGGACGGGGCCCGTCAGGCGGGAAGGGCTGTTGGCCCAGGACTGGCCAAACGGGGTCCTGGCCCTGGGAGAGGGGATTGGGCTCCGGATTTGGGGTCAGGGGTCCGGAAAAGCAGGCGTGGCAGAGATTGGGTCGAGGGGTGAACGAAGATCCTGGAAGGGCCCTGGGATCAAGGATGGGGGACATTGGGCAGAGGAGGAGGGTCAGGCCCAGCATAGGCACGGAGAGTTTAGAGGGCGATTCAGTCTGAGAACGGGGCCCGGCCAGAGGTGGGGGCAATGGATGAGAACCTGGCCTCGCAGGATTTGTAAATGCACGGGAAGGGGGTGGTGGCTCTGGGGTCGGTAACTGAAGGCCCAGGACGATGTGTGTTCAGTTGCTCGATGGAAGCGGGATTGGTGGCTGGGATAGGCTCCTTTTGGTAGCGGAGGGGCCCGGCTAGGGGTCTGTAGGCCGCACCTGGCAGGGACAGCGCCCTGGTCAGACTGGGCAAGGTGGGCTTTGACGCTGGGGAGTGAAAGGTTGGCAAGACAGAGTCCCAGACTCTCGCGCCCGCTGGGCCAGGCACCCACCCGCCCTGGCACCCGCACTCGTGCTCCGTGCGCAGGCCGCTGTGTCCGGCTGCGGTACACCGCGCCTAGGCCGCCTGTGTCTTCGGGTCCCGGGTCTCCACAGAGGCGCGGATCGCCCAGGAGCAGAGGGTGGGTGGTGGTGGTGGTGGTGGTGCGGGCCCGGGGCAGGAGCTGGCTGACCCCTCGAGCCGCTGCGGGGCGGCCCGGCCCCTCCCGGACCTGAGCAGCGGCGCGGAGCGGGGCGGGGGCGGAGGGCACGGGAGGCGGGTCCCCTGACCCCGCTGGAGGCGAGAGGGCGGATCGGATTTGGAGCCTGCCGGAGGCTTGGTCAGAAGTGGCCCCCTGTGCCGCGGGGCCCTGCGGAGGGGCCTGGCTTTGTGGAGGATTAGAAGGCTCCCGCCCCATCCCAGTACCTGCTTGTGTGTCGGTGGGTATCTGTGTGTGCGTGTGCGCCTCGATGCTCACGCTTCGGAGTCTGTTGCATGCCTGTGCACCCGTGTCTGTGCACATACATTATTTCTATGTGCCTGAGACTTTCTGGGCTCCGAGTATGTGAATCTGTGTACCTGGGTGTGTTTCCCGTGCCCATGTGCGTGTGCATCTGCAGGTCTTAACATGCCTCTGTATCTTCTGTGCATTTGTAGGTCTTTGTGTGTGTCCTTGTGTCCCTGTCGTTGTATGTGGGTGCCAACGTCTTTGTGTGTCTCTCAACCTCTTTATTGTGTTTGGGATACTTTTCTGTTTATGTGTCTTCGTGTCATCTTTGTGTCTGAGTGTATCTTTGGGTTTCTGAATGATTCTGTGCGCTTGCTTGTCTCTCAGAGTTTTTTGGGGTTCTGTGTGTGTGCGCGAGTGCGCGCGTGGTTTTGTGACTCCGTGTATTTCTCTACGTCTTTGTGTGTCTGTATCCAGGACAGTGGATGAGAGGATATGTAGCTTCTCTCATACGCCCTTGGTCGCTTGTCCTTGCACAGCCTGGAAGGCCTTGAGCTCCTAAGGCTGCGCCTGGGCCTGGGCCTGGGCCTCCATCCCCCCGCATCTGGGGCGGAGGCGCCGCGGCTGCGGGAGAAGCCCGGCAGGCAAAATTCGGGCGCGCACAGCCCGGCACCGTACGGGCAAACCGACCGGGCGTATTCTGCCCTCTGCTGGCAGCGTTGCGTCCCTGCACGTTGCCTGTGGGCTCGAGGGTCCTGATTCCAGGCCCAGACCCTCGCCTTCTTCAGAGCGCGCTTGGGAACCCTATCCCGTCTCAGGCCCCGCACACTCACCTCAGACCCCACACTCCGGGTGCAGCCTTCCAGCCTCCTCCTCCCGTCTCCCCACCTTCCCTGTGACCGGCTTCTTCCTCTTGGCATTTCTCCCCTTCAACCAAAATGGGGGGGCCCTGGTGGCCTGGCCTCTCGGCCTTCTGTGACCCTCAGGCTGGCGTCTAAGAGCTGAGTCGGGGCAGCAGACTGCCCAGGGTCGTGTTCCCGGGGCTACCCAAAGGTAAGGTCCCAGGGCAAGAGGATGTGCCCGCAACCCGGCTCTGGTATTCCGGTTTGGTCTGTGCTGGGGCACGCAGAATCTTGGTCCCTCACCCCCCACCCCTGACCAAGTCACAGCCCGCACCACCAGGGCCGACATTCGGAGGGCCACGGATGACGCTCAGAGTCACCGCAGGCTGCCGGGTACATGCCCGACCCAGGCACCGGCTGCTCTTTCTGGTCTGGGAGCCGGGCAGCTCAGTCCACAAACCTGCGGTCCCCCCCACATCTTCTCCGCTCCATGTCCGTTCGTCCCCCTCGCCACACCCCCACACTCCGGATCACCATATAAGTCCTTTTCCTTGCCCTTTGTCCCGGCTCCCGGGCCTTCTTTCCGCGGCTGAGTCCGAGGTCCCGGGTCCTTCGCACACAGAAGCACAGAACACCCAGGTCTCTAGCACAGTCGTGGCTCCAGCCCTCCCCACCACTTCCCCTGCTGAAGAAACAGCCAGCTGGACAGTAGAATGGGGGGCCTAGGCCCCCCGGAGTCAGGTACCGTCCGTAGGCGCCTAGCGGCAATTGGCTGTGCGCAATGGAGCCCGCCTGATCTGGCACCCGCCGGCACCCCCAGCGGCCCTCGGTGGTCCCGGACCCACGACGCCCCCAGAGGCTCGAACCCGGGCGCTCCCGCCTATCTGGGATTCTCTGTGGCTTGGATTTCAGCCACAGAAACAGCTTCAGATTTTCTCCACCTAAGGAAAGACCCAGCCGGCTGTTTGGAATCGCTTGGAAGGAAGCAAGAACTGAGAGGGAAGCTCAGCGGCAGTCCCGGCTCTCCCAATCCTGCGGATGCCTCCTCTCCGAGGAGCCCTTCCCTGTAACCCTCTTGCTCCACTCTTTAGGGACCCTGCACTCCCTGTGCCTGCCTGTGCTACTGTTCTTCCCAAACGTAGCCCTGGGACCACCCCTCCCCACAGTGGAGTCCTGTCCATCCTCCCCGGGGTTGCGCTTCTGAGCGGAGCCGAACCCAGGTCCCCTCGCAGTTTACAACCCCAGCGAGAAGCAAGGATCCCGGGCAGGGATGGAGTACTGGGCAATGCGCAGCAGAGTGCCGCGGAGCATGAAGGCGCGGAGGAGGGGCTGAGTGGATGCCGGATTCCACCCTGCCCGGGAGAGTCCCGGCTGTGCTCAGACCCGTCCCACGCTGCCCTCGCGCCATTGGCCCTCGTGGTGCTCAGATCTGCGGGTTGGGGGCCACCATTCCCTGGTGGCAGCTGGGATCCAGAAATTCAGGAGCTCTGGTACTGGGGTAGGACAGCAACGCCAGAGGTGGAGTGTCCTGGCTTTCCGAGGCAGTGGTGACCACGCTCTCTTCTGAGAACCCCAGCGTGCTTGACCCCCAAGTGTCCTGGGCCAGGAAGGCTTGGGCCCCTTCTCAGCTGGCAGGGAGAAGAATGTGTGTGATAAGTAACCCAGTCACCGGCCGTCCCACAGCCCAGAGAAAAGTTTCTGTGGTCTTCCTGTGCCAGCGGAGAGCTCGCAGAACCCCAGAGTCAGGTGGACGTCCAAAAAGAGGAAGGACGGGAGAAAGGCCCCAGCTGGGGTGCCTCAGTCTCTGGGCTGAGAGTGGGTTCTTACTTTCTTTCCCTTCTGGGGTTTTCTAGGCTAGTGGGAGGGAGGTGGCAGAGGACAGGGTTTTCGGCAGAGTTTGTTGGTGAGACAGTGTGTGGCTCTGAGGCAGTGTGCTGGTGCATGTCTGTCTGCGATCCGGAGGGTGGTCCCAGCGAGGTCCTTCTGTCCTCATGCAGCCCAGCCCTACTTCGTCCAGCTGGGCGGGGGGGTGGGGGCGGACTCTGGCCACAGGCCCATGGCTTTTCGGTGCAAAGTTTGGCTCCAGCGTCATGGAATTCCTCCCTGGTGGGTTAGGAGCTCAGGCTCAGATTTGAAGCCTTCTATCAGTCCTCAAGACAGGAGAGGGACCGGGCCCTGGCCAGGTCTGGTTCAGGATGTGGCTGTGGGACTCTGGAAAGTGCTGTCCTCTGCACCTCAGCTTCCTCCTGGAAGAGGGGTATAGTAATAACATCTATTCCACAGGATGGCTGAGAGAATGAAATGTAAGTGCCTACTACTGTGTCTGGCGCAGAGTAGGCCTCTGTAAATACTCAGTGAATAATTGGATACAAGCCATCCCTGGGACATAGCTCCCTCCTCCCCTCCCAACCAGGACCTGACCGGAGAAACAGAGACATGCTGAGCTCCGGCATTTATCTTCCTTTAGGGCAAGCAAAACTCAGATCCAGGCAGCTGTGGGCTGGGTGCAGGAGAGTTCACGGACAGTGCCCACATGTCCTGCCCAGAGAACGTCAGCCTTCTCCACTTGTCCTGGCTGTGGAGCCTGGGTCTGGAAGTAGCTTTGGAAGACAACAGAATCAGGGGCCTCAGCCTAGTGCATTAAAACTGACGGTGTGGGACTCTCGAGGTGCCATTTATATTTATTTTTTAAAAGGCACTTTCTTCAAGAATCTTTGCATTTCTTGCCAAATGGGTGGGCTGGGTTGTTTCAGCAACCCATCTAGAACCGGGGGCTTCCCCTACCAAAGACCTGAGCCAGAACAAAGAAAAAGTCAGGGACTGTATTTGGAGCCATAAAAGCCCCATTAAGACACTAAGAATAACTTGCAGGAAAACATTTTATATGAACTGGACACAAATTCGCAAAAGCAAGAAAGTTCGTGCGTCTCCACCCTGAGGGTGCGTGGCTGGGGAAGGGGCTGGATGTGATGCTGAGGCCAGCGCCCATGCTACTAGATCCTTATCTTCAATCCACTTCAAAACACTGGGGATAGGTGGAGTTGGAGGTTTGCCCCTTCCTGTAATTATTTGGTATCTAGTAAAGTTTTTATGAGTGTCTGTGCAAACAAATGCATTTGATGTGCATTGGTTTTGGCGAGTGCCGCTTTATATAGGACGCGTGTGCGTCTTCTGTTGGCTCTCAGAAAAGAAAAGAACAAGAGTGAAAATAAAAATAAAACTAAGATATCCGGACTAGGCAGAGGGATGAAGCGGGGGCAGTCCTGCTGCCAACCACCAGCCCTCTCCCGCCACCACCGCAGGGGCTCCTGGGCTCCAGGGATGCTGCCAGAAGAGTTTGCTGCCACTCAGTGGCTAGCTGCTCAGGGTTGGGGGGCAGGCTTTGTGACATCCAGATTCTAGAAAGGCTTTTTTGGAAACAGAACTCTGCCTAAAGTAAGATGGATAAAAAATAAAGGTGTTTTGGGGGGTGTTGCTTTATCATGGAAGTGGCAGATGATGCTGTTTTCTCTAGACTTGGAGCTCAGCAGAATCTGGCCAAAGGGGCAGGTTGAAAGGGCATGGGGCTTCCCATCCTCTCTCCTCCTGGCTGGCTAGGAAAGCAGGGGTGCTCCAGAAGGGTGAGGGGTCAGTTTGGGGTGTCAGGGGCCAAGAGCACCTGTGCCCATGTCTCAGCTGGGGTGCAGGATACTGCCTGCAGGTGCACTCGGTTTGGCCCTCCTGACTGTCTCTCTTCCCAGACCTGCAGCCTTGATAGCTTTGTTCTAAAATTATTTTAGCATTTTAATTGAAGTATAACATCCACCTAGAGAAGTGCACAAAGCATGCAGTTACAAAGGGGGCGCACGCATGTCCCCAACACCCAGATCAAGAGAATATTTCCAGCTCTCCGGAATCTTTCCATATACTCCCTCCCGGGGCACTGCCCAACTCTCATCCAAGGAAGCCACCACCATCCTGGTTTCCATCACTGTACCTGAGTTTTGCCTTATTTCTGAAATGTGTGTAAGTGGAATCTTATAGTATATGCTCCTTACCCCATCTTGATCATGAGATTTTGGATGAAAATACAGATTTTTCTCCTGAAAACCCAGAGGTGTGATCACCTCGGACCCTCATTCCAGTAGGGTGATGATAATCCAGAGCTAAATTTCTCCTTCCGCCCAATATATCCTCCTTCCTGCCACGGGACACCCACCCTCTTCTGTTTGCCATGGGGCATTTCTGTGGGTAACTCTCCACGTAAGCCTGTAGCTCCTTCCCCACCTTCAACACCTCCTCAAAAGGAATCATTGTACATACACTGGGCAAATACCTCCAGAATCTTCTCTCATCTGAGTCCCTCCGTCCACATCCAATTCTCGCTGAGGTAGAAATCCTGAGACCTATTAACAGGTGAGGAAATCAGCACTACAGAGAGGTGAAGTCACTCGTCCGGAGTCACACAGCATTTAAGTGTCAGATTCTGGATTCAAACCTGAACTGGCTGGACTCCAAACCCCAGGCTCTTGTCACCTCCCCACACAGCTCCCCTGGGCATCCAGGCCCAGGCGTGAACAATCCTCTCCTGCCTCCTTCCAGCAGGGAGGAAGCTGGACTGTTTCCAAAGGAAACGCTGGGAAACACAAAACCCAAAACAGAAAACAGGGCAGGGATGGTTCCCAGGCCCCGGCAGCCTAACCTCGGGTGATGCAAGTCTCGTCTGGGATGAGCTGGTCTGGACTGGTCCGGCCTCCCCAGATGCGTCCAGGGAGGGAGGTGGTCATGCCCTCCATTGGGAATCTACCACATGCTGGGCATTTCCCATGTGTGGCTCCTGAACACTCCCAGTGCGCCCCACTTTACAGATGAGAAAACTGAGCTTCGGAGAGGTCAGGTGTCTCTCCTTAAACCACAGGAGTATGAGGGGCTATGTGGGGTTTTGAATGGATCGTGACTTCAGCATCTTTGCTCTGTGCCGCATTGGTCCTGTTCTGCTCCTTGGCTCGGGCTTCTTACCTGAACCACCTTCACTCCCCTGTTAGGATGGAGGGGTAACCAGGTGCTTCCTCTTAGGTGAGCAAAGATTCTGGAGTCTGGATGGCATGGTTTGGGGCTTAGTTTCAGGAGCCACCTGGTGGTTCCCATGGCCTCAGTTTCTTCAGTTGGAAAGTGGGGATGATATTACTACTTCACATTACTATATGGAGGTTCAACAAGATCCGTGGGCTTTTGAATCTGGAAGGATTGGTAGTAGGCTGTTAGAGAGGGCAAGAGGGTCATTGGTGTGCAAAGATCCTGAGGCAGGAAAGAACTCGATCCACTGGAAGCATGTATGGCTGGGTCGGATCAAGGATGTGGCCGCAGGCGTGGGCAGGAGCCTGACCACATGGCATTGTTGGTCATGATGAGGAGTGTAAACTTGAACCTGAGGGCCGTGGGGAGCCATGGGAGGGTTCAAACAGCACGATGCCATGGCCAAGTTTAATTTCTTTTAGGAAGATCTCTCTGGCTGTGGTGAGAGGTGAGACCATAGGCAGAAGGCTGAGTGACCAGACCCTTGGGTCTCAATATCCCTTTTGTATGGAATGAGGTTGGGCGGTCCGCAGAGCAGACCTTATCCTCTAATTTCCCATAGAGGTTGTGTTTCCAGATTCAGGGTTTCATGTTACACAGTTATTCTTTCTGGAATGTGTCCCCCGAGCAACCCCGCTGGACCCTCTGCGGAAGGAGGGGCTCTCCTCAGTGCAACACGCACATTTGTGCAAAGAAGCAGAGCATCGCGTGCAGTCCCAGGGCTGATCCCGAGACAGTCCAGGAAACAACAGACAGAACAGCGCTCAGGAATTGGGACAGGCTGTGAGCATCAGTAATGACACTAATATTAGTGTCACCTTTACCGGTGACTCACTATACCCTTTGTGAAGCCTGCAACATCTGTGAGCTCATGAAATCCTAAAACAGGCCTGTGAGGTAGCTGGCATTGATGCCCATTATGCAGATGGGGAAGGTGTGGCTCAGGGGAAATGCCTTGCTCAAGGTCATCGAGTGGCAGAACTGGGCCCGTAGCTACTGCCCTTACGCTCCTACCTGTGGGTGCTGGGCAGCCTCTGAAGGGTAGTGGGGCTGGGCCTGGTGTTGAGCTCTGTGGGACCTGGACAGCCCTGCAACTCTTCCCGGTGCACAGAGAAGCCAGAAAATTCCAACCCTCCCATCCTGGCTTCCACCTCCCCTTCGGCGTACACAATCTGCCTGGCAGAGTTGCTCTCCCTGGAAGAGCTTTTTCAAACCCAGGAAAAGCTTCCAAGTCTAGAATCCTCCCAGTGGCCCCTAAGGCCTCCTGGCCCATGTCCACCTCCTTCCCCCTTACTCTCTGTGTCACTCACCAACTGCACTGTGCTTATTTTAGCTTCTCAAGCAGTGCACATTCTCTCCTGCCTGTAGGGTCTGAACCGGCTGTTCCCTTTGCCTGGAAGGTTCTCTCTGCTGCATTTCCTAGCTTCCTCCTATTCATCCTTCCTACCTAGGTGTAAACATCACCACCTCCCAGAAGCCTTCTTTCACCTCCTGGACCGGCTTAGGTTTCCCTTAACGTTTTCAGCAACAGGTGTTTCTCCTTCACAGTGAGATGGAATTATCTGTCCCCCACCCCTGCCCACCCTGCAGTCTCAGGGAGAAGCCCAGGAGGGATCAGGAAGGAGTGGTGGGGAGGGCACCACTCAGTGGCCAAACAATGGAAGGGGTTCTACTGGACGCAGAGAGGACAAGTGCCCTTGAAATATTACATGGTCCATATTGTGCCCTTGAAATATTACATGGTCCATATATCCACCAAATATTGCTTGGTGGTTGGGGATCTGCCTCTCCCTTGTACAGCTGAGGACTCGAGGCACGAAACCGATTCTCATGGCAGAAGATGAGTCTGATTATTTTTCCTGAATGATCATCTCATTACTTTTGTTCCCCTCACGGCCTTCCCTTCTACCCTGGAGCACTAAGGACAGGGTTGGAGATGCTTGGATTCACAGCCCATGCTAGAGAAGATGCAAAGGAAGATTTGCACCTGCTAGGTTCTAGAGGAGCGTGGAACAGTCTGGAGAAACTGAGGCAGCCAGGATTTGGGGCTTGGGAGGAGCAAAGAAGCCTGGAGGTGGGGATGAGAGAGGGTGAGGAAAGAAGAGGCTGGTCTCTGGAGATTCTTGATGGCAACCGTAACAGCAGTTCCTAGGGCCTTTGTGATGGTCTCTCAGTGCAAGGGAAGACAAGTGGATGTGGCCAGGGGCCTGGTCCTGTTCATAAGCTCCCAGGGCCTGCTGGTGACAGAATTCCTCCCTCACGGCCCCCTTGTCTGCCACTGGTAAGGAGTGGCCCTTCAGGCCAGCTTCCCTTGGTGGAAGCTCATTGTGGGGCCAAGTGGAAGGTGACAGCCCCAAGGGGACCCTGTGAAAGGAAAACTGTTTACAGGGTATTGGGGTGCAGGAACAATTTAAAAAATCTGTTTCCTGGGGTACCCAGCTGGCTCAATTGGGAGAGCATGTGACTCTTGACCTCAAGGTCATGAATTTGAGCCCCATGTTGGGTATAAAGATTATTAAAAATAAACTTAAAAAAATTAAAAATCTGTTTCCAGCCATTTTTTGAAGTAGCTCCTTCCTTCTAATAAAAGAACACTGAAAGGGGCATACAAACACCAGCCTTTTAGATGCTAAATGCCGTCTGATTTGGAAGGGTGAGTAGGGCAGGCTTCTTTGTGGGAGTTGTGAGGCCCAGAGTGCTGGGTTCTAGGCTGTGGGGGAGCCTGGAACAGTCCAGGGGCTGGAGAGGGCTGGGGCTGTCCAAAGAGAGCTTGACTGGGAGAAACAGTGCTGTTGCCAGATGATTCCATATGTTCCCTGAACACGCGAGAAGGGATGGGAAGCACCCTTGGACTTCTCTAGTGAAAAGATGTCCTCCAAATGTTTTTGGTCAGTTTGAGTACATAAACTCAAGATGCTGAAACTGTCACACGCCTACTTATAATATTACATTTATGAGTTGGGTATTACCTGCAAAATTATAATCCCAATTTTTATTCTAATTTTGGATGTTTAGAACAGTAACCCCACAGATGGGTTAAAAAGAAGTAATAAACAGGGAGCACTTGGGTGGCCATTTAAGCATCCGACTCTGGATTTCAGCTCAGGTCATGATCTCAGGGTCACGAGACAGCTCCATACTGGGCATGAAGCTTGCTTAAGATTCTCTCTCTCTCTCTCTCCCTCTCCCTCTGCCTGCCCCCCCTAAAAAGAGAGAGAGAGAGAGATAATAAATATAAATAAATGATCTTTCTTGTAATTTCTGAGACAGTTTAATTTCAAGGTCTTTATTTGTATTTCTGCCTTTTTATTATTTTTAATTGTGATAAGATACACATGACATAATATTTACTATCTTAACCTTTTTAAAAAATTAATATATAATGTATTATTTGCTGCAGGGGTGCAGGACTGTGATTCATCAGTCTTACACACTTCACAGCACTCCCCATAGCACATGCCCTCCCCAATGTCCATCACCAGCCACCCCATCCCTCCCACACCCCTCCCCTCCAGCAACCCTCAGTTTGTTTCCTGAGATTAAGAGTCTCTCGTGATTTGTCTCCATCTCTGGTTTCATCTTGTTTCATTTTTCCCTCCCTTTCCCTATGATCTTGTGTCTTCTTTCCCAAATTCCTCTTATCAGTGAGATCATATGTTAATTGTCTTTCTCTGATTGACTCATTTCACTTAGCATAATACCCTCTAGTTCCATCCATGTCATTCTAAATGGCAAGATTTCTTTCTTTCTTTCTTTCTTTTTTTTTTTTTTTTGATGGCTGCCTAATATTAACCTTTCTTTTTAAGTAGGCTCCACATGCAGTGCAGAGCCCAAGTGGGGCTTGAACTCAGGACCCTGAGATCAAGACCTGAGCTGAGATCAAGAGTCCAGTACTCAACCGGCTGAGACACCAGGCGCTCCCCCCGCCCTTAACCAAAGCCTACAGTTCAGTGGCATCAAGTAGAGTCACATTTTTTGAGCAGCCATCAGCACCACCCATCTTGAGAGTTCTTTGCATCTTGCAAAGCTGAGACCCTGTTCCCATTAAACACTCACTCCCCACCCTCTCCTCCTCCCAGCCCCTGGCAACCACCATCCTACTTCTGTCTCTATTGGTATCTCATATAGGTGGAGTTGTACATATGTATTCACTGTTGGCTGGCTTATTTCACCTACCATCATGTCCTTAAGTTTCATCTGTGTCACAACATCTGTTGGAAATTCTGTATTTTTAAAGACTGAGTCGTAATCCCATTATACATCTGGACCGCGTTCTGTTTTTCCATTCATCTATGGGTGGACACTTGAGTTGCCATGGTGAAGAAGGCTACCATGAGCACGAGCATACAATCATTTCTTCAAATCCCTGCTTTCCATTCTTTTGAATATATACCCAGAAGTGGGATCACTGGATAATATGGCAGTCCTAGCTCAATTTTCCGAGGACCCACCCTGGTGTGTTTCATAGTGGTTGCACCATTTCGCATTCCCATTGGCAGGGCACAGGAGTTCTGATTTCTCCATGTTCTCTTATTTTTTTGCCAGTAGCATCCTAATGAGCAGGAGGAAGTAATGCTTTGCAGTTTTGATTTGCATTTCCCTGATGAATGGTGTCGCTGTGCATATTTTCACGTGCTCACTGGTCATTTGTGTATCTTCTTTGAAGAAAAGTCTAGTCAAGTCTTTTTTTTTTAATATTTTATTTATTTATTTGAGAGAAATAGATCACAAGTAGGCAGAGAGGCAGGCAGAGAGAGAGAGAGGGGAAAGCAGGCTCCCCGCTGAGCAGAGAGCCCCATGTGGGGCTTGATCCCAGGATCCTGAGATCATGACCCGAGTCGAAGGCAGAGGCTCAACCCACTGAGCCGCCCAGGCACCCCTCTGGTCAAGTCTTTTGCCCATGCATCGTTCTTTGTGTTGTTGAGTTGTAGGAATTCTTTATATATTCTGGATATTAACCTCTTATCAGATATATGATTGGCAAATGTTTTCTCCCAAGCAGTTCAGTTGCCTTTTCATTCTGTTGATTGTGCCCTTTGATGAACAGAAGTTGTTTTTTTTTTTTTAAGATTTTATTTATTTAACAGAGACAGACAGTGAGAGAGGGAACACGAGCAGGGGGCAGCTGGAAAGGGAGAAGCAGGCTCCCTGATGTGAGGCTCAGTGATCGCAGGATTCTGGGATCATGACCTGAGCCAAAGGCAGACAGATGCCCAATGACTGAGCCACCCAGGCACCCCAGATGAACAGAAGTTTTTAATTTTCAAATCCAATTTGTCTATTTTTGCTTGTGCTTTTACTTTATTTTATTTTTGCCTATGCTTTGCCTGCAGTTTTGAATCTGTGTCCTTTGTCTTGACTAACTCCCTTTTCAAGATGTCCCGCATCATTTCCCAAAGCGCTTGTCTCCACTTCTAAGTTGCTTGACATACAAGTTCAAGTATGATGTTGTACTTGTCCCCACACCACAAATACCTATTTGCCAAATGTTATGCCATGAGATTATATGCTTACTCTTCTTGTCGGCAGAGATTCGTAATCTATACAGCTTCCGTAACGCATGATAAACTGGACTGTAAAAGGCTTGTTTGTAATGACATCCAGCCCTGTGTGTCCAAGGCCACATTCCCAGGAGAAATTCTAAAGCAAAATTACTTTATTTCCTTTAGCCCATTTGTCAGGTTACTGTGATTAACATCCAAAATGAGCATGAATCGAGGTCATTTCAGGATAATGCATCTTTCCCAAACAGCATTGCATTGGTCAAAATGAAATAATTGAGAAAGTGCCCCATAATACAACATACTCTGTAAGGAACTGAATATAAGGAACAATTGGCAGGGAAAGGTCCTACTTTATGTTCTGGCTATCTAATAATTAATATAAAATAACAACAGGAAGAGCAGCAGCAATAACCACCATGTGCTGAGTACCACGCCAGCTTGGCGCCGAGCTTAGTGCCTCAGACACATTCCCATGCTGAACCCCCACGAGGCTCATACTGTTCTCAATCTACAGGTGTGGAAATGGACACACATCCAGGTAAAGGCCCATGCTGGGGAAGCTAGGATTTGAACCTGTGTCTTTCAGAGCCCAGAATCTTAATCATTACATGACCCTGCTTGTATCCCCCTGACCTTGTTCATACCTGGCTGGGAACACATGACTCAGAGAGGAGCCCGCCCTGAAAGGTTGGGTTTCTAATGTTCCTACCTCGCTCATGCAAAGTTGGCTGCAGTGCTGGAGCCCAAACCCAGCTTGGTTCCCTCTTCCTTAGGACTGGTACTTATTCCCGGGGTGCACACTGATGTGGGGAGGAGGCATCGCCCACGGTCCCTCCTCACCTCTGTGTAGGCAGGTTAGAACCAACTCACCAACAGGCACTTAGAAGGAAGCAGGAGTGTTGCAAAGAAAATAGCCCCTCAGGCCCCATTTTCACAGAGGTGACCACACAAATATATCAGTGACACAGATCCTGCCTCTGACTCTGTTAAGAGGCGCTTTTATTTTGTATTTTTGGTAAAGTTTTTTTTTTTTTCCTGAAAAATTTCAAACACATATAAAAGTAAAGAGAATAATGTGCCAATGGATTGCTTGGCAAATTTCAGACTCTATAATATCCCCCCCCCCTTTTTGCTTGGAGGTTCTAGCAGGGGAGCGCAGCTACTCGTATACCCTTGACCGAAGAACGGTCCTCTCCTCTATCAGGGAAGGTCGTCCTCTTTGACCGAGCGCGCAGCTTCGGGAGGGACGCACATGGAGCGGTGAGGGAGGAAGGGGACACCCGCCTAGCCAGCCATATCAGCCGAATCAACCCTGGCGATCAATGGGGTGACAGATGTCGCAGCCAGATCGCCCTCACATCCTACCCCCCCTTTTTAAAAAGATTTTATTTATTTATTTGACAGAGATCACAAGTAGACAGAGAGGCAGGCAGAGAGCAGGGAAGCCAACTCCCCACTGAGCAGAGAGTCCAATGTGGGGCTTGATCTCAGGACCCTGGGATCATGACCTGAGCAGAAGGCAGAGGCTTTAACCCACTGAGCCACCCAGGAGCCCCTATAATATTTCAATCCTATCTATTTTGCTATATCTTTCCAAATGATAAGGATATCTTAAAAAAAAAAAAAAGATTATAGCCATAATGCCATTATCACACCCGGAGAAATTATCATCTCACTTTCCTAGTCAATGTTTACATTTCCCTGTCTCATAAATGTTTTTACCCCTTATAGAAAAGACCATAGGTGTCTCTTAAGTCTCTTTCAATCTGTAGCCTCCCTCCCTCCTTCCCCCCCCCCCCCCCCCCCC